>NC_051178.1:102308603-102591580 GCF_013339695.2 Rhipicephalus sanguineus | reverse complement strand
ACTACGTAAGAGCCAAGCCGAAATCACTCTCAGCTTCTGTTTTTATACGACAATATCGAATGTGAGTTCCTGGGAAAGAAAACATTAAAAAAAAACACAGTTCTGATACCAACGACTGGGTATACCAGAAACAGAATACTATAACTGCCGGCGCTCTCTGTGTGTTTTTGTTACTCGTCGATTTTCATTTTGCTTCTCTGCATTTTCCATCCCTCTCGCGTCCGATATAAAAGCCAAACTTCCAGAGTCTTCTACATATATCCGTCGTTTTGGCGCCGTAGCGATTTTCGCGAACGTCGTTCTGCTCGCGTTCGCGCCAAACTGCGCGAGATAGGAGACACGACCCGTGTCAAATTTGTCGGCTGGGAATTGTATAACCTAACCAGAGTTCGCGCGAAAAAAAATCAAAACCGGCTATATAACGTAAAGCCCTATATTATATGCAGCTATCCCGCCCGGTATTGTATCGCGTTTTTCGTTAAACCTTTTTTTTTTCTTTTAACTCGCTCTTCGATCCTCTCTAACAAAACTTCCTCGGAATCGATGTCGCGACCGGGATAAGCGCCGGCGCGCTCCCATGAAGTGCGCAATAAATCTCTTTCGACGCAGGCTGTTTGTTCGTGCCGCGACGGGCTATGGCCGGCACTACGCGGAATGCGAGGCCGTTATGCGTTCCGCGGCGTGGGCTCTCTTCTTATCTCCCGGTTGCTTTGGGGCCGAGCTCTCACTATGCGCCATATTCGCGCCCGGAAACTGTCTTGGCTGCTATTTGCGTTGCCCTCTGGATTTCTAGCCAGCTACGCCCGCGTGCACTGTTGCTTCCTTCGGTATTCCATAAGCATGAATTGTCATTGCTTCCAGCTGGCAGCCATCTCTGAGGGGAAAAGAAGGGGGATGGGGGGGGGGAGGGCGCTGCGTGTCAGGTGAAACTAATGACAGCGATTACGTCTACCCTGTCCTTATCAGACGCTCTCCTCAAACAATAATAATAATAATTCGTGGGGTTTTACGTCCCAAAACGATTATGTGATCATGACAGACGCCGTAGTGGAGGGCTTCCAAAATTTCGACCACCTGCGGTTCTCTAACGTGCACCTTAATCTGAGCCCACCGGCCTCTCGCGTTTTTGCGTCCATCGAAATGCGGTCGCCGCAGTCTGGATTCGATCCCGCGACCTTCGGGTCAGCAGTCGAGCGCCATAACCACTAGAATACCGCGGCGTGTGGATGTGGCAGTTTGCGTTTACGTGGAAGTGAGAGTAACGATTCGACGACTATGTCGGGAAACTAAAGCGACTTGTAGCACCCACCGCTATGGTGTCGACGAGCGGCGGCATTCGTGTACTTCATTTTGTTTCGTTCAGTTTATCTGTCACCTTCAGAGAGAGAGAGAGAGATGCAGATGAGGGAAAGGCATTGCGGTTAACCACGATATATACATCTGATTTTCTACCCTACAATATGAGGAAGGAGAGGGGAAAGAAAGGTGGAAAGAAGAGAGAGAAAGAAACAACTTTATTCGCGACACAACGAGGTAGTCGAAATTAGCCTGCCGGTGGTTCGAAGGGTGGCGGCCAGCAGCTTGCCGCGACCGTTTCGGCCCACTCAATCACATCCGCCTGAGTAAGCTAGTCAGTTACCTACAGGATTGACTCCCACGCCTCGTGGAAGCAAGCTGGCAGTGTTGTCCTTGTAGGAGGGTTCCCCACGCATTCCTAAAGAATGTGATTCTGGGTAGCCTTCACGCAGTTGGAATGTCGCCAGGGTGGTTGAATTTCATCCGGGTGAAACTTTAGACGGCCGATAAGGGCTGGGAAAAGGATCGCTTTGGATTTGACTGGTCCGTAGCCTGTTTCCCTTGTTCGGTCCGTATGTGTCAGGAACAGTGGAGAAAAGAGCGGGCGCGCAAAACAAAAAACAAATACCGGGAAATATGGACTGGTGAAGAACGGGAGTAATATAGTCTGTCCAATAGGTCACTGCAACGCAAAAAAAAAATATTTAATAAAGCCTTCGAAGCTCACGTTTGTGCGATCCTAGCTAATTGTATGCAATGGCAAAAGAAGTAGGAAAACGTGATGGTGTCCGGGGAGTTTCTGTTCGATGACCGGCGCGGGATCTCGCCTTTGTTCGTCGCTCGCATTGCCGTATGAACGCAGCGTGCATACCGGATTGATTTTATAATTAAAGAGCGTCTCAGAGAACCTCTGCACAATTTCCGAATCGCAAACGCAAACAGGAAACAGTGCAGTGGTCAGAGCAAAAAACAAAAAAGGTGCAGATAACAGCTTGTTACTTGCCGAGTGGGAGAGACTGTGCGAGATGTCGGGAACACGCTTCGCCTATCCTGCCTCGAACATCTGCGTGGGTTAGTCAGTGAGGTTCGCAGCTTGAACGACTCCCACACTCATCTTTTTTTTTTTTTCTACGAGTGTTTCGGAAGACTCAACTCAACTCGCACATAATATTAAAAAGAAAAAGTATCCTTCTTTCACTTTCTCAGCTCTGTTTGAAAGGTGTGACAGTTTAAAAAAAATGAAAGGCCTTGAGAAGGTTGGAGACCGAGAAATTGAAAGCTGTCGAAACGCAAACTTGCGATTTTTCTGCCAGGGCATATTTTTTTAATTTATCGATCCACAAACCGTAAACACCGGTTTCAAGAAACTTGCAGTCAATGTATTGCAATGGCTTATGTCTTATCGTCCTCTCCCTAAAGATCTATATGCATAGCTGATGCTCGGACGGGCCCATTGTTTGTGTCTCGACGCAGGCATGCATCAACAAGTAGCAGAACAATTTTACAAATGATGTTTGAAATACAATAACGTGTAATGAACTGCGCAGACGTTTTGCGTCTCCTACATGATATGATGGTTAACTAAGCAGCAGACAAAAGTTACATTCCTTGAACGGAAGGAACAAGCCTCTAGTATGTAGTGTCGCCCAAAAACATTTTCCGGTTTAACGCCCCAAAACCGCGATATGATTATGAGAGACACCGTAGCGGAGGGCTCCGGAAATTTCGACCACCTGGGGTTCTTTAACGTGCACCTAAATGCAAGTACACGGGCCTTAAGCATTTTCGCCTTCATCGAAAATGCGGCCGCCGCGGCCGTGATTCGATCCCGCGACCTTCGAGTCAGGAGTCAAGTACCATAACCACTAGACCACTGTGGCGGGTTATAGTGTCGCCCATGTTTACCCTTATTAAACGTTTGTTGTGAAGATGTCCCTAAGGAACAGAGGACCTCTAAACTCTGTGAAGCAGATATCTACGGTAGTATGCACACATCGACATACGCTGTCGAATCAAACCACATTTTCTACTCTCTATATAAACGTTCTGAGCTCTTGGAGACAGACGCATTCTTCGTGAAAGCCCGCCAAATCGTGTTGCTGCTACAAATTAGCGCAGGTCCAAATGATTCACATCAAGTGTATTGTTCTTTATATCTTAGAAGTTTTTCTTTTTAATGTTGTTTTTGGACCTCGTGGAACAACTGATTTAAGTTTTTATATTATCGGTGCTTCTGTGTAAGGCCTATGCGCCATGCAGTAGCTTTTTTTCTCACTATCTCATGCCACTATTTCCCTTTTTCCTTTCCACATTCTTCAAGCGGACGTTTACCAAAGCTCATGTGTAGAAATGTGGCAGCTTCCACGACATTTCGGCTGGTTCCTACGTTATAACTTGTTGTAGGTGTCCTTATCTGCGCTTCAGGGACGTAATGGCGCTAGCTGTGGCAACTTAGTGTGATGGCAACTCTGTGTGATGTGCACAGTTTCGGTAAACTTTGAGGACCCTTTATGTAAGCTTATGGACTGTGTCAACACACACAGTCCGCTAGGACCTGGTTGTTGACAGTCGTCCACCTTCATTGTACGAGAACGGAGCGAGCGCAAGCACGCACACGTCCTACTCCTACGGGATCCGGCCAGGCGACTGCTTACGGGTCCGTCCGAACGCGTCGGCGCAGGCGTAGCAAGCGTGCGCCGAACGAGAGGAGAGTAGCGGAGGAAGGAGAGGAGGGCGCGATGCGAGCGCCGTCACGATAGCACAGCGAGAACCCCACGCGACGCGCCTTACAGGTGCGTGACGTAATCGAAACGGAGCGCGCCAGCGAGCGTCTCTACGAGAGCAGAGGGAGGGACGGACGCTACGCGCTGGCGCAGCTAGAGTGGTCACCCTTTCCCTTACTCTCAACTAAGAAGAAGGAAGCAGTAAACTAGGTTAGTCTACTGTTGTACACGCACCTACGCTACATACCCCTTCTTCCTAGCTCTACTTCTAGCGAAGCTATTGGCAATACGCGGTCTAATTAGACCCTTGATGAATCCTAATTATTACACGTGGTGAGTATACTCCTTCTTTGCCCAACAGTTGGGTACCACGCACCAACCAAACGTCACTTTCTATCTTCACTTACGGTGGAGCTATAAACACTTTTCGGTGCTTCCGGCGTGGTAGTGCTTCCTTTAATTGGGTTTTAATTAACTACACTTAGAGCTAGCTAAGATTTTTCTTCTCTCAAGTAAGTCCGAGTTACTCCTTTATAGACCAATCAGACGAGGTCCCAAGCCTAGGGGATGGAAGCCACTCGCAGATGTCGATATCGGGCTAACCACACGTGATGGAAACCTCATTCCTAGAGTCGAGTCCATACGCATGTTGGGCATGGTTATCGAATCCAATGGATCCAATAGGCTTACGTTAGACAGGATTACAAAGAAAACGGAAATGGTCATCAGACTCATTACTAGGGTGTCTAATAGAAGAGGAGGCCTGAAAGAAGACAATTTACTCCGGATTTTCCATGCCTTCCTCATGAGCCACATCATCTACTTAGCGGCCATGCACACCTGGCACAACTTCAAGAAAAAGAAGCTTAACACCCTCATTCGGAAAAGCATCAAAAGGGTGCTAGGCATTCCGATGACGGCTAGCACAGAACGCCTTTGTCAATTAGGCGTGCACAATACGCTGGATGAAATCATCGAAGCACAAGAATCAGCCCAGCTTGCTCGACTATCCTGCTCTTTGGCAGGGAGAAGAACCTTAGCCAATCTGGGCCTCAATCCAGTGCTGGCAGAGGAGAGAAGCCATTCAATCATCGAGGAGCAAAGAGAAAATATTCTTGTCCCACCGATCCCTCGCAATATGCATCCGCAGCACAATGAGGGAAGGCGTAGAGCAAGAGCGATTGCGATCCTGAGGAAGATCAAGGATGATCCTCAATCGGTCTGCTTCGTAGGTGCGGCACAATATGGTCGCTCATCTCACTATGCCGTGGTCGCAATAGATAACAGAGGTGAAATCATCCCGTCGGCCTCCCTAACTGGGACCACTTCTTCTAAAGCGGAGCAGGTTGCTATTGCTTTGACACTCTTGGATGATAAGAGGACGCAAATCTACTCGGATTCTAGATCGGCAGTCAGGGCGTTTGCCTCGGGCTCCATAGCGAAAGAGGCACATGACATTCTTAAGAACCGGACCATAACTATGCACACAATCATTTTGTTCCCGGCACACCTAGGTCAAACTTTGGACTCGCTCACCAACCTCAACGACATCGCCCACTCCCAAGCGCGCGTACTAACTCTCCGCGCGGGAGGAGAAGCCTTGTCACAGAGCAGGGTTCAAGAGTTCCGAGACTCTTTATTCACATTTAATGAATTCACGAAGCATTTTTATCTGGAAAGAAGAGTATTTCTTCCACCACACAAAAAGCTCACGAGACCACAGGCGATGACCCTTAGGATGCTACAAACTAATTCTTATCCGAATCTCGCTTTCATGCACTGTCTATTCCCAAGTGACTTCAGCTCGCAATGCCCTGGCTGCGGGGGAACGTGCGATTTAGAGCACATGCTTTGGCGGTGCCCCTCGTTACGTGGGGATAAGGACCTCACAGAGCAGAAATGGAGCTCGGCCCTCAAGAGCTCGGCATATCAGCATCAACTTTGGGCTGTCCAGAGAGCCTGCGATGCGGCGGTTAGGCTAGGTCTAACTGTCCCCACGTGGGAGAGGCGCGCGGTGTCACCCTAAGGGGTGGCACTTCTCCGGATCTTTAAATAAAGTTCTTCGTACCGTATCCTCATTAACCTATCTGTACTATGCAAACATTAACTAGAACAATTACTGTCTTTTTAAGAGACCTTCTTTTATTTATCAGACCTTCGTTCCACCTTTTACGGCGCTGCTTAGGGGTCACGAGAGGTCAACCTCGGTGCTATAGCCTTATGTCGCTGAGAGATAGCGCCATAAAAGACAAGAGAGTCTCACCGCTAAGAAAGCACCGTGTGAGAGAAGAGTGCGACTGTCTTTCTTCGTCTACCGGTTCTTGGAGCTGTTTTGCGTCTGAGCACCGACCGGGTAAATTAAAAGCGTCGTGAAAGCCGCGAGTTCATTACAAAATTCGCCTGCAACCGCGCTCTCTCGAAACAACAAATTTCGGACATGCACTTACGTAAGTGAGGGTATCTCGTGCTTCCCGCTTGGCACATTTGTACAAAAAAGAAAGAAAGAAAGAAAGAAAGAAAGAAAGAAAGAAAAAAAGAAAGGAAGAAAGAAAGAAAGAAAGAAAGAAAGAAAGAAAGAAAGAAAGAAAGAAAGAAAGAAAGAAGAAAAGAAAGAAAGAAAGAAAGAAAGAAAGAAAGAAAGAAAGAAAGAAAGAAAGAAAGAAAGAAAGAAAGAAAGAAAGAAAGAAAGAAAGAAAGAAAGAAAGAAAGAAAGAAAGAAAGAAAGAAAACACTTCCTGTTATCTAACCGTTCAGACGCTCTTCGGGAACTGGTATAGCGACGAATGAAACGGCTAATTGGAAACAGAAGGCGAGAGCGCAAGAACGAGTGCTGGCGCATATAGACGTGGAGCACGTAGTAGCGCTTTATGCGGGAGACGCGTATTGAAAGAGAAACTCCTCTTAAGAGCGTGTATTTAGCAGCTTTTATTTTCTTTTCTTTTCCTGATTGTTTTCTTTGTGTTATTCTAACAAGAATTGTTCGAGCAGACTACTAGTGGAGCACGGAGTCCTTGTCCTTAAATTAGAAGTCGTCGGTGGCGGCGAGTGTCTCCCCGCCTTTATTCGGGTCCTTTATTTTCCCGTCTTTTTTCGCGTTATATAGCTATATATAGGTTTCTAGCGCAAAATATGAATCCCCCTCTTGGACACCAATTATGTCGTACATGTTCTTACCTGATGTTGTATTTCAATTGTGCAAGATATGGATGAAGCGAACCTTTCTGGGAGGCTTTTCTGAAAACCGCACAGTACGTTCGCTACTCATCTAGTTATTATCTGCTGTGTGTGTGTTCGTGTGCGTGTGTGTATGCGTGTGTGTGTCCGAAGGTGCGCTGGTCAAACGCCTATTTGTATGCGTTGTTTTCATTTCCAGTTATTCATACTCTCTCGATCGTGGGCATGTCAGCGATCAGCCGTTTCTGATATCGCGATCTGGTCTTTTATCGAAGTCACCTGTCATTTCAAGTTGCCGCGTTTCATTGTTTCCTGTATATGAACCAACCAGTGTAACCAACCAGACATTGGCTAATTTCCCTGCTTTCTGCGTTTCCATTTCCTCCATTCCTTCTAACTTCTCTCGCGGTCGGCTCCTTCCTTCGGTCGTTCACTGTTCCGTTGCTCCTCGGTCTTTCTTTCTTTCTTTCTTTCTTTCTTTCTTTCTTTCTTTCTTTCTTTCTTTCTTTCTTTCTTTCTTTCTTTCTTTCTTTCTTTCTTTCTTTCTTTCTTTCTTTCTTTCTTTCTTTCTTTCTTTCTTTCTTTCGCTTTCGCTTGTGTTTTGCCCTTCTCGGGGCAGTGATCCGAGCTAAAGAAGAGTGAATCCGTGTCGCGTGCATAAAACACGCCTCGACTATTTGTCGACCGTAGTCCCCGCGGTCTGTCTCGTCCTTGTATGACAAGCCGTCGCTCCATTCTGAATGTGTGCCGCAGTGGTGCGCGCACACAGGGCCATACACACTATGGGTCTACCGCGCTTCGTGCAGTATTTGCACGATGTCGAGCCCATACATGTACGGATAAGTGCGCCGGAATTTCGCTCTCAAGGAGGGTAAGCTTAAGCCTGACTCGCGATGGTGTTTCGCGTTCGTCGTTGGTTCTGTATATCTGAGCACACAACGGACATATCGAGAATTCTTTATGTGACCTCGGGCGCCACGCGTCGGCGATCGAGTACACCGCGCTCCTGCCGTTTTGTGTTCGTTCTTTCGCCCCGACCTCTGTCGATTCGACTCGCTCAGGCGCGCACTCAAGGGTGTGCACGGCCTTATATCTGTCAACTGTGTGTGTGTGTTTTTTTTTTCTTTCTCCCTCAAGAGCATGACGACGCAATGACGCTGTGCCACCTCAGATGGGAACGAGTCGTACCAATATGTGCAGGTGTTGACGCTGCCGTTCGAAATCATGCGCGCGTGCTTTCCTATTCATTCATACGGACACGCAGTGCACTAACCTCGACCGACGGCTGTGTTCCGTGCAGTGATAGCGAATCTCAACGCGTCCAGAGTTTACCGCGCCTCCCTTACGTTTCTGAAGAGACACTAGACTTCATTTCTCTTATGTAATTTTTTTTATCTTCTATATTGTGACGAAAGCTTGGGTATTACATTTTTTCTATGTTTTTTTTTTAACATCGCCTATAATAGCGTCACCAGGAGGGAATTGCTTCTTTTCTACTGCTGCGCTCTCTTATTTCTAAATGTTTCGTTTCAGCATTTCCGATTTGTCATCCTGTTATTTCTTTCTTTCTATTTTCCTCCTAGATCTTATATGTGTGCCACGGCAGTTGCGTGCGGTGTTTAATCTGACAACGGGTCGAAGGCATGTGCAAATATGATAAAGGTTAGCCTTTTGCTACCGGCTGGCGATAGCAAGCAATGACTGCTCGTCACATCAGGGAGGAACATTGCGCCGATCCTCACAGTCTTGCATGCGTAGTCATAGTCATAATAATAATAATAATAATAATAATAATAATTGGGGTTTAACGTCCCAAAACCACGATATGATTGTGAGGACGCCGTAGTGGAGGGCTCCGGAAATTTCGACCACCTGGGGTTCTTTAACGTGCACCTAAAGCTAAGTACACAGGCCTCAAACATTTTCGCTTCCACCGAAAATGCAGCCGCCGCGGCCGGGATTCGATCCCGCGACCTTCGGGTCAGCAGTCGAGCACCATAACCACTAGACCACCGCGGCGGGTATGCGTAATCATGCAAACCGCAATTAGACTTTGCAGCGGGATATCTCAGGGCACAGACATGCTAGAAGAATTCTTCGAAGTGGAACTGTGTAGAAACGCGACTGCCTCCAACTTTTCAATTCAAACATGCCCGCTTGCTGCACTCATCAAAAAGTTCATTATTCAATTTTGGTTAATTGGGCGTCTGACACCGATAATTATTGTCTCACTTGTGTTCCCCTGGATGCATACCATATCTGCAAAGGTGGTTTTCACGTTCTTCCCACTCCTGAATTTTAACAAAACCATAAAGCTTAACATTGAACACCCGGTATAACGAAGTTTTAAAGTCGGCTGTTGGTCCAGCTGCTCTACATAGATCTCACTATCGTTACACACTGCGTTGGGTGTGAGTAGAACCGTGAACCTCCAGATTACCGCGTTGAATCTATCCACTAGAGGCTTTTTGTTGACCAACCAACATCTTTCATATTCAAGCGCATTGGGGCAGAATAAGGCGTAAAATGGGCTGGCTATCAGTCATAGATAGATAAGGGTACCTGAACGTCATCAGATCGAGTTTCTTTCTTTTTTTCTTTTTTTGTTTTTCACACCGAAGCATGCTGTGACATGATGCCCCTATTTTGAAGTCTGTGTGATACCGTTTCGTTTAAAATGTCTGCTGCTCCGTCGGCAACTCTGCCATGGGCTCATAGGGCTGACTATTTCATTCTGTTTCTGTACCAATACCTTGCTGCCGCGTGCAACAGCGATGTACTAAATATACGCTAAAGCTCTCAGCGAAGTTGGCAAGGGAAGCATATAGTTACTTTATCCTGACCCGCATTATTAAAATGCTCTCACATTTTGTAGGATTAAAAGTGCAGCTTTTACTTCACAATTTAATTGCGAACATTGCGTGGTTCACATCGCAAATGCGCGTACGCGTGCTTCAATCCTCCTCCTCCTTCTTCTTCTTCTTTTTCTACTACTTCTACTTCTACTTCCTCGTCTTCTTCTTCTTCCTCCTCCTCCTCCTCTTCTTCTACTTCTTCTCCTTCCTCCTCCTCCCCCTCTTCTTCTTCTTCTTCTTCCTCCTCCTCCTCCTCTTCTTCTACTTCTTCTCCTTCCTCCTCCTCCTCCTCTTCTACTTCTTCTTCTTCCTCCTCCTCCTCCTCTTCTTCTACTTCTTCTCCTTCCTCCCCCTCCCCCTCTTCTTCTTCTTCTTCTTCCTCCTCCTCCTCCTCCTCTTCTTCTTCTTCCTCCTCCTCCTCCTCTTCTACTTCTTCTTCTTCTACTACTTCTTCCTCCTCCTCCTCTTCTTCTACTTTTACTACTACTTCTTCTTCTTCCTCCTCCTCTTCTTCTACTTCTTCTTCCTCTTCTTCATCTACTACTTCTTCCTCCTCCTCCTCTTCTTCTACTTCTACTACTACTACTTCTTCTTCCTTTTCCTCCTCCTCCTCTTCTTCTTCTTCTTCTTCTTCTTCTTCTTCTACTTCCTCCTCCTCCTCTTCTTCTTCGTCTTCCTCCTCCTCCCCCTCTTCTTCTTCTACTTCCTCCTCCTTCTCCTCTTCTTCTTCTACTTCCTCTTCTCCTTCTCCTTCTTCTACTTCTTCTACTTCTTCTTCATTGAGAATCCAAAGGCGGCTGCTTGCCCGGTCGTCTGCGCTTCCTCGTGGAACCCCTCTCTTTATTTTTACTTTTAAGTTTCCTGAGAAAGGAGTCTCGAAACATGGCGCAATCTTCCATTAAATAAATGCAACTGCCGCGTCGGTGCATGGCGCAACGGCATTAGCGCAAGTCTCTAAAGTTAATTTATGCACATACTCGGGCTTCCCGCGCGCGATTCGCGTGGTTCACACGGCGAGGGCACGATAGACGGCTAAGCCTCGTACTCGCAACGAAGCTTACGCGTACACTTAATGTTGCGCCGTCGCTCTCGCTGATTTCGTTTTTTTTTTTTTATTGCCCGTAAGGGCAAGCATGATGACTGCAAGGGCACTAACTATCTGCTGCGTATGTCGTTTCTAACGGCGACATTGGGCGTAGCTTTCCCACGAGTCATCACGCAAAGTTCTGTTTCTCACGCGATACACAGGAGAAACGCGCCAAAGCCGCTGCTTCTATAATTTAGTGGCGCGTGGAAGTAAAGAAGAAAGGAAGGAAGCAACGGGAGAGAGAGAAAAAAGGCAGGGAGGTTAACCTCTTCAGAAAACCCGGTTTGCTACCCTACGCTGGGGAAAGGAATGGCGAAGTTTGAAAGTTAGAAGTAAAGAATGTAAGAACGAGCGAGGGGAAGAACATCCACGCACGCACAGCGTCACAGTCCGTCGGTCAGCCTTGTGCTATGTACGACATCACTATTACAGTCTACAGCCGCTTGCACAAGTCTACAATCTTTAAAATCACTAACAATGTCTTCGTCGCCTTCATTCGCAATGACTCTTCAGGACCACATTCCAGAGCGGTTGCTGGCCACATCGGTGTGTGGTCAAAACGAGTTAGAGTGATTCCGAGGAATCGTCTGTGCACATTTGTAGTGTTGAAAGTCGCGAAAGATGTGCCGTAAGGTCTCCTCGCTATCGCAGTCCTCACAAAGAGCGTTGCCGGCGACTCCAAAACGAGAAGAAAAGTGGCGCGAGGCCAGCCTTAATTGTCCCGTGTCTACATCCGCCATGCCCATGTATAGGCTACACACTAGCCATCTTCCGAAATTTATTTTGTCTCATCTTTACAGTTCGCATGTGCGCACTTTCACGACAAAGCATTCGGAGGTACTCTAAAGCCGATCGATCCCTGTAATGGGGTGAAGACCGTTCGTGGTTTTACTACAATCATCAATTCACCAAGCCAGACCTCAGCTTCTCCGTCCGTGGAGAAAGAACTGCGGTTAAACACGTTTATCTGACAGTGGGGGTTGCGTCATGCGTTCCCCCTCGAGTTTTTTCGTATAGTTACCGCAGGATTCTGTGACGTCTTCCAGGTCTCTCCTAATGTACCGAGTTACATCACTGACCACGACGCATAACCATGACGGCTAATCCTACACGCGCCCGAAACAAATTGAACGAGCAGGGAGTCCCTCATTTTGCCTTACAAAGTCGACGGGCTCCCCAAAAGCATTCATGCGCGAGGGACAAAAGAACTAGAACACACCGTGGACCGCATGTATATCTCGTTTGATCCACAGAAAGACACGCATGCACGCTGCATACACCCACTGCCCTATCCTAAATGGCGATCTTCATCTCCGAAACTTTCGCCGGTCTGAACCGAAATGCGACTTTCACGAGACTCCTAATGGGTTTCGGTTTTTTTTTTTTTAGTCGTGTAGAGTTATCAAAAAAGCTTTCCCCACAATGTAAGCCGAGGATTTCTATTTTCTTTTCTTTTTTCAAAAGAACAAGGTCTCCGCGCACGCGGATTTAAGCGCCACTCGCAGCTACAGCCCGGCCCGCTCTAATGGATTCCGTCTGCGCTGAAAGCTGAGGAGAATGCCCGCGTCTTTTAGCGGGTGCATAGAGGACGGAAATAGCAGAAAATCGAGCGTAAAGCAGGCAAAAGCTTGCTTGAATTCAGGTTGTGCTTTTTTTCCTTTTTTTCCCCTTTTTTTTTACCGACGTTGTTACGAGCAATACGCTCTGTTGTTCTTATCCTCGTTACCTTGTTGCTATGGGTATGGTAATCTTCTTTGGATTAAAAAAAAGAAACAAAGGCTGGGCCCTTACCCTCTAAGACCTCTTGCGCTAGGCTTCTTCGTAAAAGCAAGCTCCAGCCAATTATGATATTGAAAGTATCGAATAACCCTTACCAACGGAAATTTTTGCGGATTCTGCCTCTTGGCGGGGCTCGTCGAAGACATGCGCATGCGCTTTGATCGCGCAATATCTTCAGCTACCAGCTCCAGTTGTCCAGACCATGTATATGACATGGCATACAACGTTCTACGTCTTTTGATTTCCCTTCTTTGAGACCCGCCGTTGTGGCTTAGCGGCTAAGGCGTCACGCCGCTAAGATCGAGGAGGCGGGTTCAGTTACCGGCCGAGGCGGGCGCGCTTCCATCGTGTCAAATGCAATAGCACCTGGGTACTACATAGACGCCCGTGTACACGGGCGGCAAACACCAACTAATATTTCTGGACAGACGTAACCAATAACTGAAAAAGATTTTAATTAACAGTCGGTATTAACGCAGTGATGAAAACCGGGGTTGCACGTTTCAGCTTCGCTGGTTAGCCATCTGTGCGTATTGCTTTGGCAAAGATTTTTTTGTTTTATTGATTGATTGATTGACTGATTCTTTCATTCATTCATTCATTCATCGTTCATTGAGTGAGTGAGTGAGTGAGTGAGTGAGTGAGTGAGTGAGTGAGTGAGTGAGTGAGTGAGTGAGTGAGTGAGTGAGTGAGTGAGTGAGTGAGTGAGTGAGTGAGTGAGTGAGTGAGTGAGTGAGTGAGTGAGTGAGTGAGTGAGTGAGTGAGTGAGTGAGTGAGTGAGTGAGTGAGTGAGTGAGTGAGTGAGTGAGTGAGAAAATGGCATGTGAGGTTAGCGGCGGCAAACATAGTCGAATTACGGTAACGTGGCACTTCGACGAAATCCCCACAGGGCTCAAGCACCGTGGTAGCTGTCAAATAAGTGCCGCGTGAACGTCTGTTCTCGCCCGTCCGAACCTGTGCTCGGAACGTCATGCCAGGTAATTGGCGAGTGCGCGCTACCTGTAGAAATTATGATTATCGAGCACGGAGTGGCTAGCGACGAGGCAAAAAAAAATTTGGGCCGCGAAAGTTTAGGCGAGGCCACCTAATTATGCAACTCGGCCGAACTCATGTTGCAGGGAGAACACGAGCGAGGACGAAAGATTGCCTGTAGGATGTAGAGCAGGGTGAAGAGAAATGACGCAGAAGCAGTTAGCTGAAGTACGCTTCCCACCACTGGACGTCCGGACGTCATTTCGGGTTGCCAATTCCATTTGCATGGCGTTCTGAAAGGATGCGGCTAACAGACACGCAGTATGTGTACAAGACAGGCCGCGAAGGCCATTGTTGTAAACATTCATCCAGAACGGCGCGGGCATGCGTTTTGTGTACTTCGTTTCTCTGTGAATGTTTACAGCAGCCAGCTTGAAGCATTGTTTGCATGAAACCCATTGCGGCGGAAAGCTTTTGGCGAGCTTGCTTTTTTTTCACGTATGGAAAAACAGCTCGTGCTGATCAGAGTTCACGAGGCACAGAGCTATGATAATCTAAACGCCGCTTCTTCCGCGAGAATACAACACGATATATACTTAAGAAAGTAGCAGTAGCTCTTAGCTTTGCTCCGTATACTGTACCCTGCGTGGTGTACTATAATACTTCAATAAGGTACATTTCGTCTATTTGTATTTTTCTGAGGCAAGTTCTAAGAGTTCTAATATCCCTTTATTAAAAGCCAGACTTCTTCATAACAGCCAGTCCGTTTGACTATACCTGCATGGTGTCAGACGTTTTCCGAGGTCGAAGGAAAAGAATAGATGGGCAGCGTGGACATTGTGGGGGCAAAAGAGTCGGCGTACACGCAGCGCATTCAAACTTTATCCCTACAGTTCTTCAGTTATTTATTTCGCAAACAGCAAAATTAAAGGCGCCTCTCCCATTGTTCCCATGTCAGCACACTGGGAGCTTGCAGGCGAACCAACGGTCGTGCCACCATTTGCTCTAACGTATGTGTCATTATTGTGGCAAGCAGCGCGAATCTGACACAGCTAAGCCACGCAGACGCGCGCGACAAGCTACGAAGGCTTGACCGTTCATAGGATTACGGATAGGCAATGGCATTGCTTCAAGTTTCGTATATTCTTTCAGCTTTCCCCCCCTGCACAACCCAATTACGCGTCTGCGCATGGTTTTCTTCCTTATGATCGTGTATGTAAGGACTGCGTTGGAGAGTTGCACGAGCTATACGATTTGGCAACTACAAAGACTTGCTTCTTTCATATTTTTAACGTGATTCTTTTATCACCACGCTTTTAAATGCAAACACGATCCCTCACATGAACTGTTCATATTTTTAACGCCATTCTTTTATCACCAAGCTAATAAATGCAAACACGATCCGACACAGGACCTGTGCGAGCTTACTGGAAACATCTCTCAACGTCAAAAAAGAAAAAAAAGAAAGAAAAAAAAAAGGCGTTTGGTGTATCGCCAACCGCTTTCAAAGGGTTACAGTAAGGGAGAGAGGGAAAAGAGAGAGAGAGAGTTACCATTGTGCGAATACTAGGGCGGAGGAAGTCGTGCTTAGGAGGCTTCGGGCAGGGGTGGCCCTTACACCGGCTGTCATCTCAACGTGGTCGCATTTACCACTGGGTGCTACGTGTCCGTACTGCTCGGTTCCAGCGATGCAAGCAGATGCACACCATTTTATACGGGCATGTCAGGGGTTGCAGTCGGCACACTCCCGTCACCTTCTGCAGGCCGGCCTTCGCTACAGTGACGCGACCAGCTATGACCACTGGGTACATGATAACAGATTCCACAAGACAGTCCTTCACTTCATACACAACGCCGGCCTTACGGCAGAGATGTAACACCTGTACACGCAGAGCATGATGTCCTAAAGGCACTCTTAATTGTAATAAAAAAAAACGAATGCACCAGCAATATATTATATATGCTATATTATTATGGTGCGGGCCGAGGTTTTATTCTTTTTTTTTTCATACCTCACAATAGGGAAAGTAATTTGTGGTGCCAAAAAACAAGATACTGACACACCACTGTCACCGGTCGTGGCATACGACCCTGGTTTTCAAAGCCGTGTGGCAAACTCGTGCGCTCCGGTACTGCAGTGGAGAACTTGAAACAGCGTTTTACAGGCCTCTGCGGGACTCTGGTGGCGCGCAAAAACGAGAATTCGGGAGAGAGGCGTTGGGAAGGGCAGCGGTAGCAGTGAAAGATGCTGAAGAGCGTTACGCAGCGTGACGTTCGAAAAAAGGCACGATGCAGAGGAAGCTTGAACAATGTGTACACCCAGTGACGCTGGACAACGCGTACACACACACTCTCTTGCTCGCTATTTATAATATATATCGGGCGTTACATCCGGCTCCCCGTATAAGGTCGCGAGCGCGGTATAGCGTATGCCGCCGCGTCCCGGGCCTTCGCTATCGGCTCGCAGAGCCGTCGGGCCCCGACGGTCATTTGTCAGTGGCCTGTTTTGCGCTCCCTTCCTTCCTTTCTCGGTGTCGCGATGCCGCTTTCTTTCACCCGCACAGGGTCGCACGGTTTCGTTGTTGTGCCGTGCCGAGGCTACCGTTCCTTTCTGGGCCATACTGCCGCTGGCAACGTTATCGGGTATACCTTATATATTGGTGTTTTGCCGCCGAGTCATGGGGGCCAAACGCTTTTATCATTTCCCAGTACAGGACACATTTCTTGGTTTTTCTTTTTCTTCTTTTTTGTTTTATTGATTTCGGGCAAGAGTAAAAGAGAAACGTTTTGCTGTTGTAGGAACCAGAATCGTAGTTTTTTTTTTTCTGCCACAATCCGTAGTACAATACATGCATGAACATGTACTGGTGGTGGTAGTGCGGGGTCCAATTCATGTATACACCTGCGTTGGTGGTGTGTAGGTGTATTGTAAAGGGTGTATACATTTCCATTTACGTATGGTCATGCGCGTGTTGGTATTGGTGCGTGTATACACACAAAAAGTGAAAATCTCAGGAGAGGAGGGCGGGGGGGGGGGGGGAGGAGTTCAACGGAAGTGCGCCTGTCGGTTCCGCTTGTCATCCACCTTTGCCGAGTGGAACCGCTCCAACTTTTTTTTTTACGGCAGGAACTCGCACACCTGAAACCTGTAGTGCCCTCAGTACCCACCCTGGGGTGTTATGCAGGAAGGCCCGAGCATGGCGAAACTCGGGATCTCGCCCAAGCTCAGGTGACAACTCCTTGTGAACGAATATTATGAAAAGATAATACCCGGCCCTCGACGTGCGTCACGTTTTATTGGTTACGATCACTTACTGGTCTCATCATGGGCAAATGACAAAGTTGGGCTGGCATCGTCATCCAGAGGCGTCGTCTTTCATTAGTTCGCTCGATCCACTGAGTGCAACCGCTGCTGCGAAATTACGGAGGCGATGTAAACAAGGCAGCGAAGCATAATATGCTATATAGATCTACTAGGTGTAGTCATGGCTGTTAACGTGGAGGTGCTCGGCAAAGACATGCAGGAAATTCAGCTGCCCACTCGATCTAAGCACCGATGTAAGCACCGCTCGATGACTCTATAATAGACAGCTTTAGTAACAGATAGCAGTTAACGGTAATAGATGGTAATTGACGGCGGTGGATGGTAACGGCTTTAGTAGTATACGGTAATAGACAGCTGTGGTTAGAGACGGTAGTTGGCTGCTTTAGTAATAGACGGTGATAGACAGCTTCGACCTTTCACTGGTACGAGCCAGTGAGAGTGAGTGCCGCTGACCAAGCCCGAACGAAACGTACGAAATTTCTGTGAAGCTGAAGCGCCACTGCGTGCTTCTGCGGTCGTCTGAAGAAGCCTGCATGATGATTTGACAAAAAATGAAAGCGTTTCAGAGAGAAAGAGAGACTTTGCTAAAAGGAGGCGGAGAGGTCAGACTGAGCTAGTAGGCTATGGGAGATGTGTATGCAGCTGTGCTTGTATAGCGCGTCGTGATTACATGAAATAGTGCACATACGTTGCTCGCTGCGCTCATTGACGTTCGCACTTGCGGCGCTTAAAGACCCAAAACACTGTCAAACACAGCTTGTGTCGCGAATGAGGAAAGCCCGGTGCACAAGCTGTTTTCTTATTTTACGGAAGTTCTGAGTAGCGAAAGCTGCTTGGGGCCAGGTTGCTATAGAAACGTGCACGTTTGGGCCGGCAGTCGCAGTAATCCTGTGCGAATAAAATGACTTCCGCCACACTCCCTCCAAAGCATCGGAGCTGGCCGGGGCTTCTCTTAACCTATCCTTCCTGCATGAGTTATAGAAACTAGGCTGTAGAAATGGCTCCTATGGCAAACGCTTCCACAACCCAGAGAAGGTCGTCGAGGTTTGAAGAATGGCGCGGCACCTGAAGCTGATTTATCCATAAGACGAATCGAAAAGCCTCACGTTTAAGACTATCGTTGACGGTTTCCGTGCCTCTTGAGTTCTTCTCCGTCAGCTACGGCGGTGGATATTCAGCCAAGCTTCGACGCCTTGCTTACCCGAGGGACTGGACAAACGAGATAAAGTTCGCTCGGTCAAGCCCCTGACGTCGACAATGTACGCACTGTCCTTCGGACCTTGCCTACTCGCCCAGTCTCTAACCCGCTCCATATACAGCCAGCGCATCCATCTCGGCGGCGCGTCGTACACGCCAACGCTGCGGCGCCGCCGGGCCTTAATTAGGGCTGGACTCTCGAGAACGGCTTCGCCCAAATGCTATGCTCGCTATGCGTGTCTCGTCGCTATACGGCCTCGTTAACACGTGTTGACGGCATAGTGCGCGTGCCAAAGTGGGCGTTAACGCGTGTATACCGGCGCCTGCAACCCGTATGCAGAGCCCTTGCTACACGACCGGGCACTACATGAACGCATAAGCTTTTCTTTCTCTTTTTTTTAATGTTGGGTTGTTTATTGCGTCGCTGCTTTCCGGAACCTAGACGGGGTAGAGTTAGTCTGCGACGTAAAAATTATTGCAGCAGTCCGGCAGTTTCGAGCCCCGCAGGACATTCAAGAGCTCGACCTTCACGGCTTGCGACAGTGCGGCTTCAGTACTAACGATTCACTCTTAACTTAATTTGTTAGTCAGTCACGCAACAGCTTACCTAATTACCTATCGCCGTACGATATAAAATCGCATGAAGCTTAGATGGCGATCTTTATAATAACAGAGAGCTCAGCTAGTTGGTAAGTATTCATTCTAAAAAGACAGGGCGTGCAAACAAGGACACAAGAAAGAAGTCAGGACACCACAAACGCCGACTAACAACTGAAGAAACGCACAACGGCTGAAAAGGAAAGAAGGCAGGAAAACTTATCTGCGCATGCCCATGCAACAGGCGAACTTATCAATCCGGCACGCGTGGCGGTCTACGTTGAAGATAACTGTTAAGGCATTTGATTTCATCTTTATGCAAGTTAATCGACGGTTGGCTCACGCATGCGCTACCACTATTCTCGATATGCCATGCTTCAATCATCAGGCGCGTTTCTTCATTTCTATGACGGTACAACATTGCGCATTCATCGCATTTTGGCGTGCACTTGCAATCTCGACAATGTAAAGATAGATTAGAAGGTGAGCCTCCTGTTAGCGATCTCTTATGTTCCAACAATCTCTGGTTAATGCATCGGCCCGTTTGTCCTACGTAGAAGCGACCGCAGCTGAAAGGGACCTTATACACCACACTCGTACGGCAATCAGTGAATTTGTTGGTGTGTTTTACGAAACAAATATCGGTCCGCTTCTTGTCTTTTACTCGCTCATTCTTCCTCTGCACAGCGGCACAAATCTTACCTAGCTTATTGGCAGTCGTGAAAACAACATTAACGCCGTATCTACTTCCTACTTTCTTTAGCCTGTGAGACACGCAATGAATGTACGGTATACCTACGACACGTTTCTTCCTATCGTTTTCTGCAACCATGCTCGGACTTAACACAATAGACTTTTTTAAACGTTCAGCGACCCTGGCCACTGCATCACGAGGATACCCTACATCTAAAAGACGTGTAACTTGTGCGTTAAAGCTATCACTCATTTTGTGCTCACACGACTTGGTGAGGGCTGATTTAAGGCAAGACATGGCGATACCGTTTTTTACAACCTTCGAGTGCTTCGACGAAAAATTTAACAGCGGTTTCGAAGATCTAGGAGAATACTGCCAGCACACGTGGTTCTTCTGGAACGTTAAGGAAATGTCTAGAAATTGTATTCCATTATTCTGAGGCACCTCTTTAGTAAAGCTCAGCCCACCTCCATTAATTTCAAATTTTTCGCTCACGGAAGTTACCACCTTTTCAAAGTCCTCACCACTACAAAAGATCAAGTAATCGTCCACATAACGAAAAACCTTAATAACCGAATTACCTAAGGCGCCTTCCAAAAGATTGTCAATCTTGCTGAGGTATAAATCACTAAGAACCGGAGCAACCTTAGAACCAATACATATCCCTGATTTCTGCACAAAAACGCCTTCCTTCCAACCTACAAGCGTCGACTTTAAATACATGGAAAGGATTTCTAGAAATGCCCCGGTAGAAACACCACATTTATCGGTGAAAACCGTCTGGTGCGCTTGTTCGTTAATACATTCATTAACACAATTTAACAACTCCTCATGCGGCAAAGAATAATACAGGTCTTCAATATCCATACTAAAAGCTTTACAACAGCCGGGGTTCTCCTCTGAGAGGAACTGAACTAGCGCCTGAGAATTACGCATACGAAAAGGGTCTGAAAAACTCAGAGGTTAAGCAGTTCTGCAAATAACTAGATGCAGCGATTTGCCAGGTGCCTTGCTCTGAAACGATTGCTCGAAATGGGATCTCGTTCTTATGTGTTTTGGCTGAAAAAAAAAACAATTCTAAACAATTCGATGAATGCGCAGTGCTGTACCGTCATAGAAATGAAGAAACGCGCCTGATGATTGAAGCATGGCATATCGAGAATAGTGGTAGCGCATGCGTGAGCCAACCGTCGAATAACTTGCATAAAGATGAAATCAAATGCCTTAACAGTTATCTTCAACGTAGACCGCCACGCGCGTAGGATTGATAAGTTCGCCTGTTGCATGGGCATGCGCAGATAAGTTTTCGTGCCTTCTTTCCTTTTCAGCCGTTGTGCGTTTCTTCAGTTGTTAGTCGGCGTTTCTGGTGTCCTGACTTCTTTCTTGTGTCCTTGTTTGCACGCCCTGTCTTTTTAGAATGCGATCTTTATATTACGTACAAATCAGTGGCATCCTAACTCTACAGTAAGGCACCCGCCACTGTGGTCTGTAGTGGTTACGGCGCTCGACTGCTGACCCGAAGGTCGCGGGATCGAACCCCGGCCGCGGCGGCCGCGTTTCGATGGAGGCGAAATACTAGTGGCCCGCGTACTTACGTTGAGGTGCACGTTAAAGAACACCAGGTGGTCGAAATTTCCGGAGCCCTCCACTACGGCGTCTCTTATAATCATATCGTGGTTTTGGGACGTAAAACCCCAGTAATTATTGTATAACTGTATAGTAAGGTAAGATCTCCTGAAGTGTGTTAGCTGTTTAATTGCCTCTTGTTTGTCGGATGAGCAAGGGCCACGTCGCATATGCCGCACGTGGTAATCCCTTCTTGCTCAAATAATGGATTTATGGTTTTGTGTAGTTGACTCCGACATCAGTCTATCATTAGTGCTTTCACAACTACCTCTCGCATTAAGGTCTACGTTCTTTTTACACTGCTAACGAAGTCAAGATTTAACATTTCTGTATGCTTTTGTAAACATTATCCACGGCTAAGAAATGTCGTCATACGATACATAGGCTTTCCTCGTTTCGAATGTGATTTACATTCGTCCACGGCTGACTCGCAAAAACAGACAGGTTTTTCGAAGTGCATTCAATCCACATTAGGGACAACTCATGCACCCACGCTCTGCCATGTTTGACGAAAATGAGACGAATAAAAAAATTTTTTGCGATTATATTATCGATCCACTCGCAAAGTTCTCTCGAAGTTTCCCCAAGCAGCGCTTTAATTAATAACCTCTGCGATCTGATATGCAACCCTGTTCGTGTGTTCTTGCTCGATTGTGCAAGAACAGATTAATTATTCCCCTCCCCTTCCCGACCGTCGTGGGATTGAATCCCTGCCGCGGCGGCCGCATTTCGATGGAGGCAAAATGCTAGAGGCCCGTGCGCTTGGAATTAGCTGCGCGTTAAACAAGCCCAGGTGATCAAAATTTCTGGAGCCCTCCACTACGGCGTCTGTCATATGGTGGTTTATGGACGTAAAATACTGAACGTTGTTATTATTATTATTATTATTATTATTATTATTATTATTATTATTATTATTATTATTATTATTATTATTATTATTATTATTATTATTATTATTATTATCAACACCTCCCCTTCCTCAGAACTCATCATCCTTATTCTTTCTTTCTATCTTTTTTTTTTCTTTCTTTCTTTTGTTGTTTATTACTCTTTCTCCTATTCTTATTGCTACTCTTTGGCAACCTCGCTGTATAAAGAAGTTCTGTAGCTGTGCTCGAAAACGACTGAAAGAAGATCGGCAGCAGGGCGTACACACGCAATCTCCAAGTTGCCCAAATATTATAGCGGCGGTGTGCCCGAAAAAAAAAAAGAGATTTACGACGACCCAACCAAACCGGTTCAGGCTGACACTCTCGACAAAAGAGCCGCGAGGAACAGTAACACCCGCGTGTTCATCTATCGTCATTACACGCGCGCGCATCCTGTGACACTCGGCAGCCGATAGGGATTCGTGTCGGCTTCCACGCGAGCTTTGCGCGTTATCCTCTCGCTTCTCTATTTGCCAAGCCCGGACCGCGCGAATTCGAAACGCGGATTAATTATCTATTGCCGCCGGTCGTCCACGTTGCCTTCTCTGACAGTTTTGGCACACGCGCTCGTTTCTCGAGAAAAAAAAGAAAGAAAGAAGCAATAATCAATAGTAAATGGCTCCGAAATGAACGCACCGAAAAAAATAGATGGGGATAAAGCCATTAAACCGAAGCTCCGCAGTTGCGAATGACATGCTCTCTCTCTCCTCTCTCTCTCTCTCCTATACGAGCTCGTTGTCTTTTTGGTGACACTACTAGGCCGACATCGAAGCGCTCATCGAACAGCATAAAAAAGTCAGTTTCGCCGCAAGGGCGAAGCAATGAATGCGACAGCAACAAATTCAAGTGTTATACGAAGTAAGGCTAGCAGCGTTTAGAAGAGCAAGTTTTATTGATGGAAAATGAAGGGGTATAGGAGCTAGGTGGGTGGGGCTCCATGTCCAGGGCTCCACTGACTTGTGCCACCAGCCGGACGTGGCCCAGGAGCGTTAGTTGGACCTCCGGGTCCGAGCTAGCGAGGTGTGCCTCACATTGCTCCAATGCATTTTTCTATTCTATACTTAATCTGTAAGAAATTTAGGTTATCTGGTCTTTTACGACAACCCCACGGTAGGGGGGGTTGGTGGCGAGTCGCGACACCACGGACAATCGCGCGCATACAATGTCGGAAAAAGTTTGCTCAATCGTGCAGCTAACGCCCTTAAGATCCGATCTCGTGTAACTCTATAAAATGTTTGGGCAAGAGAATACGGCCTCTCCAGTGAGCGAAGCGGTTTTCGTGCCGTCTGTAGCCTCAACGCGAAGTAAGCGTGAGAGGACAGCACGTACAAGGGTAGGAGCCGTTCACTGATGTCTGTCGAGATAGCGCGCGGCCACGCCCTTTTGATCAAAGTTCGCAGTCGCTGCCCGAGCGACGCAGCCTCCCCAACAGCAGCACTTCACGCTCCTTCGCCCGACGGAGCCGACCGTCGCGTTTCAACTCTACTCGAGCCGAGCCCGTCTGCAGCCTCTGCGACCTTTCGCTCACCCATGGCGCTGGGCTATGTTATCAATTTGGACATTGTCCGAAAAATGACTTCGATGGCGACGGCGACGGCAAAAATCCGCCTCGAGTTTCCATATAATTGCTATCGCAATGAAAAAAAGTGTCGCACAGGTATTTTTGTTGCTAGCCGGACAAACCTTGGCGACTGTCGTGCGATTCCTTTTTCGGCTCCGGAGCTTCGTGGTTGCACAATTCCGGCCGGCTGCAATTTCGGTACAATCAAAGCGCGCCCTGTTTTGGATGTACTACGAGAGAGACGGGCGTATTTTTACGTGCGCGTTGACGTCAGCGTGTTACGTCGTCTCCTTAATGAGAGAGGCGTGTTGCACCTGTATTACTCGTTTTGCATTCCATTCCACCTTCGCTGTTTCCGTTCCGTGTTATACGTCTTAACCGTAGCCGGTTCAGGGCACATGGAATCTGGTCTACTATCTAAAAATATAATTCTTTCTTTCTTTCTTTCTTTCTTTCTTTCTTTCTTTCTTTCTTTCTTTCTTTCTTTCTTTCTTTCTTTCTTTCTTTCTTTCTTTCTTTCTTTCTTTCTTTCTTTCTTTCTTGCCTTCTTTCTTTCTTCCTTTCTTTCTTGCCTTCCTTCTTTCTTTCTTTCTTTCTTCCTTTCTTTCTTTCTTTCTTTCTTTCTTTCTTTCTTTCTTTCTTTCTTTCTTTGAACGCTGCCCCGTTCATTCATTTTCATTGTTATTCGTACATATAGCCAGAACTATCTGGTGAGAATGTATACGTGCCATTTTCTCCGTATTATTTCTATGTTCTTTTAATTGCATCTGGCGCGATAACTAGGACGTGTGAAGAGCCAATATAACGCATCTTCTCACTTCACACGCCTTCTTCGGTATACATTAAATTTTATGCTGTTTTTTTTTTTCGTGTGCCCACGGTGCAGAGTAATGCACGAAAATGTACCTGCTCGGGCCGACTTCCTGCTAGCACGGCAGCTGGTTGGTGCTGTTTCTTTTTTTTTTCCTTTTTTTAGCACATGGTTGTTGCAGGGAGCGTTGTTTTAAGGATACGAACAATTTGTCGTCTACCGGATTTTCGGAGAAGAACCGTTCTTGTTGTGCTTCTGTAGGACGGACTCGTTCACGTGCCATATCTGACGAAGACCTCATCGAGCGCGGCATAAATTTAAAGGCTTGAGCAAATGCAAGGCGTGCTCGTAGTACTGATTGCGCGGTGTGTGCCTATTACAGTAGTAGGTCTAAAAAACTGTATTGCTCTACGTTGACCAGCCGGTGTCTTGTCACACAATCTTATTTGCTTCCTACTTTAAAATCGGGGGCAACCGGACAAAATCGCTGGGCCCGTATTCACAAAAATGCCTTACGATAGAAATTTGCGTTAGGGAATATTTCAGCGAATCGTGATGCGGGACTTATTATTAGCGAAGCCGGCTTACTAAAGGAAAAACGCACTTACGAAAGAGAAGTTTTGTGACTTCGGCCCCGCGTCCGGTAAACGGATACGCTGCTTTCTTTTGGTTTGTTTGTTTGTTGTTGTTGTTGTTTGTCACATAAAACCGCACGTTATTGCAACGCTCCTATGATTCCAATCTCGCACTCATTCAACTTGTCGAATCCCTGCCAAGTACGATCAAGATCTCTATATACGCAGACGACATATGTGTCTGGACCTCAGCCGTTACACGACTTCAAATACGTGCCGAGACTTGCAAAAGGCTGCAACATTGACAGCGCACTACCTTAGCAAACAAGGCCTCCGCAATATCCCCGGAAATGTGCATTGGTGCAAACCAATGACACCATATGCCATTTCTATTGACGGGCAGTCGATTTCTTATGCCAGAACCTACAAATTTCTCGGCATAATATTGACAGAAACCTCAATTGGAGCCACACGTGGCCTATTGAAAGAAGCGCCTGACGGCCA
This sequence comes from Rhipicephalus sanguineus, assembly GCF_013339695.2. Classification (NCBI taxonomy): domain Eukaryota; kingdom Metazoa; phylum Arthropoda; class Arachnida; order Ixodida; family Ixodidae; genus Rhipicephalus; species Rhipicephalus sanguineus. Next base: position 102,565,872 of record NC_051178.1, on the reverse strand, counting down.
TTGCCCAGCTGCTCAAGTTCCTGGGAGGGAAAAAACTGGGGGCATGTCAGTAGATGTTGGAATTATACAGAGCACTCTTTCTTGGGTTTCTGAGATATAGTCTGCCTGTACTAACCAACACCTGCAAGACAAATCTTCGCGTTCTACAGGCTGCACAAGCTCAGGCACTCAGAGTTTGCCTAGGTCTGCCCAAATGTGCGCCAACAGAGGCGACCATTGCCATCGCCAAGGATATACCAGTACAAACGCACATTGCGTTAGAAGCCTTGAGAGCTCACATAAGGCATTTTGCTCGAGCTCCTAACCACCACCTGGCAACACTGCCCTCAGAAAGACCGCTAGCATCATACTGCGCGACAATCTGGAGCTACTCCGCCAACCTACCGTCAGGCTTCAGCCCCGCATCCAAACCATCGATTCCACCTTGGTGTTTAATTCGTCCTGCAGTGCATCTCAGTGAACCAGGAATCAATAAAAAATCTGATTTGTCATCGCCTGTCCTGAAACAGCTATCTCTGCTTCTACTGCACGAGAAATACACCGACCACATACATGTTTACACCGACGGCTCAACGACCATCCGTGATTCGTCCGGGGCAGTAGTTGTCCCAGCGAAAGGTGTAACTGTTAGCTTTAAGACCGACCATCCAACAACATCAACGGCTGCTGAACTGACAGCTCTTCGCGCTGCACTTTGTGTTATCAATCGCGAACAACCGCAGCGATGGTCAATTTTTAGTGACTCCAAAGCAGCCCTACAATCTCTCTTGTCAGCCCTGCGGCGTGGACCATATGAACAACTGGTATTCGAGATAAGGCACCTCATTCATACGTCATTCGAGAAGGGACACCAAGTGACATTTCAATGGTTGCCAAGTCACTGCGGCGTGCTTGGCAACGAACATGCCGATAATGCTGCTCGGTCAGCTTTGCAAGGAGACAAGGAAGAGGCTATACCGCTTTCAAGGTCTGATGCTGCTGCCATGCTTCAAAGGATGGCAAAGAATATTTCGCACTCAACACTGAATACGTCAAGAAGCCAAAACTATCGGCAACACCACCTAAACGAGTTGCGGCGACTTCAAATACCATCTGGACTCCGCCGAAGAGAGGCCACTCTGCTATGCCACTTATGGCTAAGAGTGGCTTTCACGAAGTCATATTCGTTTCGAATAGGGATGGCCGACAATGCTCTTTGCGACGCCTGCGGCACCGAGGAGACCTTGCAACATATCTTCTGCGACTGTCCTCGCTACGCTGCGCAGAGACGATCCCTGGTATTCGCTCTCGCTCATCTTCACAACAGACCGTTGACACTAGACACGATTCTCCAATGTCATCCTGATAAGTCATCGAGAGTTCAAGCAACCAAGGCATTGCTCAAATTCCTAAGGACAACAGACTTACACGAGCGGCTGTAGACTTTTTAATGATGCCGCATACCGCACAAGACTGCCGCTCTGCGCTGTGATGTTATGTGTGTGCGTGTGTGTTCCCCTCTCTTTGTCTCTTTCTTTACTCTTCTTTCGATCTCCCCCATCCGTTCCCCCTGTACAGGGTAGCATACCGGTTATGCCAAACTGGTTAACATCCGTGTCTTTCCTCTCTCCCGTTTTCCTTCCTTCCTTCCTATGATTCCACGTTGCGTCACGTTGAAAGAATCGGACCACGAGGCGTTAATAATAGCCTCGTTTACAAAGTTCGTTCACGGATGACGGAACTGAACTCAATAGCAAACTGCTCGTCGAACATTCAGTGTTCTGTGCGACGCGAAAGGTTTCTGAGGTGAGCGAATAGAGAATAGCGAACGGCGCGCATAAATTTCAGGCAGTCATGTCCCTCTTTCGTTTCTTTTTTTCTTTTTTTTTTCAGATACATTCCGCGCATAGTCTGATTTCGCGGGCTGATCGAAAAACCGGCGTGGCGAGAACTCTTTCGACAGACCGAACGCGGCCAAGTACAGCGCGGGCTCCGGGACGTGTATCCATCTTCTAGCCCAAGTAATGGGAACTGAAATGCGTGCCACAATCGTCCGCCGGCTCGATCGTTCACCCAGTGAGCCTTTCCTTCCGCCTTGGTACACGCGTCTTTAGCTGAAATAACGTAGTACCCGGTTCCCACGGATTCTGCCTCCTACGTCTGTAGCCCCCGTTTGGTAGATTCGCCACTCGTGCGCACTCCGGCAAACATAATCCCACATGTTGAGGCGAAAGCCTTAGATGCCTCATGAAACGCGAAATTTCACCGGTGGGTTCCGCGTCGACGTGTCCCGTCAGCGGCGTCAATGCGAATGATCCAAAAAATCATCTCGTGATGACGTGACAGCGCCAAAATTAGTGACGTCACATGATTACGGCACCACATGACACCAGAGAATCTGTTTAGCCCACAACTTCTAGTTCACTATACCCACGACACAACTAATTGCAACTAATTTCAAACTGCAACTAATTTCAAAATGCCTATCTAGAAAGTATCATTTGAATTTAGGGCCAGCTTTAAAGTTTTCCAGTTGAGCAGCATGGTAAACTGCGTATTTTAACACGAAAGTGTTTTATGCCGGGGTCCACCAAGTACATCCGTCACGGATATGACGTTGATAATATAAACGCCAACGGGTGAGAAAGAAAAAAAACCAAGAAAAAGATACCACGCTGGGAACCGAACCCACGACGTTGCGACCGCGAAGGCAAGCGCCCGACGCCCTACCGAGTAAGCTAACTGGGGAAATGCTAGACACGGCGCGAACGCGCCTTATATCTTTCACACCTTCTCTTTCGCGGCGGGCGGAGCGGGGCGGTGCCGCCGGCTGTGAGGTTTGAAAAGAAGTAATGCTTCACGATCGACACTTACTAGCGCTTCCTCCGAGACTGCACGCAATATCGGAGGTAATGGTTAAAGCATCTCGATACCAGAGAGGTAGACTGGCCGCGCTGGCGTCGCCGAGGCACCCTTGACGCAGTTACGTTCTTCGCCTTTGGCTTCGTGTTAGCGTGCGTCGGCTCATCGGAGTAGTGCAGCTTCCACGTGCACCAACGGGATTTCTCCGCGGCCGGCTGCTTCAATTGCGAGAGCACCGACTAACAAAACTGCTGCAGTATGCGTTGCAGAAAGGACGCGATTTCGACGGGCGAATGTCGTGCCTTGGTGGAGCGAGAGCAGCGCCTGCGAGACAGAGGACAGCGGGACGCACGCGTTTGCGGCTCAGGCTACGAACCTCTACCTCCCGTGTTGCTGAAGCGCAGTGTGTGTTATGTATGCATGAGCACAGGCGTCGGCTACCTATTACTAGAAAGCGGACACGGTGCCGTTTCTCTCCTTAATTGACGACGCTTTGAAGAAGCGCATACCGGGTACCAGTGTTGATTATGAGCTTGTTGATATCATCCTTACGCGGGATTCACGATTCGCTGTGTCCAAATATATGTTCACACCGTCACCTACCACAACGGTTTAATCATGATCATGGGCGTTAGTCGTCGCGATAGAGACATGCTGTCAACATGGGTGCATCCACGTCAAACGGTGCTATAGCTGCCAAACACGAATAGACATTGTACAAGCTCTCATATATCACTACACAATAAGCACTACTTCTGTGAATACACGTTTACCTTTCGTGTTATACCGATTCCTATGACGGAGGGATCAGCCATGTTTTTTTGTCGCATTTTCCGCTTCGCAACATGCGTCGTCTTGTACGGCTTGCCGCATGCGCTTGCCGTGTCGTGCACGATCTTCACTGGCGTTTGCCCGCCCGTGTGTTCCCTTCTTCATTGCTTGTGGGCCGGTGGTGAGCGGGGCGTTTGCCCAGTTTGTATGACAGGTGCGTTTTTGTTGCTGCTCAGGAAAAATGCGTGGAGCCCTTGCCATGCATAGCTTTGCCGAAAAAGAAAAAAAAAAATTCGCAGGGTCCCTTATGCATTCACCTAAGATGACTCGAAGGCGAGAGCCATCTTCTTTTTCTTCTTAGTCGATTTACTGATCCTGCCGCGCCACCCTCTGAAAGCTTTCTGCACCTAACGTGGTTTTGCGCTGCCTCGAGGATCGGAGGCACCTCGGCTGGTTTTGCACTGCCTCCGTGACGGGCCTTCCTTTGACCAAGCAAGAATAGCATGTGATGTCGTCACGTTATGTGACGTCACAGTGACGTCATCATGGCGTCAAATTATGGCGATCTGTGGCGTCATTATCACGTCATGTGGTGACGTCATCACGTGATGATGATGATTTGTTGCATCACTCGTGTGGACGCCGGTCAAGTTTCGCGTTTGATGAGGCATCTAATACCCCTGTCACACGGCCACCACCGAACTTCGTTAAACTCCATCAATGTAAAACTCCATGAGGGAGTTAGACGGTGATGGAGTTGTGCCCATGTCACACGGCAATTTTACGAGCTTCAGACAGAAGCCGCAAGGGGTCCATTAGGCGCTGCTGCACCTACGTCTGCATGCAATATTTCGCGTCTAATCACGCTGAAAACATTCTCAATGGTATGTGTGATTATAAAAAGTATAATTTAATCACATCGACACAAAACCTTTTTTTGTCTTTATCACATGAACGTGTACCTGCAAGCATGTTGGCAGTAATTTTGACAGGAATGCTGGCAACACTGTACGTTTGTTTTGGTACGCGTTTTTTCTACGCGTACCGATTGTCAAACACGATGCAAGTTGTCGCCGAGCTCTTTGAAGTTGCGCTACCGCCCAAATCACGTTGTCCTTTCCAATATCAGCTGGGTACAGGTCTCACGTCCAGTCCACGAAGCCTTTGCTGCGGATGGCTCCCACGACAGTCCGCGTGTACTGCCAGTACGAGTGCCGGCGTCGACGGAGAAGGAAGAAAACTCGCGTCACTCGACTACTATGACTATTGGTAGTGCTGAAGTAGAATGAAGAGCACCGCAATAAGAAGGAAACGAGATGCACAGACGTAAACACAACGGTGCACACGGACTCGGGGACACTTATTCAAAATGGCGGCACGACAACTTTTCGCGAGGCATGGTGCGGAGAGTATGTGCACTTATACGCGTTTTTTTTTTCATTAAACGCAGGTTATGACTGGATTATGCAGTGAAATAACTTTCAATATTAATGAAATTCATTATTGTGTTGACTGCGGCTGTTTTGTGCTTGCGGTTTTTTCCGTAACTACAGATTACTGGGGACGAGAGTACTCCATTCCGCCGCTAATGGAGATCGCCGATGTCCCTTTGCGAAACGTTCCGTTTAACTTCCTTGACGTAAGGGAGACCGTGTGACACGGACCGCATCTCCGTTGACGTAACGACGAGGGAGTTGCACGGAGTTAACGGGTGCCCGTGTGACAGGGGTATAATTTCGCCTTAAAAAGACTAGTGGGGCCACAACATTCATGTGGGGAAGCATTCCCAGCGAATCTGTGACAAGAGTATGATGTGTACGCTCCTCGGAATAAACCTTGTTGGAAGTAAGCGCTCGTCTTCGTCCCTCTCTTGTCTAGTGTCAAATTTTGCGCTACGTGATCAGTCAGCGAATCTGTATTCGCGTTTCTGCTGTGGACGCATCTCGGCTCGTTCCTCGGGTGTGAGCGACTGCAGACAGTGACGTTCTTCCTCGGACTCATGGTCTTTCGATACGTTCTCCGCTTTTGCACGGTGCCGTTTTCGCTGTCTGCATTCGCGTTACTGTTGTCGATGCCTCTCCGCTTGTTCCTATGGTGCGCTTCGCCGTCTCGCCATCTCTGGTACCTCGCAGCGCACTACGTCATACAGCAGCAGCGCCACCACGCTTCGCCGAGCATACGCCGCCGTCACACGTTTTTCCCTTTCTCCCATACCCGTGTCCCCATCAAGGCCGATACGCACGCAAGCCGCCCAGACTAACTCCCCTGGAAACGCATGCGGGGAATGCATACGGGGACTAAACGGCTTCACTGTAAGGAGTACACACAGCAAAGAAATTGTCTGTATCACAGTTTCTAGGATTGGACTCATGTCAATAAAACACCAACAAGAGAATTGAAGGCTCACAATACACTCTCAAGCTTTACGACTGTCAACAAGGAATCGCTTGTGCTCATTACCGGCAGGCAACTCCGGCGAGTGAGCAGAGCAGTATTGTAGTTTTGCGTAAGTTTAACGGACGCACTCCCTGATTGCGTTCACGACTCCTCCACTACAGCCCTACAGCCAGACCTTGTGTTAGCGCGCATGCGTACGATCGACGCTACATGTTCCGTCATTTCCAGACGCTGAGTGGCAGTGACGGTGTAGCAGGCGACTCCCTCGGGTACGTGGTTATGGAGTGCGTCCGCAGAACCTACAAATCAAGGGAGTGCGTCATAGTGGCGTGCGACATAGTGCTCTGCCCGCATGGAGTCACACAGTCTCCCGAATTCACTCTCATAAGCTTGCGACCTTGCAGCAGTGCGTTTCATAGTTAAGCAGTGGCCGCCATTTATCCACAGTGATCGTTAGGATACTCTAGCTTTACGAACGTTTGTGAGCGGTTAGCGCGCGTTATCACATCAAATCAAAGTTTTTTTACACCGTGTTGTTGTGGGCAAGCTTGGGCGAAAAGCGAAACACTTCGCTTGCGGACTTAAGGAGGAGAACGGTTTCGCTTCCTCAAGTTGCCGGTTCATGCTGTGTGTTTCTCTTCCTCGCGTTATAAGTGGAAGTTACTGTGTGTTCACGTTGACTGTCGCCTTGTGTTTCTTTTACACTTTGTTATACATGGGGTAACTACTATTTCCCTTTTCCTCGTCCACAAGTGAAGGGCAGCCAAGTTGGTTAACCCTCAGTCCTTGGTTGACCTCCCTGCCTAACCCCCCATTCGTTTCTCTTTCACTCTCTTATTATTTCTCACGTAAATACAGTGAGTTCACTTTGGTTTCACCATCGACAGAGCAATCCCGCAGCAAAGTTGTACGGAATGTGGTTTAAGTCAGGCCCAAGAGACAACACAGAGTCGAGTCGAGCGCAAATAGATCGAGCAGCTATCCAAGACCTTTCGTGTAAAACATGTTAGAGGTGGGCGGGTAAGTAAGGCACACAAGAAGAAGTAGAAAGAAGGTGATGGAGTGGGGCGGGGGGGGTCTTGAGAAAACCTAAATGAAGTGCATTTTCGGGCAGAGTGCAGCGCCGCTGATGCTTAAGTGAACAGAAGGCGAGGACATAGGATAAAAAAAAGCATGGAAAATAAGTGTGGGAGAGAGGCTGTTGGAATAAGGAGGGCGATGGGGGGGGGGGGGGGCGCTTCGACGCGTCGTCGCATGCATTCCAAGTAGGGTGGCGAAGAAGAAAAAATAAGGGCGTGCGAAGAAAGGAACTAGAGGCGAGAGGTGAGGACGAAAGAGAGGAAGGATCGAGGTCGCCGGAGGTCGAGGACGAGCGATCTGCGTGCAAATGGAACCACTTTGCGAAAGAGGAAAATGAAGACGGACGAGACATTATCGCGCCGCTTGCCACGGTGGAACGGCGGCTTTGCCGCCAGGCACGCTCGCTACGCGGAGGAGTGTACGGCAGCGGAGACCTTGTTTCCCGTATAGCTTGGCGCGCGCGCCTGCTCCCCGGAATCTCGATTCCCTCTTTTCCGGCCCAACTTTCGCTTAGAATTTCTACCTTCGTTTAGATCGCTTCTTTTCCTTTCCGTGTTTCCACCGCTAAGCGTCCTCCTCGCCCGTTCCCTCCACGAAGCTTTTGTGTACGTGGTTTTGCGCGCGCTTCCTAGCTTGAGAACCTTCTCATAAGCGTGTTAAAAGGAGAGAATGGTGTCGACGCAAATGAAGAAATGTTGAGGGAGGTGCTAGAAGTCGCTGACTGAGGATAACGTAGAACTGAGAGAAAAAGAAATTTATCGGAGGAGTAGCATAATGATCCGGTGATGTCGAAGGGGGTTCGGTGATGAAACTTTTCCTCGAGTCCTGCGGGAATTTACTTCGAGCGAGCCTTCTACGTTACAATCTCCTCGACGCTAACGACGGGCACGTTTCGCACGGTGGAGAAGGGCGGCTAGAAATGTGATGTATCGACTTGTAAGGCCGTTCTCTTCGTCCGCCGTGAGAAGGCTGCGGAAATATCGCGGGCTCATATGAGGTATCGCTCTTACTATGTGTTCGCGAGCTTAGTAATGGTTTTTGGTTAAGCGTGATAATTAGGTTACGGTACGCAATCACCGTTATCCTTCTCTGCAATTAGTCCGTATTTTGTTGGGTTTTTTTTTTTATTGCTGTTAACTGCTTCTTAATGAGAAGTTAAGCTTTTGGAGCCGCCAACCTCAGACACAACTCAGAAATTGAGCTTGCCCATTTCTCATAACGACGCGCACTCACCCACACATATTGCACGCGCGCATACACACGAATGCCGTACTGTTCGTGTAGTTTAGGAAGGAAGCAGTGAGTGCTCGTAAGCATCGACTTCGAAAATAATCATCGCGTTACTGATTCACAGGCGAATTCATACATCTCCAGCATTTAATTAAATCATTTCCCTTTCTCATGCCCTGAAGCTATCATAACGAGTATCTGTTATAAGTGAGTAATGCCAGATAACATCTTGACATACCAACTAGCCCAAGCCGCCACCCTTCTAAGATAACAAAAACTAAGAAATGAGAAATTACAAATTTTTGAACGCTTGAATGTTGTCTGACCCTTTCTTCATTTTTTTTTCTTTGTCAACCAGCGCAAAAAACGTGAGACGTGCCAGCCTCACTTTTAACTTAATAACTAATTAAATTCTACAGTTTTACACGCTATAAATAACATTATATGAAACATGCCGTTAGGAGGGGGACAGAAGATAATTTTGTCTACCCGGCGTTCTATTAACGTGGGCCTAAATCTAGCTGCAAGGACGCTTTCACATTTCACCCTCATCGACACGCGCTCACCGTGGCCGTGAATCACGCTTTCGTGCTTGGCACCGCAACGCCATAACAGCTCAGCAGCCATGGCGGCCAACGTGCAAGCGACGTCTACTGATAAACATACTTCTTCATGACCAACGTCCGTGTCCTTCTTCACCTAAATACTTCATTTCTCCATTTCATGGAAGCGTCGGAGATCGGATTCTGTTTTGCGCGCACTTCAACAGCGTTAAATCGGCAACGCACTTTTCTGTTTTGTCAAGATTCAATTATTCCTGCTCTATAGGCTATGTGCATGCAAAGTAGACCGCCTTTTAGATGAAAAATGTGATGCTGAATTATCGCTCAGTATGGCCAAATCGGGAGGGAATTCCCCCTTTTTTTTTTACCATGATTATGCGTACTTCACACGGATTTTCCTACAAGCCCCGTTGCTTTTTTGAAGACACCGCCCTTATGCTGTAGCAATTATTTTTCTTGTGACGGGCAATTCTGTTTAAAACAGCCCTAGAAAGACGTGCATTGTGCCTGTGGTCGTAGATGTTCGATTAATTGCTACGTGTAGCAGCAGTAAATCCAATAAATGGTACACAGTATATGTAATCTCATATCCTTCAGTTTTGTATGTTCGTAAGTGCGAATTTATTCCTTGTGTGTAGTGAAGTACTAACTGGTTACAGTCTTTGTCACGTGTGTCGGAGTCACAAATGTTGCTATCCCTACGCAACCATGTTGACACAAATGAAAAAAAGAAAAAAAAACAATGTAACTACAGCTTTCACTCCTACCCCCTTCTGAGCATTCAGACACACCAACATGCATGAATTCCTCGGGAAAGCCTTCATATTTCCGCGTGAAGTCGGCTGCGTTGTTCGTGATTGAAAAATCCCGACGGATGCAAAGAATAAATATCAACATTTGAGCCGGAATCGAACCCAGGTATTCTGCGTGACATATAATAATATCTGGGGATTAACGTCCCAACACCACGATATGATTATGAGGGATGCCGTAGTGGAGGGCTCCGGAAATTTCTACCACCTGGGGTTCTTTAACGTGCCCCTAAATCTAAGTACACGGCCCTCAAACATTTTCGCCTCGATCGAAAATGCAGCTGCCGCGGCCGGAATTCAATCCCGCGACCTTCGAGTCAGCAGTCGAGCGCAATAACCACTAGACCACCGTGGCGAGGCGTATTCTGCGTGACAGTCAAGCGTTCTACCACAGAGCCACGCCAGGTCTTAAGGCCGAGACAGACGGTACGATTTTCCATGCGATGCGACGGCCGACGCGGCGGTGCGGCAGCCGGAATGGTGGCTGTCCGATGCTATGAAAGGTCACCATTCCGGTTTCCCCACCGCTGCTTCAGACGTCGCATCGCATGGAAAATCGTACCGTCTGTCTCGGCCTTTAAACTTGCTTTGGAAAAACTCGTTTCGCTAGGACTGTCTGCGCTCTAACGTGAGTGCTGAAGTCACGTCGAACCGTAACCTACGCTTTAAGCGCCAGTGCAGTCGACGTGCCTGCTAAGCCAACGATATGCAATGCAACTACTGCCGTTACAGAAACACCTCGATCCGCCTCGTAAACCTTCGGTCAAAGCCAGAAATGGGAGCATAGGCGCTCACTACTTCGCATAAAACCGATCACAACAATGCGTGGGTTCAGTTGGATTCTTCTTTTTTTTTTCTGTTGGTCGTTTTCGCAAGTACTACTCCCAACATCACGACTGTGTGGCAGCGGCTCTTGTGAACAGCTTTACAACGTGCGAAAATTTCGAAGTACATGCGGAGATCTGAAGGAGTGTGTACCACCAGCGAAACGCCATACTGCGCTTTCGGGCGCATGTCGCGACTTCCGCATATCTCGTTTATGCTTGACCTATGTTTATTCCTTTAACCACTGCGCGTACTATACGTACCTTCGCTCGCATTCGCAAAATGTTCTGAACAAAACAAAAACATAATCAGCAAATCCGGACGCTGCATTCGTGAGCACGGCCAGTCAACGACAATGAGGCGCTTGAGAACGGGGAACTTTCTGAATTCGGCCCCCGGGTTTACAGACGACGCCTTGGCGACATCATGGCGACGCGCAGCTAGGCTCGCTTGCTCTCCAGGTTGAAGCTCGCGCCTTTTCTTTCACAACTTTTTTTGCTGTTACTATCATTATTATTATTATCAGGAGCTCGCGACGTCCATCGCACGTGGGTGTCTGATCTCGTGTAAACCGGAAATGGAATTGAACCCGGCACAAGGAGGGTTGTCGAGATTCCGTAGCACGCTTCTCAAGTTATATAGCGTCTCGGTACTTTCCATTTTCGGAGACAACAACAAAAAAAAAAAATAAAGATTACTTGAAGCGAGCGACGACACCACGAGCGAATAAAGTGTTTTCATTGACTCCCTGCATGTCACCTCTGTATTCGCCCGTCATCCCCATGCTCCCTTTTCGCTCCTGTGCCTCTTGGTGTTTCTTTCTTCTTCTTTATTTTCTTCGCTTCGACGTTCGCGCGCATGCCCACCGAGGAAAAGAAGCTCGTTGTTGCTCCTGTTTGCGCAGGTCTGCCTCCTTCTATTGCAGTGGTTTTTTTATTGTTTTTTTTTCGTATATAGGTATACACACACATAACTGTCCTTTCAGAACGAAAGTTTCATCTGGGCATGTCTCTTCTCGTCTCGCGCTTGTTCCCAGGCAGCTTGCGTCGTTGCCCTGTTGTCATGCTGCTGTTTCCACACACCCCGCGCTCGGGGGGGGGGCAACTCGTCTCCATGTTTGCGAAACGCACACATCGTTCGGAGCGCGCTCCCGCTATATCGAAATCCTATAGCCACGCGCGGGGTACACGTATTCGTATATCGCCATAGTTTTTTGTTTTTCTCCCTTCTGTTTCAGGCACTCCAGTCGCGATGCCCGGACGACCGTTTCTTTACCCGCGCGTCTCCATAGATTTCCACCGTGCCAGCGTATACGCTGGCTGCCTCTCGTTCCGCGTATACCCGAAAAATTCGTGCCCAGTATTCGCGATGGCATTGGCGGCGTGTGTTGTTTCCGGCTCCACCGCCATGCACCGGCGGCTATGCCGTGTATCCGTAGCACACGCGCATCCGTGGTACACGCACAGCGTGCGCATTGCGTATGCAAGCCGCAAGCTCACCTCGTCTATAGCTGTACGATCGCAGGCATCGTTGTTTTCGTCTTCCGCGTGTTAGTGACCGTATATGCAACGAAAGACGAGCGAGCTTGCATGCGAAACGGAACGACTTTCGGGTCCTCCCGTTCTCGTTTCTCTTTCTTTTTTTGCTGGTCTCAAACAGAAAAATGAAGCGAACCATGGGAATTCTTAGAGCTGAATTTGCAATCACGGTCGGAATAAGACCGTTGTCATTTAAAAGGATGACATGACGAGAACATACGGTCGCGAAGGACAGAACGGGTTCCAACTTCCTTTTTTGTGAACTATTTACCAACTAGCCCAGGAACACGTTTTGGTCCGTTACATTTCTTCTACAGCGGGCCCTTTTGTGTGCTCTGTACCTAATGAGCAAGCTTCCTCGTCCCTCGTGACCCGCATTGCAATTGCCAAATGCCTTCAAAGAACCTCCCTGCATTTCCTAGTGCTCTCTCTCTTTCTCTCTCCTTGAAATAGTCAGTTACAGTTGTCATAGTCTTCTCTCTTTCTATATAAGGGGGGGGGTGGAGCATGCGCACTGCGTATTACCTCGCCTTTTCATTCCTTCAGAGTTACAGTAATGTGTACCTGTAACGCGTGATGAGTGGTTGAACACTTTGTAAAAAAGTATGGGGTGTTACGTGCCACAACACCGGTATTAATGGCGAGGCATGCCGTAGTGGCGGACTAGAAATTAATTTTGACCACCTTTGGTTCCCTAACGTGTGCTTAAACGTTTACCTAAGCGTAAGTGCGCGGGAGCTTCTGCATTTCGCTTTCTTGAAAATGCGGCGACCGCGCGCAGGGAAGCGAACCCGAGCCCTCCTGCGCGGCTGCACGAATTCAGTGAGCGAAGCTACCACAGCGGATGCGGAACCTTCTAAAATAAGGCTAGGTCTCGGCGTAACGCAGAAGTGCTGCGTTGACTTTTGCACCGGAAGACGCAGAGGCAAAGCCGGAATGCTGGCCACAATGTCTTAGGTTCGCGTTGTGCTAAATCTCGCTTAAAAATTACACCGTCTCCCGCTAAAGCTAACCATCTCCCCGCTGCTTCGCATCTACACATGGTTTTCTTTAGCGGGAGATGGTGTAAATTTTTGTTTACTATATTGGTGGACTACGTTTCACTTATAGGCTGGTGTGAACGTCGGTTCACTCGCTGCTGTTGAGTGCGTCGTTGAGCGGCGTAATCCGAAGCGCACGGCTAGTTGCGAAAATATCTGATGTTGTGTAATTTATAGATCCGCTGTAAGGGATCGCCATCGCCGTTTCTGTTCGTGTCTCTTTCTAGCCGAGCGAGGAACGCTAGTGGCGAAACGTACTCGAGGAAGTTGATGATAACAAACAAAGGAGCAATAGTTGTCTAGATCAGTGCTTATAAACCGTGAAATCACGGTACACTTCCATGTCACCGCATTTACGAGGGCCTAAACGATTCGCACTCGCTTAAAGTATTGCGAGGGTGTTGTCGCGTATTGCCGCCCGCAAGACTTCGAGGTACACGGGATTTTGTCTAGTTCAGCAGAGTGGCATAGCCAGAAATTTGAAATGGAGGGAGGGTTTAACCACCCTTCATACATGTTCGTGCATGCGTTTATATAGGTGCGTGTATATAATACATACACATGTAAAATTTCAAGAAAATTTCGGGGGGGCGGGGCGGGGGGGAAGTTCTACCCCCTCCCCCCTCCTGGGTACGCAATTGGTTCAGCAGTTGCTCCCCTCGCGACCTTAGTTCCGCATGCAACCGATACAACATCTGCTGTCGCCTTTGAGAGTCGTTAAAAAAAATCTGGGAATAAACCAGCGTAGGAGGTTGTACTGTAGAAAAAAAGGACGACGACAAAAAACCAGCACTTGAAGAAACGAAGTGGACAGGACACGCGCTCTGTTTCTTCCAGTCCGTCGTTTGTTTGTTTTTTGTTCTCTTTTTGACGAAATCGCAACGTACTGTCGCCGACTTGTACAACAGTCCACCCTTCAGAACAGGGGGCTTCGAGTAAAATGTAAAGCAGAAAGCGTAGAACTAGCGAGAGTACGACATTATAAGGAAACGAGTGAAAAACACAAGCTCTTGCTGCCGCTGCGGACAAAGCTGGGATCTGCAGGTTGTCTTTCTCTCTTTTTCGCGCGCTGTGCCTGGGAGCTCGGAGAGAGCACGCGCGCTTTGAGGGAGTTAGGGACTAGCTCAGGCTCGCTCTTTCGTTTACTTCTTCCCGAGCCGCTCGTAAAATCCGCTCACGAAGCCGGAAACAACGACTTACGACCCTTTTCGTATTGCGACATGCCCTGCGTGCCGCTACACCGCAAGTATCACGGGACGAGGACGCGCCAGCGCGACGCTTGCCGCGCGACTGGGTGCGCACAATTTCCGCTGCATCTTCGTGCTCTCTCGTTCTCTTACGTCCCCAGTTGTGTGCACCTCTCTCTCCCCCCCCCCCCCTCTCTCTCTCTGCCTAGATGTGTGTGTATCGGTGCGTGGGCTTGGATCAAACTAAGCGCGTGGAGTTAACGTGCCTTTGTCTCTCTCCCTCTCACTCTTTCTCTATCTCTCTCCCCTTTTTGCTTTCGCTCTTGGGCAGTGCCTAGGTAAGGAAACAGCGTTAAAGAATAAAAGAGCAACGGTGGTGTATAACAAAGTCCCAAGCGAAGCACAGAGAACCCAACGATGAAAAAAGAAGGCGTGAAGAGAATCCTGCCGACGTGTTCTTGCGCAGCGCGTCAGCACTTAATGTCCCTAGAGAGCGAAGCGCACATTTTGTGAAAGTTGGAACCCGACTTGTTTTGCATTTCCTTAGCACAGGGCGACGAGTGCGCTCGACGTTTTTTATCGTTCGTTGAACAAGAGCCGTTCTGCCTTCACTTTGCATGCGTGTCAGGCCCGTATGTTCCGATCAACTCAGGTTTGCGCGGCATTAGGCGTAAGGGCACTTGACAGGCGAGACGAAAAAAAGGTAAGCAGTGTTTTGTTGCGGCATCGAGTAAACATGCGCGCGTCCGTATTTGTGTATATGTACTCAATGCCTAGAAAACGCGCGTGCATGCGTACGTATGTTGCTAAGGTGCTGCACATACATACATACATACATACATACATACATACATACATACATACATACATACATACATACATACATACATACATACATACATACATACATACATACATACATACATACATACATACATACATACATACATACATACATACATACATACATACATACATACATACATACATACATACATAGAGAGAGAAAAGGTTTATTATGGCAGAAAAGCTGAGAGGTCGGCCTGAATCAATGTTCTGGCCTGCTACTCAGCAGTAGGAAAGGGGAGAGTGGTAGTATAGAGAGTGGAGAGAAGATGCGGATGATGATGATGGAAAAAAGTGGCGACGAAGTAAGTCCTTGAATGTCCAAAAACTATTTACAGTCTATCGTCGAGCTCTGTATCGCGCAAAAACATGTTCAACGCTTTCAGAATATCGCGCTGATGACATGGTGGTGGTCCCAACAGAACTTTTTCTGAAACTTGTTGCTTCGATGACAACAAGACGGCCGCCATTGAACTTCTTTGCGTGAGGTATCGTGGGCATACGCACAGGAGGTGTTCGATAGTCTCAGGAGTGCCACACATCTCGCAATTGGGACTGTCGGCACGGCCGATAAGGTGTTGGTAACGGCGAGTGAATGCCACACCTAGTCGTAGTCGGTGAAATAAGCTTGTAATACACCTTTTCATGGTTGGTGGGATTCTAACACTCATATTTGGGTCAAGTTCGTGAAGCCGGCGGTGACGATGGCTTGGTAAAGACCAATATGCTGCTGTAGTCTCACTCAGGAGTGCGTACACTACGGTGTTAGTATCCGGTCGGGAAAAGGGGATAGCTAGTACTCTGGCGTTATCATGGGCCATCCTTGCCTCCGCATCGGCTTGCTCATTGCCCTGCAGACCGCAGTGCCCTGGAACCCACTGACACATGATACGATGGCCAGTTTTCAGGGCGACATCGTGTAATTCGGCCACTTCGTGAGCAAGTATGGAATAAGGTCCTCGTTTAAGTGCTGAATCTATCACTTGGAGTGCTGGTTACAGTCACAAAATATAGTCCATTGGTGAGGAGGTTGCGTCGATATGTAACGAATTACCTCGCGGATGGCTACAATCTCTGCCGCCGTCGATGTTGTTCGGTGGTCCAGACGGAAGCGTTCACTGGTCTTCAAACTTGGTATAACGAATGCCGCTGTTGACGCAGTGGGTACACAGACCCGTCAGTAAAAACATGCACAGAATTGGCATATTCTGTAGATATATATGATAACGTTAATTGTTTGAGTCCACATAAAGGTATGCGCGACTTCTTACCCACTCCTGGAATGGATAGGCGCACTGTAGGTCTTGATAAAATCCATGCTGGTATCTCTGCAACTTTTGCGGGAGCGAAGCCTGAGGGAATGATGTTCTCATGGCGTGAGATGATTTCTGCAAAAGTGCTGTCCGGTCGGTGGGTGTGGATCGTTGCCAGAGGATGACGTTCATGCCGCGTCAATAGTCGGAGATAAACTCTTAACGGTTCGCATGAAAGATAACTATTCATGGGAGTTATGCGTGCTTCCGCAATAACTCCTAATGTTGACGTACATCGCGGTACGCCAAGACATGTCCTCAATGCCTGAGCTTGCAAACTTTCTAATGTACGCAGGCAGGACGGGCGTAGGTTTGTCATGACAGGTAAGCTGTATCGTAGGTAGCTTACGAAAAGTGCCTCATACAGCTGAAGCAACGACCTCTCTGATGGGCCCCATTTCGTGCCTGCTATATATCTAAGCATGTGTATGAAGCTGCTTAGTTTGGATCTAAGCATCGACACGTGCTTCGACCAGGACAAGTTTCGGTCAATCATCACTCCTAAGAATCGATGATGTGTTACATATGGTACGGAAGTGCCATCAATTATGATTTGGTAACGATGCATCGTTTTGCGTGTAAATGCGAGGGCCGCACACTTCGCTGTCGCCAATTGTAGACCTCGCGAACGCAAATATTTAGAGGTGACCGACACTGCACGTTGTAGTCTTGCCCGAAGCTGTGGTCGTGAAACGCCGGAAGCCCATATACTGATGTCGTCAGCGTACAAGCTCATCCTGGCTGTGTCTGGCACATACATACATACATACATACATACATACATACATACATACATACATACATACATACATACATACATACATACATACATACATACATACATACATACATACATACATACATACATACATACATACATACATACATACATACATACATACATACATACATACATACATATTGCCACGCCCACTTCTTGTTTTATTTTGAATTATTCGGGTTTGACCAGCAATGACGTTTATCAACGATCGACACTGTCCGCAAAGCAGTGTTCGAGAAGCTTCTCGATTGTAGTAGATCGTTTTGTTAAGATTGTGCGCCGCCCGTGAATGTTCTAGCTTTGTCGAGAGATAATGCCGCCACCAGCGATATTGCTGGAAAGTTCGATAGCGCCTGTATAAAAGCCGACGCGCTTGACCGCTTGTCAGTTGATCGACGGACGACGCCCTGTTCGCCGCTATCATTGTACAGCGTGTATTGCTGTAGTTCTAGTTCTCATTTTCCGGCCACAAGTTCGGCCAAATAAACAGTTTCATCCTGCAAACGCCGACTGCTGTCTTCGTCGACGTCACGACCACGTGACATCTGGTGGAGGTGCTGTTTTTTCCATGATCCGGACGCCCCCGCGAAGCGCTGACCCAAGCCCAAGCCGCGACGAGGACGACGGCAAAGAAAGCCCGGATCGTCGAACGAGCCGCTGGCAGAAGGGACTGAAGCCAGAGTACGGGCTCCTTCTCGAAAAAACCAGGCAGCCCCAGATCCCAACATCGACCGCAACGACGATGACCGACCCCGTACAGCCTGCGCCGATCCTTCTCCGGCAGCCCAAGGAGCCGCCAACCTTCCGAGGGTCGTCATTCGAAGACCCGGAAAGATGGCTCGAAGCCTACGACCGAGTCTCCCATTTCAATGGCTGGACAAGTGAAGACAAGCTACGACATGTGTACTTTGCCTTGGAAGACGCCGCTCGTACCTGGTTCGAGAACCAAGAGCGAACCCTGACAACGTGGGACATATTTCGCGCCAGGTTCCTCGCCACGTTCACGAGCGTCGTTCGCAAAGAGAGGGCTGAGGCTCTGCTCGAGACCCGCGTGCAGATGGCGAACGAAAACGTGGCGCTCTTCGAGGAAGAAATGACCCGGCTGTTCCGCCACGCTGACCCCAATATGCCTGAAGAAAAGAAGGTTCGTTTCCTCATGCGAGGAGTAAAGGAATAGCTCTTCGCTGGACTTATGAGGAATCCACCGAATACCGTCCAGGAATTCGTCTCAGAAGCCACGACCATCGAGAAGACGCTAGAAATGCGCACCCGCCAATATAATCGCCGATCAATCCAAGACAGCCCCGCTGTTCATGCGCTCGGCTCCGACGACCTGCGCGAAACAATCCGAGCGATCGTGCGAGAGGAACTGCGCAAGCTGTTGCCCTCACCCCAGCCTCAAGTGGACTCCATCGCAGACGTCGTTCGAGAAGAAATCCAGCAATCGCTGGGCACCCTTGAACCGCCACAGCCTCAGCCGCAAGCCTTGAGCTACGCTGCTGCAGCCCGACGCTACGCTCCCCCGCCGCGCCCGCGTCAAGACACCGCATCGACGCAGTTCCGTCGCCAGACACCGCCGCAATCATCGACGCCCTACCGCCCACCTGGCGGCCATCACTACACCCCGAGGAAGACCGACGTTTGGCGCGCCCCTGACAACCGCCCGCTCTGCTACCACTGCGGGGAGGCCGGCCACACGTACCGCCGCTGCCAGTACCGACAGATGGGGCTACGCAGATTCGCCGTGAACGCGCCGCGCCCGCAGCCAGGCGAACGGCCTCGCGACATCGACGACTACCTCACCGGAACACAGTGGCAACAGCGACGACCTTCCCGCTCGCCGTCGCCCGGCCGCTACATGTCACCGCACCGCCGGCAGTACACTGGCCCAAACCGGGGTCGGTCGCCTAGCCCATATCCGGAAAACTAAGGGCAGCAACCGATGGAGGTGCGGTTGCTGAACGACGAAACGTTGAAGATCCTCCGCCGTCGACGACAACGCCGCGACGAAGTTCCGAGCCCCCGCCGCACGCCGAACGACGTCCTGAAGACGAAACTTTGCGACCCGTGGAAGCAGACCTGACGACGCAACGCGGAAGCAGCGGTGCAAACCGACGTAGCCGTGACCCGACGCCGCGACGTACACGCAACGCAAGACGGCGGACTAGCGACCTCGACGTACTATTCGACGGACACAACGTTACCGCTCTCGTCGAGACTGGGGCCGACTATTCCGTCGTCAGTGGGTCATTCGCCGCGCAGTTGAAGAAAGTTATGACAGTCTGGGAAGGTCCTGAAATCCGCACCGCTGGAGGTCATTTGATAACGCCGTCTGGAGTCTGCACAACAAGAGTCAGCATCAGTGACCGAACCTATCCTGCAGCACTGTTCCAGGGACGTGATACTTGGGATGGACTTCCTAAGTGAACACGGTGCCGTAATAGACCTGAGATCTGAGTCAATAACACTAACCTCAGAAAAAGCGCTGCCGCCACACACGACGCCAGGAAAGCCCGTATTGAATGTGATAGAAGAGCACGTCACTATTCCGCCTCTCTCCAGCATCATCATTTCTGTCGGCACCGAAGAACACGCAGACCTTGAAGGTGTCATCGAGGGCGATCAGCACCTACTTCTCAACCGTCAGATTTGCGTCGCAAGAGGCATAGCCGAGCTGCGTGATGGCAAAGCAAAGGTAGTGCTGACAAATTTCAGCCACGAATATAGGCACCTCAACATTGGTACGACGGTCGCCTACATCTACGAATTCGTGGAATCCAGCAATGCTCTCGCCCTCTTCGATGCTACCGAACCTGCTTCGACGAATCGACGAAACCAACCAGATTTCGACGTCAACCCGAGCCTCCCGAAGCACGAGCAAGACCAGCTAGAAACCCTGCTCCTACAATTCAAGGACTGCTTCTCGTCGTCGTCAAGAATTCGACAGACCCCAGTCGCGAAACATCGCATCATAACAGAAGAAAGTGCCCGACCAATCCGTCAGAGCCCGTACCGAGTTTCGACGCGAGAACGCGAGGCCGTCAAGAAACAGGTCGACGAAATGCTACGCGACGACATCATCCAGCCGTCCAAGAGTCCGTGGGCGTCACCCGTGGTGTTAGCGAAGAAGAAGGACGGGACACTGCGCTTCTGCGTTGATTACCGGCGCCTGAACAAAATCACGAAGAAGGACGTGTACCCTCTTCCACGGATAGACGACGCCCTGGATCGACTCCACAACGCGAAGTACTTTTCGTCGATGGACCTCAAGACCGGCTACTGGCAAATCGAAGTCGACGAGAGAGACCGAGAAAAGACGGCCTTTATAACACCAGACGGCCTCTTCGAGTTCAAGGTCATGCCCTTCGGTCTTTGTTCGGCACCTGCGACATTCCAACGTGTTATGGACACAGTGCTGGCTGACTTGAAGTGGCAGACGTGCCTCGTTTACTTGGACGACGTCGTTGTGTTTGCCTCAAACTTCGACGAACACCTCCGGCGCCTTGAAGCTGTACTTGAAACAATCAAGACCTCCGGCCTCACTTTGAAGCCTGAGAAGTGCCGCTTCGCGTACGAGGAGCCCTTGTTTTTGGGTCACGTTATCAGCAGGGATGGTGTTCGTCCAGACCCGCGGAAAACAGCTGCCATCGCTGCCTTCCCGCCACCCACCGATAAGAAGGCCGTACGCCGTTTTCTCGGCTTGTGCGCCTACTACAGACGCTTCGTCAAGGAATTTTCACGAATAGCCCAGCCACTAACGCACCTGACGAAGACCGACGTGCCATTAAAGTGGGAAACGGCGCAAATCGAGGCATTTCAAGAACTTAAACGACGCCTTCAGATGCCTCCAATACTAGCGCATTTCGACGAAGACGCCCATACGGAAATCCACACCGACGCAAGCAGCCTAGGACTCGGCGCCGTCCTCGTGCGGAAGACTGGCGGGCTGGAGAGGGTCATCAGTTATGCTAGACGGTCGCTATCAAAGGCAGAAATCAACTATTCCACAACGGAAAAGGAGTGCCTGGCCATCATCTGGGCAACATCGAAGTTTCGCCCCTACCTCTACGGCCGGCCCTTCAAAGTTGTGAGCGACCACCACGCCTTGTGTTGGCGAGCTAACTTGAAGGACCCTTCCGGTCGCCTCGCATGGTGTAGCCTACAACTGCAAGAATTCGACATTCACGTCGTTTACAAGTCCGGAAGAAAACACTCTGACGCCGACTGCCTGTCTCGTGCCCCCGTGGACCCGCCGCCGCAAGACGACCAGGATGATGACTACTTCTTGGGAACCATAAGTGCCGACGACTTCGCTGAACAACAGCGATCCGACCCGGAACTCAGAGGCCTTATGGAATACCTCGAGGGCAAGAATGCCGTCGTTCCGAAAGTGTTCAAGCGAGCACTGGCGTCGTTTTTCTTACGCAACGGCGTTCTCCAAAAGAAGAACTTCTCGCCACATCGAGCTAAGTACCTTCTCGTGGTGCCTCCAGAATTGCGACCAGAAGTCCTCGAGGCCCTGCACGACGACCCGACAGCAGGACACCTCGGTGTTTCCCGAACGCTGGCAAGAGTACAGGAAAAGTACTACTGGCCGCGCCTTGCCGCCGACGTCACTCGCTACGTAAGGACATGCCGAGACTGTCAGCGACGCAAGACACCGCCAACAAGACCAGCAGGCTTTCTTCAGCCGATCGGGCCACCTCGGCGACCGTTCCAGCAGATCGGGATGGACCTCCTGGGGCCGTTCCCAACGTCGACTAGCGGTAATAAGTGGATCGTCGTAGCTACCGACTACCTGACCCGCTACGCCGAAACAAGGGCCCTACCTAGAGGCAGTGCTGCCGAGGTAGCGAAGTTCTTTGTTGAAGACATCGTTTTGCGTCATGGCGCCCCAGAGGTCCTCATCACCGACACAGGTACGGCGTTTACAGCGGAGCTAACTCAGGCGATCTTGAGGTACAGCCAGACAAGCCACCGCCGGACCACTGCCTACCACCCTCAAACCAATGGCCTCACCGAGCGGCTAAATAAGACCATCGCCGACATGCTGGCCATGTACGTTGACGTCGAGCACAAGACGTGGGATGCCATCCTTCCGTACGTGACCTATACAACACCGCTGTGCAAGAAACGACGCAGATGACGCCGTACAAGTTGGTCTACGGACGGAGCCCGGCAACGACGCTCGACGCCATGTTACCAAACGTGACCGACGAGGAAAACGTCGACGTGACCACCTACTTACAACGTGCCGAAGAAGCTCGACAACTGGCCCGCCTGCGCATCAAGACCCAGCAGTACACCGACAGCCGTCGCTACAATCTTCGACGACGCTTCGTGGAATACCAGCCCGGCGACCGTGTCTGGGTCTGGACGCCGATACGCCGACGTGGGCTTAGCGAAAAACTCCTTCGGCGATATTTCGGGCCATACAAGGTTCTTCGACGCCTCGGCGCTCTTGACTACGAAGTCATCCCGGACGGCATTACGAACTCCCAGCGACGCCGCACACGACCTGAAGTCGTCCATGTCGTGCGCCTTAAGCCGTTTTTTGCGCGTTAGTGAACCTGGGGACTCTACTTTTCCTTTGTTATTGTAATTTATTTATGTATGCACTTGTATTTTTTTCTCTCTTCTTTGTTCTTTCACAAGCATCGGGACGATGCTTTTTTTCAGAGGGGGGCAGTGCCACGCCCACTTCTTGTTTTATTTTGAATTATTCGGGTTTGACCAGCAAGGACGTTTATCAACGATCGACGCTGTCCGGAAAGCAGTGTTCGAGAAGCTTCTCGATTGTAGTAGATCGTTTTGTTAAGATTGCGCGCCGCCCGTGAATGTTCCAGCTTTGTCGAGAGATAACGCCGCCACCAACGATATTGCTGGAAAGTTCGATAGCGCCTGTATAAAAGCCGACGCGCTTGAACGCTTGTCAGTTGATCGACGGACGACGCCCTGTTCGCCGCTATCATTGTACAGCGTGTATTGCTGTAGTTCTAGTTCTCATTTTCCGGCCACAAGTTCGGCCAAATAAACAGTTCCATCCTGCAAACGCCGACTGCTGCTGTCTTCGTCGACGTCACGACCACGTGAAAATGCATACATACATACATACATACATACATACATACATACATACATACATACATACATACATACATACATACATACATACATACATACATACATACATACATACATACATACATACATACATACATACATACATACATACATACATACATACATACATACATACATACATACATACATACATACATACATACATACATACATACATACATACATACATACATATTGCAAATGAAATGGGGCAACCAAAGCTGCAAGCCGCTCAAGACGCGATGATAGACCAGGAACATGATACAACGAAACCGCGGAACAAGAAGCTTTCACCGTGACATTTACAGCAAAAAAAGATAATCAAAGAAATACGAGGTCAGGCAAAAGAGGTATACCAATCTACCCCTGCAACTCGATGCAACTCAAGCTAACCCAACCACCCTTGGAGTACTTCTTTTATTTGTTTTGATAACTTGCCGGACAACAGCAACAGACCATCATACTGTGGACGTATTTGTCTTGCTTTTATTTTTTTGCTCGTGCTGCGGACGTCGCGTGTGTTGTGTGTTCAGGCTCAGCATATATAAAAGAAGAACACATCGCCCTCGAGTTGCGTCCTAATTTCTCTCGCACACAGTAGAACCGGTCAGATATATTTTTTTTTTCTTGCCGCAACATCCACATGGACTGAAACTCGAGCATCCGCACGCCACGTAGTGTACGTTGGTATTGTCAACCGGCGAAGCCTGCCACTTTCTTTTTTTTAATATGCAAAGCATTTCTTAGCGAACTTCTGCGACTTTGTGCTCTCCTGGTCGCTTGGTTAATCGAATGTACACCAAAATTGTATGACGAACATAAATGACAAGTCATAACATAAAAATCGTGACACGGATGTCATGTACAGCATGATTTACATGCCACGCTCATGGTTCGCTGGCGGCCGTTTCGCTAGCTTGATATACACCAAAATTGGTATCTTGCGACGTGACTGTGTAATGAACATAAATAACACGAGTCAACTTGAAAATTATGACACGCATGTCATGTACAGCATGACTTACGTGCCACGCTCATGACGCGCTGGCGGCCGTTTCGCTAGCTTTATATACACCAAATTTGGTATTGCGCGACGTGACTGTGTGAGAAACATAAATAACACGCGAGTTAACATGAAAATCATGACACGCATGTCATGTACAGCATGACTTACGTGCCACGCTCATGGTGCGCTGGCGGCCGTTTCGATAGCTTTATATACACCAAAATTGGTATCTTGCGACGTGACTGTGTAACGAACATAAATAACACGAGTTAACATGAAAATTATGACACGCATGTCATGTACAGCATGACTTACGTGCCACGCTCATGATGCGCTGGCGGCCGTTTCGCTAGCTTGATATACACCAAAATTGGTATTGCGCGACGTGACTGTGTGACGCACATAAATAACATGAGTTAACATGAAAATTATGACACGCATGTCATGTACAGCATGACTTACGTGCCACGCTCACGATGCGCTGGCGGCCGTTTCGCTAGCTTGATATACACCAAAATTGGTATTGCGCGACGTGACTATGTGACGCACATGAAAACGTGAGTTAATATGAAAATCATGACACGCATGTCATGTAGAGCATGACTTACGTGCCACGCTCATGGTGCGCTGGCGGCCGTTTCGCTAGCTTTGTATACACCATAATTGGTATCTTGGGACGTGACTGTGTAACGAACATAAATAACACGAGTTAACATGAAAAGCATGACATGCATGTCATGTACAGCATGACTTACGTGCCACGCTCATGGGGCGCTGGCGGCCGTTTCGCTAGCTTTATATACACCAAATTTGGTATTGCGCGACGTGACTGTATGAGAAACATAAATAACACGCGAGTTAACATGAAAATCATGACACGCATGTCATGTACAGCATGACTTACGTGCCACGCTCATGGTGCGCTGGCGGCCGTTTCGATAGCTTTATATACACCAAAATTGGTATCTTGCGACGTGACTGTGTAACGAATATAAATAACACGAGTTAACATGAAAATTATGACACGCATGTCATGTACAGCATGACTTACGTGCCACGCTCATGATGCACTGGCGGCCGTTTCGCTAGCTTGATATACACCAAAATTGGTATTGCGCGACGTGACTGTGTGACGAACATAAATAACACGAGTTAACATGAAAATTATGACACGCATGTCATGTACAGCATGACTTACGTGCCACGCTCATGATGCGCTGGCGGCCGTTTCGCTAGCTTGATATACACCAAGTATTGCGCGACGTGACTGTGTGACGCACATAAAAACGCGAGTTATTATGAAAATCATAACACGCATGTCATGTACAGCATGACTTACGTGCCACGCTCATGATGCGCTGGCGGCCGTTTCGCTAGCTTTATATACACCAAAATTGGTATTCCGCGACGTGACTGTGTGACGCACATAAAAACACGAGTTAATATGAGAATCATGACACGCATGTCATGTAGAGCATGACTTACGTGCCACGCTCATGGTGCGCTCGCGGCCGTTTCGCTAGTTTTGTATACACCAAAATTGGTATCTCGGGACGTGACTGTGTAACGAACATAAATAACACGAGTTAACATGAAAATCATGACATGCATGTCATGTGCAGCATGACTGATGGTGCGCTGGCGGCCGTTTCGCTAGCTTTGTATACACCAAAATTGGTATCTTCCGACGTGACTGTGTGACGAGCATAAATAACACGAGTTAACATGAAAATTATGACACGCATGTCATGTACAGCATGACTTACGTGCCACGCTGATGGTACGCTGGCGGCCGTTTCGCTAGCTTGATCTACCCCAAAACTGGTATCTTGCGACGTGACTGTGTAACGAACATAAATAACACGAGTTAACTTGAAAATTATGACACGCATGTCATGTACAGCATGACTTACGTGCCACGCTCATGATGCGTTGGCGGCCGTTGCGCTAGCTTTATATACACCAAAATTGGTATTCCGCGACGTGACTGTGTGACGCACATAAAAACACGAGTTAATATGACAATCATGACACACATGTCATGTAGAGCATGACTTACGTGCCACGCTCATGGTGCGCTCGTGGCCGTTTCGCTAGCTTTGTATACACCAAAATCGGTATGCACGTGAACTGACACTGGCACAGTGTCAGTGGAACTCGACGGAATTTACAAACGCCCGTCTTCACAACTTTGACCCGAATCTACAGCTCCGTCTTCCGTCGGGAATAACTAGAGCTGAGGAGACGCTCCTGTGCCGCCTGTGGCTCGGGGTGGCTCGAAGGCCTACTCATTTCGAATTGGAATGGCCAGCAGCCCGACATGTGACAACTGTAGCTGCGAGGAGACAATCGCCCATCTTCTCTGTGAGTGTCCTCGCTTCAGTGCACAAAGAGAACTGTCCAAAGCGTTAAATGGACTTGACAATCGTCCACTGTCGGAGGAAAAGATCTTAGGACACTGGCCGAAACCATCATCGGCACGGAAAGCTTTGAAAGCGTTATTGCGCTTTTTGCGAAAAACTAATCTCATAGACAGACTTTAAGCAGTGTCGTTTATCGTACTATTGTCTTTTTTTTTCTTCTTTTTTTTTTGTAACATCTCTTTTCTACCATCTTTCACTCCCCCTTCCCCTCTCCCCAGCACAGGGTAGCCAGCCGGTCTGAGAACTGGCTAACCTCCCTGTCTTTCCGTTTTTCTCCTTCTCCTCCTCCTCCTCCTTGGTATCTTCCGACGTGACTGTGTGACGAACATAAATAACACGAGTTAACATGAAAATCGTGGCACGCATGTCATGTACAGCATGACTTACGTGCCACGCTCATGGGGCGCTGGCGGCCGTTTCGCTAGCTTGATTTACCCCCAAAATTGGTATTGCGCGACGTGACTGCGTGATGAACATAAAAACACGAGTTAACATGAAAGTCATGACACACATGTCATGTACAGCATGACTTACGTGCCACGCTCATGGTGCGCTGGCGGCCGTTTCGCTAGCTTGATCTACCCCGAAGTTAGTATTGCGCGACGTTACTGTGTGACGAACATAAATAATAGGAGTTAACATGAAAACCATGACACGCATTTTCCTCAATGACATACAAGACGATGTATGCAGCTCTTTGCTGGCTGCTTCGCATTACATCGGTTTCCACAATGCGTGGGATCTGCCGGCTTTTTTTCGTGTACGTGTTTTTGTTGGCGCACCGTCTTTTAGTCGTTTTCTCTTCTCGGCCCCAGGAATTTTTTTACTTATTTCATTTATTGCTTTTTAAGCGCATGTGCGGTACCCCGCCGCCACAGTAAACACCAAAACCAGAGCAAATTTTGTTGTGCCTTTCCCGCAATGCAACAAATCAGTGCGACGAAGCACGTGCGAGCCGAAAGGTCGCATAAAGGAAGAGGAAATAGAAATACAGATAAAGAAGCTCATTTTACCGCGGGCAGCATACTTTTGGCAGAAAGGGGAGCGGGGAGTCGACAGGGGTCGCAACAGAGGAGCACTCAGCGGAAAGACGCAGTTGTTCCCTGGGGAGTGTTTCGGAAACAGAAACGGCTGCCACTGAGGGCTCGCATTCTTTCTTTTTTGTTGTTGTTGTGGCTTTGTAATTCTCGTGAGCCTGCCTCTTCCTTCGTTATCATTCTTCGGTTCTTCTGGTTGTCGTATTGCTTCTTTTTTTTTCTTTTCTAGTTTTGTGGCACTGATGTACACGTGACCCGCATTTGTTGACAGCGAGCGGAGATCGTAACGTACAATACGGCCTCGAGCCGCGCAGCTTCGCGAAGCATTGCCGACCCGACCTTTTCCACCTCGCGCACTTAGTTTTGGCAAATGGAAGGCGCAGTAAAGGCACTGAACCTCCTGCGCGAGTCCTCTTCGGGAGTGAACTCTGTCGTCGTCGTTTTCGTATATGGTCGCGCGCTCGCGTTTCGCGTGTCTTTTTGCATGAATTATCTTTCTCGAGTTACTCGTAGAGATTGCTCTGACATGCATGAATAAAGTCCTGCTCGCGTTTTACGATTGCCGCGCACATAAAGCAGTGAAAGCATGCCTTACGTCCCCACGGTGCGTATACTTAAGTTTTGTAAGACCCTCTTAGTTTCTTTTTTATTTTTATTTTTTTAAATCTTTGCTTCCGAAATGCCTCGTTCTTGCGCACTCGTGGGAAGAATGGGGACTCTTTGTGCACTCGTGGGAGAATGAGCTACTCAGTCAGAGTATTATGCTAAAACTCTGTTGTACACGTGCCCGCTATGGTCGGACACGAATGCCGGGAAGAGATGCGGCTACCTTATATGCTCTCGTTCGTAAGCTCTTCTCGAAATATTGCATAAGTATCGAATATTTTATATCAACCTTGCACACCCTGTTTCGAAGTTATCGTAGCCGTATCTGATGATGGGCGCGTGAGGTGTCGGGCTCGTTTTCCGCCGGCAGCGGTGGTTGCCCTTCGACAGGGATAAATGCAAGAACGACTCGCGTACTGAGATTAAAGTTTGTGCTAAAGAACCACAAATTGCGGAACTCATTCTGGAGGTTTCCTCTACCGTTTGTGCGCTTTCTTGTCGACGTCGATCGTCCTTCTTTTCTTACAAGTATTCTTAAGTACGTGTGTCCTAATCGATTTTTGAGAATGACGCTGTCCTTCAATACACTGGCAGTAGATTGTTCTCGGTTGCTCCAGCGGGTGGCCATGCAGATCACTTACTAGCTGTTATCAGTGCTTACTGAAGAAGCGAACGAAACTTTAGGGAATCGAGATAACGTTCAATGCTTATTGCAAAGCCTGCTGTTTCGGCCAGCGTTCACGTGACTGCGTAAGGGCAACGGCGCTGGCATATACAACGCAATGACCATGAAATCCAAGGAGCTGACGTATTGACCACCTGTGCTCGTACTATGCGGGGACTGCTGCCTTAGCGGCATTGCAACGCCGCGTATTTAGATAGTCGGAAAGACGCGGCAATGGCAGCCGCAATGATTCCTACAATTAGCGCGAACGCAACTGCGAACGAGTAGACACGATTACAGAAATGTTACAGAAGCAATGCGTTGAAACACTTGTTAGATGAACGGACCAGGAAAACAGCAGTGGAAGAATAATAAAGTTCATGAATTAATGAAGCACAAAGTCGAGAAGAATAGAGAACTTGGCCGGTTTCAGTTTTTCTAGAAAAGGCACATGACACTTATATCAACGAGTCGATGAACTTTAACCCTACCCTCTGGACGCAACGTCATCATCTCTAGGGGTCAACAATAAAGCGCCTGGCGTAACTGGGGCTGTCTAAAGCTGAACGGGCAGGAAGAATGCGCCCACGATGCTGACGTCATAGAAAATAGCGCTACAATTTAGTAACAACGCCGAGAGGAGACAACTGTCCTCTTGTGATGGTCCTGTTCTTTATAGAGTCGTTTTCTGCACGTTTAGTAGTGTACCAACTAACCCAATATTACTGAGTGCAGTATAAGCAGCTCACGATGCGCATGATAGATGCAGTGACTGAACAAATTGTGCTGTATTATATACCAATCTCCATCGCTCCGGTACGCTGTATTTGCTGTGTGCTTAATTGTTGCAGCCGGGGAAAGAAGACAGCCTGGCACTTGAGGTAGCGGACGAAGAACTTATGGATTTATTACAGGCAGTACGACTAAATGCTGTGGAGGTTCACAGCTCAATGGCACGGAGGGCGTGGTCTTTCCTTATATACCGTTCTACGGGTGGCGTTGGGAGCGTTCATGGTTGCTTGATGACGCTTTCCGAATACTCTCAGAACAGCCAGACACGAAGACACTGCGTCGGAGGTCAGCCATATACCGCCAGAGACAGGCCATTAGACGCGGTAAATAAGTGCACGTGGAGGGTTCCTCGCACGCTTACTCCAGGCGCGATATTAGGCAAACAACACTGTGACGGGTCGCGGGAGGAAGCGATTTGTCGCCTCTGTTCCTGGCTTCCGGTCCTTGTGTTTTGCCTCGCACTCTGGCCATGCTGCATGCGGGCGCCCGGTTCTGCAGTATGTGCACGCGCCGGAACGGAAACGATTCCCAGCGCTGCTTCCGTTGTCCCGCACGCGGGCCTAGCGTGTCCCAAAGGCATTTAGAGCCGTGAAATAAGCAAGCAAGAGCCGCGAAATGCACGTGAATACAGCGGCGGCGGATGAGAGAAAAAAGAATCCCGCATACCGCCCGCATAATTGCATAGCGCGCGCCGTTGATGGCGGCTTTTTGCTGCGGTGTGCGCCGAGGACAGAATAGGGAAGAGAGGAGGCAGAAAGGGATCGCGCCAGGCGAGATTAGGGAGCCGTTGAAACAAAGAATAGGAACCATATTCCTCCTCACACTTTTGTGAACAAGATTTTTATCATCATATTATAATTATTCTTTTTGTTGACGTAGTAGTAAAAATCGTTTTGCCTGACGTGAACATGGCGGGTTTAATGAATTCCAGCTATTGTGTTCGCTTCAGCGGTATGGGGCAAATGAATGCACATGTCTACGAAAAAAAAAAAAAGAGAAATATATGTAAAGGAACTAATTTAAGGAAAATTACTCCTTACTTTTCCAATTACTCTTGACTAAAATACAGCATGCCCGCCCCGCTTATGGCACGAAAAATTGACCAAAAAAAGGAAACGAAAGTAACAGTCAAGCTTATCCAAGTGCCAGACCTCAAGCGTCGGAACGAATCAGGCCCAAAAAAAGCCGCGTAGCATTCGAACTCGCAGCCTTCATTACCGTCGCTTGCATAACTTGTATTAAGGTAATTTCAAAGTAACTTCGTTACTTTTCAAAAGTAATAGTGAAGAAATATTACATTGGGTCAGCTGTAACTTGTAATTTATCTATATTCAGGCAGACTCAATAAAAGTAGTCATTAAGGTAACTTAGTTACCTTATAGGAGTAATATCGCCATCTCTAGATTTAATATTTACCCTTAATAATTATACAAAGAAACTTCCGCGGTTATACGTCTATGGTCTATAATGAGTATAGAGCGCCTCTTTGCTGCGGCGGAGGTCTCCGATCCTGCTGTGTTCCGCACTTCACCGTACACGGACCCAATTATGAGTGTGTCCTTAAATCCCCTACTCCGCAGCGGCAGCGGCAGTTAAAGCGCCCGCAGAGCAAGCAAGGCCTTGACGCCCGCTGTAGTTTGACAATGACCCGACGAGGTTCTGCTGACGCTGGCAGTTTCGTTGAGCACGGAGAGTCCATCTCGTGAGTGCGAATGCTCGTATACTCTCGTTAAGCTCGTTTTCGATGCCTACTTCGGATGGCCCGCGCGACACGGAGAGAGGGAAGGAAACGGAGAGGACGTGCGTGTGGAACACTGAAGGACACGAAACAGGCTTATCTTCGCGCGTGCACGAACGCTGACGCGACGGTTTCGGTATCGAAACCGTCGCGGCAGGAGACCGCGGTGAGTCTGGATCGGCTACGTTTCACCCTATATGTACGTGTAAGGGGTTACAGCAGCGCACGCGATTCTTTACAAGGAGCTCTCTTTTTTCCAACCGTATACTGCTGACCAGCGCAAGGACGCTGAGGAGGCTTTGGTATTGTTCCTAAATGAGCGGTAGTGTAAAGCTCGCTTGGCAAAAAAGTAGGTCATTGTTGAGCCTCGAGAAACGAAAGGAATGTGCAAGATCTGCAAAAGTTCAACTTTGTGGGTTTTATTGCGATAAAGAACTATTCGAACACTCCCGGCGTACTTTTGCCGTCGGCGTCGGCTCCGCCGTGATGTTCCGTATTAAGTCCAAATTGATGACAGAGCCCCGCGCGTCGTATGTGCTATGTGCAAGTGAAAGCGTCCGAAGGCAGCCGACGACTGCGGCTCAAGTGGAAAGGAAACACGCCGGCCGTCTTTCGTCGCGCGAAAGGCTCAAGGGAGATGAGCTTATGTGTGGAAAATCCAAGGAGGGGTGGGTCTGTGTGGCTCCGGCAGGCACTCGGTACTCTGATCCACGGTGTTAGAAGTATTATAGGTGGACCGACGGCGCCTCCGGAAGCGGCGAACTTTTGTCCGCGGTTTGTGGCGTCTTGTTCACAGGGCCCTAGATGGCGCTACACTACTGGTGGCTCAAGAGCGGTATCAGGCGTGGTCGCTTCGGAGCCGCGACCGCCCCTCGAAATGAATAAAAAAACTGTGCGTTCGCGCTATAACGAGCGCAAAAATAAATAAATAAATAATTGCTTCGAATAAATCGAAATTTGGACGATACAGCCGCTACCTGTTGAATATGTTGAATTTGCCACCGCGAAGGTTGGCGGTGGCAAATTCAACATATGCTTTCCTCATTCGGACAATTAAAGATATGACAGTGACGTCACGCTGAAATATGACAAAAATTAGTTCTATTTGTAGAAGTATAGTTTAGATAGTTAGAAAAAATACCGCATTAGCCGTAGTATTACAACAGAAAATGCACAGTGTCTTTGCTGTCGCGAACATTCGAAGTAATTTGCGGTCGTTGATCGCGGATAAAAAAATGTGTCACGAATACGACTGTTTAGCTGGTCGTGCATAAAATACTGAATTTTAGCGAATGCCAGCAGCTAAGTTTGAGGCACCGACGAAGGATATGAAAAAGCATCCTGGTTTGGCACTGCGAGAAGGGGAGACATTATGAATGGTGGATATATGTTTCCGATTCTTCTCTGTTGCCAACTGAGGAATATATTTCACTGTTTATGTCTCGCATAGTCACCCGAAGACAGCGTTACTACTTCGACTTTCAAGGAGCACGTCGATCGCGGTGTGCGGAGTCTTTACGAGCGTAGCCAGTCAACCGCGATGGTACACCGGTTACGGTACTCGGCTGCTGACCGAAGTTCCCTAGTTCGATCCCAGCCGCGGCTGTCGCATTTTGATGGAGGCGGCGTGCTAGAGACCCGTGTACTCTACGATGTCAGTGCATGTTAAATAACACCACATTGCCGAAATTTGTGGAGCTCTGCTACGGCGTCCCTCATAATCATAACGTGGTTTCAGCACGTAAAACCCATATATTCTCATTGTTAACAAGCGTAGCTTTCGCACAGAGAGAGAAAGACTGCAAACGCACGTAGGTGTTAAAAAAAACGGGCCAACTCACGGCGTGGATGAACTCAAGACGATGAACTCAAAACGAACTCAATACTTCGTCGGCACGGCGTCATTAGCCAGAGCCGCCTTTCGTGATGTGCTCAAAAGAACGTTGCCCTTTGTACACTGCTTCCCACGTCTTCGTTATGTACCTCGGCTCGAAGTGCTTCTCGCACACGTAATCAGTCGACTGCAGCACGCGGTCCTTGCGCGGAATCGCATGGCGCCAAACATTCAGGCGTTCCGCATCTCAGGGTGCAGAAAAATCGACTTTTCAGTGCAGGTCTTGTACACAGAGTTGCACCGCGGCACAAAACACTTTTTGCCCATTTCACGGCTTTCTCACTCGAATAGCATGACCTGCCATCGCACAAAAAGAATTAAATGAGGAAGCAATGTGGCGACAACTGCTTCGTCACCGTGGCTTGGTCGGAAGAGAGGCCGGCGCGCGCCGCTGTGAGCCTCTTGACTGCTCCTGCCATCTCGCGGCGTGACGGCGCGGAGGAACCGAAGTTCGACGCAGCGAGCGCAC
Organism: Rhipicephalus sanguineus; assembly: GCF_013339695.2. Taxonomy (NCBI): domain Eukaryota; kingdom Metazoa; phylum Arthropoda; class Arachnida; order Ixodida; family Ixodidae; genus Rhipicephalus; species Rhipicephalus sanguineus. Next base: position 102,531,896 of record NC_051178.1, on the reverse strand, counting down.
GGCGCCGGTGCTGCGTCGTTCCACCTGTACTTCTAACACCGTGCTCTGATCAACCGAGCGCGGTCGCGCGCGCCCCCATGTTGAGTGGGATCATCAGCAGACGCCTGATACCTTTGTATGTGCTGTCCTCTCACCGTTAAGTTTGCGTATAGGCGAGCTGTTTCCTTGTGCCGTTAGGTTTGCGTAGAGGTTTTTCTTTATGTCGGTGTTTTGTTGGGTTACGCCAGGTTGGCTGCTAAAGGAACTAGCTGCTGGCCTTAGTAAGTATCACATTCCCACTCGTTGCTATTGCATTCATTGTTTCGCCCTTGTTACTGAATTATGATTTTGTTACTTATCTAGAAAACTTCATGCGTTTTCTTATTTGGCAAGTTATCTCGCTCTCCGGCTCTCTTGCAGAGGCAGAGAGAAAGAGAAAAAAGGTTAGCTTGATTACATTAGTCAATGATATCTAGTATGTGGAGTAGCAGCGCAGCCGAAGAGTCGGGACTCCACTAGTGCCGCAATCAATATTTCTAAAACTTTATTCGTCTATGAAAAGAAGTGCACGTGGTGTATTTATTATCCATAACGTGCGTCCCCCTGTATCTATGTACTAAAGGTCCTGGAACTTAAGTCAATAAAATCAAGACGAGAAATAAATAAAAAAAAATAACGTATGGCGCTTCACTCGAGTCATGCATGCTCCGATATGGCGAATTCTCAAAATTGATCTGCGTGGGGCCTCTCTCAATTAGGAAAATGAGGGCGCGTAACCGATGGCGGGTCTTTCACTGTACAGAGTCAGTCGCCGTCGTGTCGAAAGTTTTCGCTTTCGATCGAAAAAAAAATCCTTTTTGGGGAAATGAAAGTGGCCTTTGACCTTTGTACCGAGGCCTGAAACGTATCCCCCACCGCCTACAATAATGATAACAAGGTTTGAGACAGGACTAGCTTGCGTTCATTGGTGGTTACTACAAACGAAAGTGCACAGTGGTTCAAAGACGAGGTCTGTAGGTGCCTTCTTGTCTTTGTCTCGGTGAGAAGGCAGAAGAATAACACACAGAGAGCTCTGGCGCTCTTTCTGTGCTCTTTCTTTTTTTTCTAGACTTTTTACACTGCGCCACTCTAACTTGAAAAAGAGAAAGTGTCGAAGCCACGACCTGATTATGAGGCACGCCTTGGTTGTTCAAGTTGTCTTAGACACCCTGTATCTACGATCAAACCTGCACCACGGCAGGGTTCCACTGGCAGCGGTGCGATTGTATGTGCGTAAAGAAAAGGAAGAAAAATCGAACGAACAGTTTCTTTTCTGTTCGCGTTGCAACTCTGGTAAAGAACATTCGCAGCGTTCATACTCGGCTAATCCAACAGCTGCTAGCTGTGCTGTTTCAGCCTTGAAATATTCACCGAGCCTTGAGAAAGAAAGAAAGAAAGAAAGAAAGAAAGAAAGAAAGAAAGAAAGAAAGAAAGAAAGAAAGAAAGAAGAGAAAGAAGAAAGAAAAAAGAAGAAAAAAAGAAAGAAAGAAAGAAAGAAAGAAAGAAAGAAAGAAAGAAAGAAAGAAAGAAAGACGTGCGCCAATTAACCCACCCTGGGGTTTCGCGGCAAACGAATCGTGACGTATGCGAAACAGGCGCGAGCAGCAGCACCAAATTCCTATCATCAAAGAGGTTGCCGCCACGAAAGTTGTGTTTGTGTTGTGCCGCCCTCCTTGTGTCTGTTTGACCTCCTTTGTTTATATTCGTGAATAATTAGAAAGGAAAGAGAACAACAATACCGGCAACTTTCCAGTTCGCTGTGCCGCCTCCACGCTTATTATACACCTGCGCGTGCCGCGCAGCGAAGGCCTTTTTGTTTGTTTGTTTGTTTGTTTGTTTTGATATTTTGTTTGTTTGTTTCAAGCGCACTGAGAGACACTTTGTCAGTGTTTTTTGAAGACATTCCTGTACCAGGTCACCTTCACACAAGTTCTCTGAAGAGGTTTGATAATGTCCGATGCCCAAGTTTTGACCGAAATAAGCGTTAAAAAAATCAAGAAAACTGAACAAAGAAAGCAAAAAGGACAACATAAGTACACCATAACTAAATAAAGATAAAAACGAAAATTCTAAAATTCTAAAACCAAGAGGTTGAACAATAATTAAGCGAATGAAAAATGCGGCCGGCAGCCGATACATCAAAGACTGAATGCTACATTGTTCTTTATACAATTTATAACAGAATTCGCGAAAAGTCATGTTGAGGGTTGGGTACACACCGGCGGCGGGTTGCTTTTTCCTCCGCTTTCATTTCCCTTTATCTCACAATTGCTACACTGCAAGTGAAAACTGCAAATAACGTCCACTTGTGCTTTTCCTGGGCTTCATTATCGTTTGGCTTCGTATCGTTGTGTCTGACAGGAAACGGCCCCCGTATTTGTTGCCTGCCTTTTGTTAACTTTCTTTTCTTTCATATATGTACCGCGTGTTGTGGTGCGCTTTGCGTATATGTAGTGCCTGATAAGTGCACTGGGCTTTCGGTTTCATGTGTGAATACCTCCTTAGCTAATATAGCATGCTTAGCGGGGCCGCCGGCACAAATCCACTTACAGAATTAAGTATTCTATTGGATATTACTAGTCTGATCCTATCTATCTATTACTATCTATCTATCTATCTAGCTATCTATCTATCTACTATCTATCGATCTATCTATCTATCGATCTTCTATCTATCTATCTATCTATCTATCTATCTATCTCTATCTATCTATCTATCTATCTATCTATCTATCTATCCTATCTATCTATCTATCTATCTATCTATCTATCTATCTATCTATCTATCTATCTATCTATCTATCTATCTATCTATCTATCTATCTATCTATCTATCTATCTATCTATCTATCTATCTATCTATCTATCTATCTATCTATCTATCTATCTATCTATCTATCTATCTATCTATCTAGCTATCCTATCTATCTATCTATCTATCTATCTATCTATCTATCTATCTATCTATCTATACACGTGCCATATGACATCATTTGTTTTGCCCTTCCCATCATTTTTCTTTCCTAATTGCCTTAGTTCGTTACTTCTAAGGACTGCACATGCCTGCCTCCGGCTCGTGTTTATGTCCTGGGCGCCCAGAAAAACTAATTGGCCTGCTATATAGAGCTGGGGGAAAAAGGTACTTTACTTCGCACCCACCTGCTATCGATTGTTTAACAGCGCGTGGCATCCTATGTAATGGCGCGTGCGTTGCGTTTATTATAGGGGCTCACACGTGGAGCGCAGAGAGCTGCGACAAATGCACGCCTCTTTTTCGCCCCGAGGAAAAACAACGGAAAGACCTCGCACGTGTTCTGCTCCTTCCGGGAACTCAGGTGTATCCGGTATACAGTGTATACCTCGGGAGTCTGGAGAGCGTCAAGCTTTTTCGTTGATTGCATCCGGTAATAAGAGGATCTCTACGAGGTCTGCAAGAATGGGTGGTGTAGTGCGAACCTAACCTAACCTAACCTAACTAAACCACTATAGCCGTCGTTGTATCATGTGTCCCTGTCCTGCTTCTCGTAACACCACCCTGACAGAAAAAAGCATTCTGAAGTGTACCGAATCAACTGAACAGCCTTGATCGGAACTGGTAATACAAGTGCTGTTTAATAAGTCCAACATTACATAAGTATACGTGAATGTACGTTGAATGTACTCATCAACCGCGGCCGCCTGCGGTTGTTTGCCTGGCTTCGCATTCCGATTCGGGGTCCGCGTCCGGCGTGCTGGCGCGCACGTGAATGATTGTTCTTTCTGGCTCCGTTTAGTGTGCCGCCGATTCTGACTTCAATTGGTGGGAAAAAGTCAGATGGTGGGCCGCTGTCGAATTAAAGTCCCTTTATGTCGAATAAGAAGGCAGCGCCGACTTCGCAAGAACTGGAAGTATTAAGGAAAGAGGTAGCTGATACTAGCTCGTACACAAGGTGTCTAATCTAACGATAGCCAAGCTTCAAGGAAAACCAGTACAAACGTAGCTCCGTATAGTGTTGTGATACCTACCTATATACGGTGTTAGGCAGTCTGTCGTCTTCCGCTACGAACACAATCTTTGTGTACTAATTACTTCGCTGGTTAGAAATCAATCAATGGAACGAAATTCGACCAACGGGAGAGTGGCTATAGAGTTAACTGAGACAACCTATATGTTACGATTAGATGGATGGTTCGGGTTTTCTTTACTGTAATGAAGCGCTGAAGCGAGAGATACAAGAACAAAGACGTTCACTGGGCTAAACATCTCATCTCTAAGGCGCCCTGCCTCAAGAAAAACCAGGTGTGATCCTTAGGCATGAAGCGCAGATCACAACGAAATAAAAAATGAACGGACACACAAAGCGCTACTTACAACTCGGAGCGCTAGTTCCAGTTATAAGTAGCGCTGTGTGTGTCCGCTGTCTTATTTTCTCTTCGCTGGGCTTACGTTTAGCGCATTATGCCTATTGATGTCGCCTCACCAACTAGTTAGTATTCGTGCCGTAGTCGGGAGTAGTTGTCTGGATCACTTGCCATATTAGCCATCACAATGCGAATCCGATGCGATTGTATTAGCGTGGGTGCATACCTCGTGCAGTCGTACACACAGAGACAAGCGTCTCAGAGATTCTGTGACTCCTGCATATATTACCTGTCGAGACAGGGCCGTGCCCGCACGAGCGAGCATCGCAGCCGCTATAGCTGCTTGCGCTCCACTTTCGCATCGTCGGCGTTTCCGCAGCGTGCTCCGTCTACTCTCAATCGAGATTGATGTGCGCAGCTCTTCTACCTCGTCGCTTCTGGTTATTTCATTATATGGCTAGGTCCCGCATAATTTCCTTTACAATTATTCAGCTCCATCGTGTCTTATCTTTTCTCAGCGCCTCCTCGATTATATCAGGACCATTGCTGTTCCGCTTGCGCTTCATAGAAAGACTATCTATCTATCTATCTATCTATCTATCTATCTATCTATCTATCTATCTATCTATCTATCTATCTATCTATCTATCTATCTATCTATCTATCTATCTATCTATCTATCTATCTATCTATCTATCTATCTATCTATCTATCTATCTATCTATCTATCTATCTATCTATCTATCTATCTATCTATCTAATGTCATCGTTTCGTTGCCTTCCCATATTGATGACTGGGGCTTTACTGCGGGGAACATGCCCCAATAAATTGTCAAATTCAGTTGCCGTAGCCACTGTACCCTCCGTAGACGCCTCCCCATCTTCATGTTCCTCGGTTTTTTTGTGTGCGAGCTCCAGGCGCGGGAATCAACTTATGTCGCTGCCATGTTTCAGCGCAGCTGCCTGGAGACGGCGGCTCGGCAACAATGCGTGTGATCCTTGGCGCCCGCTCTGTATACTGTATGTATGTACGTATATACCGACAGCTATGCGTCTGAGCGCCTTGCACTTCTAAACCTCCAACCGGCCGCCCTCTTCGTGGCCATCGATTGCCGTTCAGGCACAAAGTTTGCCGATTATAGTATGTCCTCCTTCGCTTCGCCTCTGGGCCGCCACGCGAAATAGCGGTCGGCCCGGATAAAGCCGTCGAGGCAGTTTGGAAATATTGAAGTGGAATCGATATAGTGTAGTGAGCGGGCAGTGGCGGTTGGGGTTGCTGCAACTACGTAAACAGCTGCAACCATGTCTTTGGCGGCCACCGCTATGTACAACTTGGCAAAAAAAAAGAAAAAAAAAAAGCAAGTAAACACTGAACTCGAAGGAGGTTTCTCAATTCCCTCCTTTACTTTTTGTTTTTATTGTTTTTCTCTCCGTCGGTAAAGCTGCTTTTCTGAAGTGTTCCTCTCAGGCTGACCTGTGTCCAGCTGTCTTTCCTTACGGTTTAGCAGTCAGGTCAAGTGGAGAACTTATGGGTTGGAGCCGAGTAAAGGACGGTGCAGGTTTTTTGTATTTCTCTTTCTTTTTTTTTCTTTTTAATGTAGCGGTGCGCCAGCTTTGAAACGTTTAGAGGTACGATTGGGTGGAGCGCTGGTTCAAGCCGCCGTCGCTCGAGGTGGCAAGGAAGCGAGTCGAGTTCGTAAATCTTTAAGAACTAGGTTATGAAGCAGCCGTCTATGAGAGAGAGAGAGAGAGAGAGACAGATGTCAAGGAGGAGTGCCGCACACAGACTTAAGCCGCCTTGCTGTCCGGTCAATGAATGAGCACTCTCGAACGTTTTCGGGTTCTGCGGTCGCCCTTTCGCGGTAACACGTGGCTTATAGTGTTCGGGCAGCAAAATGTAAGTTTAAAGGTAACGTTGCTCAAATTGTTAAGCAGCAAACGACTGCGTGCCAGCCATTTGCAGTATGGGTGTAGTTATTTCTTACGGGGCCGATCGCGGGGTGAAGTTGAAGTTGCTTACGCCAGCTGGTCGCGACAGAGTTACTCGTAAACGTGCAAGTGTACTGCGTTTTAAGTGTACTGCGTTGAATATTTTTTGCGATGGTGGCTTGTGGTTAACCGAGCAGACTCTGCGGCATCTCAAAGGAAATGAGGCGAGAGAGAGAGAGAGAGTGACTATTCTAAATTTTTGTCGTTCTTTTAGCTTCTATTCGCTTTTTTCAATTCGTCATTGTCTAGCCGCTCTTTTTCGAACGGGGTGATATTTTAGTGGCACAGGCAGCGAGTGACACCCATGCTCCTTAAGCAGCGACCTCTGGTTGACCACCGACTTCCAGTTTGGGCGAAATTCAAAACAAATATTTTTAAATTCAAAATAAATCATTAAAAAATAAAAACGGTACAGTACGAAATCGATGGTTCTGGTTCGAGGTCAGAGTTATATTGGATACATACGATGTTGACTTTAAATAATGGACAATTAACTGTCAGGGTAATCAGTGAAAAAAGAGATGGAATGAAATCATTAATACAACAGTCAGCTTTTTTTTTTTTTGTAAGCAGCTGGGATCGTTGTGGCACCTGGCGGAGCGGATCTCAACTACGAGCCTCTGATCTCAAAACGGATAAACAAAAGAAACTCAGCGGGAAACGCAGGACACAGTGAGAAGAAACGACGAAACAGGCTGGCTGGCTTTCTCTCTTTCGTTTCCTCTCGCTGTGTCCTGTGTTTACCGCTGGTTTTTTATCCATTTTGACAATGTACAAACTAGCCACAGTCCAACGCCTTGGCATCTCTGATCTCTACCACGTGACCTCTGAAATTCGCTTCGGCAATGCGACGAAACAAAGTTAACACAAGGAATACACCAGAGAACAGGAACGCCGAGGTCGAGTAACACCAGTAACACTACCACACACCTAAGTGAAGGGATAAAGTCGCCTCCATTTTGTTCTTTTTCTGGCGAGCTTTACTTAACTTTTTTTTCTATACAAGTAATCATTTACACAGTGCTTCGTTCTATTGCGCATATGCCACCTTTGCTGCGCTAATAAAGTTTGAAGTGTGGCAATAATGTTATGTTTTACGGACCAGTGGTGCTATTCTGGACATTGTCAAATTCCGTCACGTTGTCACATTGCGCGCCATTGGTCAACATTGATTGGCCCAGAAGGCTGTTACAGCCTTTCTGATTGGCTTAGAATGCATCCATTGCGGAACTTGACAAGATGCCGGAATTTCATAGCGTCCTGAATAACAGTGCAGGAGTGCACGCAGCAAAAACAAAGCGCGCGACATCCGTCGCTTACTTCCCCTTTCACGTTTTCGGCGAAGGTAACCGCGTCTTTCGTTCGCCCGCAGTTTCGTGCACTTGAGCTACACGGCCGCTCCGTTACATCGTATCACCTCCCCACTGCGTCTTCGCTTCGCCGTCCTCTTCGCCGTCTTCATCAAAGGAGCCGGCGTTTTTTTTTTTTTTTTTTTGCCGTCCTACACGCAGAGCATTCGTGAAAGCAAAGGAGGGGGAGGAGGGTGTTCAATAAGAACACTTTCTGTCGAGAAATTCCGGGCGAGCGTTCGCGTCGCCCTGAAACGTCAGGCTAATTCGAACGAAGAAGCCTCGTCGTTTACACTCGTTAGAGCCGAGCTCATTGCTATTTACGGCGGCCGAGTTCAACAAAGGCGGCAACGCTAAAAGAAGCCGTGTTGGCGGTGTCGCGAGGAACGAACTAACCTTAGACGCCCGCCTTCCTTCCCTTCTCCACATCATTCATTCTCTCTTTCTGCCTCTCTTCCGGCTGTGTGGTGACAAAGAGCGTCGGCCGCGAGAGAGCTTCGTTCCGGATTTCGGTGCCGGGGGCGATGCTAATAAAATACTTGACATGTAGCAGGCGTACACAGAGGCGGGCGTAGTTTACTCTCACTCCGCGCCATCTCTCTTGCTTTGCGTGCAGCGAGAAGCGAAAATCGCTCTCCGTGTGCAGTATAGTGGCAGTGCGCGTGCGCAGCGTCAGGAGATGCTTTCGCGCCGCGAGGGTGCTTGCTGTTCTCGGGGGAATTCGCGCGAGAGATTTATATATTCGCATTCGCGCCGGAGGTCTCGCGCTGAAACCCCTTTGCGACGACTATACGGCGACGCACTTAGAGGAAATAAAAAGGGGCTCGTCTCTTCACCCGCAAAGATGAACGAAAGCGAAACTGCTTTGTAGGAAGCGCGTGCATGCGTACATGAACGCGTGTATGTGAATGTTCAGTTATGCGTCTTCGGTGCGGGGCCTTCGGAAGCGAGTGCGAGTCGTAGCGAAACTACGCAGGGCACTTCTGCGAGCGCGGGTTCGCGTGTGCCGCGTGTTTCTGCTTTTCGAAGAAATGACGGCGCACGAACGGGCCGTCTGGGCACTACATCTCCTGACAAGATTCAGCGCGCGCGCGCGTTCTAGCGTCTCGCGCGTGTTCGTACGTTTGGTATTTCCGTCTCTATGCGCAGAAAACGGGGCGTGTTTTTTGTTTTCTTTTTCTCGTCTTCCATTTCGACTGGCTTGCAGCCAGAAGCGCACTCGTCCTCCGACAAGCTCGGGTATTCTCGTATATTATGTCTCTTCGCGTGGCGCCATCTCGCGATTCAACCGCTCTGAGTTATAGCCGCAGACGGGGCCTGTAGAGACCCCGCTCACCCCTGACTAAAACAAGGAGATAGATAGAAGAAAGTGGCTTACTTTGTGCGCGAACGTAGATGGAGAGAGACACTGAGAGAGAAAGAGAGGAGAGAGAGTGCACCGCTTTGGACTGCTCGAGTGGAGGACCGTTGGCCAGCGTAGCATCCGCGGCTCCGTCGTTCTCGCTGAAAGCTTAACGATGTCGCTCATGGCATGCTCGGCTTTTGAATGCTCGGAGGAAAATTCAGGGAAGAGAGCGAGAAAGAACCGACCTTTCTCGCTTTGTTTCGTTTTTTTTTTTTTGCGAGGGGCACAGTTAACAGTTACCAATGCGTGGTGTAAGGGGGGTAGGGTGAGTCACCATCAGAGTGCTACCCCGTAACCAAGGAACGAGGGCAGATTGCGGGGTCTGTGGCTGCGCCAGAACGTGTGCGGGTGTTCGTGCATTCTTTCTCTCCTCTGTTCAAGCTCTCCGTCTCCTAGGTCACTCTTTTTTTCTCTCTCGCACGTTATAACATTGATGTAATTCAAAAAAGTATACGCTGCCGGTGCCACAGAGCGGCATCGAACACGGTCCCTGTCGTATAAGCGTTCAACAACGAAACCTTATAGACCTTATCGACCGCCACACATCGTTAAGTTGGGTGCCACCAAACAGCGACATAAATATATTAACGACACCGCGTTTAAATACTGTCAAACTGACCCCGATGCTCAGATGAATGAAACGCATAACTTTTCCGACTTCAACCACAGAGCACTGCAGGGTGAAACGAAGCGTTCGCCTGTAATATGGCTACTAAACTGTCAACCGCTGCCCAACTCTTCATTCTTTCACGAATTCAGCCGGTATTCTTTTATCGTTTGGGTTGTTGTCTTAAGGACGGGGTTCTTTAACATAAAGCTTCAAGTCGTCAATAACTTATTTTATATCCACCGCCGAACGGATTGGAATCTCCCAGAAATGTTTTAATTAGGCTTGTCTCGCTTCAGCTTCAGCACTTCTGCCGTTAAATATACGTCGTTGCATCGCCCATTTATCCTTATTCCGTAAATATCGCTACAGAATCAGGCCATCTCCCTCGCCATTGGAAGCGCCCTCACGCATTTAATGCCGCTTACATAATCAGTATAACATTAAACGCACACATGGACGCACTAACGCTTTCAATTCATCAGCACATCCCCGACCCATTGTTCTATGGAATGATCTTCCCGGCAATATTACATCTATCCATAACCATCAATCATTTCTTGGTCGATTGCAGAAACATTTTTTGAAATAGCATCATTTCATCACCATTATTTTTTTTTTTTTCGCGGAGTCTTCATGCATTCTTTCTTTTATGTGTGTGATTGGCGACTATTTTGCCATTGCATATGGAAATGCAGTTTCGCTGTCTCAAAATCCTTTGCACTCTTTTTTTGCTGTTTTTGCCATGTATAATAATATGCACTTTTCTTTCTTCATTTATTTCCCGGTATTTATTGGTGTATTTTTCTCTTATACATCGTCTATCTATCTATCTATCTATCTATCTATCTATCTATCTATCTATCTATCTATCTATCTATCTATCATCTATCTATCTATCTATCTATCTATCTATCTATCTATCTATCTATCTATCTATCTATCTATCTATCTATCTATCTATCTATCTATCTATCTATCTATCTATCTATCTATCTATCTATCTATCTATCTATCTATCTATCTATCTTTACTGTCGTTAAGCGCCGTAAAGGTTGTTTCTACCTCGGAGAGGTTGTTTCACGAGGCAACTCAAGGCACACCGGAAGAGCGTGCAGCAGTACGTGATCTTTACCAGCACAGACCCGCGCGTGTTCCTAATTAATATTCACCGCGAGCTAGCGCGACAAACTGGGCGCCAAGTCCCGTCGCCGCTGCTGCGGTGAGTTCCGCTCTTTTGCACCGCCGAACTGTTTGCTGCTGTTTGCGCATCGCGGTGCCACGGCGCACCAAACGGTGGCGCACCTGAAGCGTCGTGTGTGGCGAGGAAGCTTCGTGAGGCTCGCCTGGGCGCATCTGGAAAAACAAAGAGCACGAGAGTGCGGACGGCGCGGAATGGAGAAAAACAGCTCCGGCGGGAGCGTTATCGGCGCGGCCGTGCATTTATTGTGTAGCTTCTCTTTGCGACCCCTGTAGACTCTGAGCAAAGCGATTTGTGTTTTATATTTGTATACTCTGTCTCTTTGTCATTGCCTTCGCGAGGAACCCGAAGGTCGCGGGATCAGAAACCCGGCCGCGGCGGCCGCATTTTCGATGGAGGCAAAATGCTAGAGGCCCGCGTACTGTGCTGTGTTCGGTGCACGTTAAACACCAGATGGTCGAAATTTTCAACGCCCTCCACCACACGACGTGCCTCATAATCATATCGTGGTTTTGACGCGCAAAATCCCACATATTATTATCGTTATTTTCCCCTCCCGCTCTCTTTCTCTCCCGCTAGAGATTAGGCGTGTCACCCCTCCGAATTTTCATTTCTTTTTGCACATTCGTTAGGTTCTCACAAAATATCGCCCTCGCGTTGCAGTGCGTCCGTCCGCGTTCAGCTTAGAAGTCTCTCTGTTCGTTAATCAGCTCGTTATCAGAGGCATCGCTCCGCGTATTGTTCACTTCTACAATTTATGTCGATTCATCCAACAACTACGTTACGTCCTAGCTTTTATTTTTCTTAGTTTTCTAAACTATGTAACAGTCCATTCTAACGGAGAACTCTGTGAAGAGCACTGACGGCGTCATTAGCGACATCGAAGTGGGTGACGAGTGAAGGAGGGGAAGTGGTAAGGAAGTGAGCGAGTGAATTGTAACGAGCTAAGCGGAAAACAAACATGCGAACGCGGTAGTGTTTTAACTAAAGGAACTGATGAGTGAAAATGCGAATTAAATGAACTATGGACTAATGAGGCTAACAAGCGAGCGAAAGAGTGGGCAAAACAAATCAGCGAGCGGACTTGTAAATTTAGCACTGCGCTAACTTTAGTCGAGAGGGCCAAGCCAATTGAAGAGCGAGCAAGCGAACGAACGAATGGGCGAGCGAAGTAATCAACCGTTTAATCTGTTTTTTTTTTTCTTATTTCTTCTATCCTCGCGGAACGCACACATTGTCCGATGTGTGCAATTTAGATTTTGTTCATGCAAGCCCCGATTATATCAGTGGTAGTTGAATGCCGTTCACGGCAGTTATAGGTAATAAATGATGTCGGAGACTTCGATCAATCGTCTGTTTAACGCATTCCTGAGTGCTGTCCCAGTTCGCTTTTGGTTTTGCGGAGGTATCTCGAATTCAACACGCAATAATGGTCACGTCACCTTTACTTAAAAAAAAAAGTTCGTTGAAAGTTTAACTAAGCAAGAAGCCTTATATTCTTCAATTCTTTATTTGCAGGCGTAAAACATACAGAAATACCAAAACTCGTGGACCCATAGCCAAAGGATAGTTGCGGGTCCAAAAAACAAATAAAAGTTCCATGTACAAAAGAAAGATACATTACATACATAAAGATAGAAATGCTTCTATATCTACATACGTAGATATAGAAGCATTTTCCTATACCCTACACTAGCAATCATAAATGAGTGCGTGCGTAAGCTTTGTTTTTGTTTTGTTTCCTAGAAATTCTTAGAAACGACCGTCCACTCACCGCCATTTACCGTATGCGACATGCAGCGAGCGTTGTTCAGAGCCCAATGGACGAGAATTGAGTCAAAGTGCGTACAATGGGGCTAAAGCACATACAGATGCATCCGCGGTTCGCTAATAAACCCGGAGACATTTTCTAAGTATCCGCGGCCATTAAAACTGGAAAGTATAGCGTCACGTTCCTTCGTGCAAACGCGTGCGTGCGTGACCGCGCACCGTATTCGTTCGTCTATATAGATGTCCGAGTGCGTCCCTCCGGCGATCCGTTTACGAGTCGGCTCTGCTGGCGGACGTGATTCCAATCGCTGAACTCTCAAAGGGGTTTCTGTGTGACCGAGAGTTGGGTTTCGTAAAAAAAGAAATACACAGAGACTGATGGTTCGGAGGCTGTTGCGGTGACACTTCACTTGGCGAGGACACTGTTGCGAGACGCTTTGAAAGAAGAGAAGGAGAGCGAGAGACGAGCTCCTGTTTCTACCACGAAGGGGCTTTCCTCCTTGCTCTAATTCGACCTTCTCCCATCGCGTCCTATACTCGTTTGGCAGCGATGTCCACTGAACTGTGCGACGCCACGCCTGTCCACCTCAGGCTCTGCGTGTGTCGACTAACTTCGTCCACCGTCTCTCCCTCCCTCCCTCTCCCTCCCTCTCTCTCTCTCTCTCTCTCTCTCGCTCGCTTGCTCGCTCTCTCATCCTTAAAGGGGCAGCAACTCGTAACTCTAGCGGTGTAAAGTTATACGGGCATGTGGGGGCGAGCTTCTCGGCTCGATTGGCGTGCTTTGGGGTGAAGCACGCGCGCCTGTGGTGGGATAATGTCGAATTTTAAGGAAAAAGAAAAACGCTGGTGCAGTGAAGTCGCGCGTGAAGGACTATAGGGCTCCGAGATGACCGACATAACGAGCCCGAAAAGCGTCGTAAAAGTGGTTTGATTCGAAATCATCCTGTTTGGTGAACTTTACGGTCCTCCGCGTGTCTACATCCGGGGCGTATAGAGAGGGGAAGTTTAGTGTGGTGCGCGCAATACATACAATAACGGTATAAAGGTCGGCATAGATAGATAGATAGATAGATAGATAGATAGATAGATAGATAGATAGATAGATAGATAGATAGATAGATAGATAGATAGATAGATAGATAGATAGATAGATAGATAGATAGATAGATAGATAGATAGATAGATAGATAGATAGATAGATAGATAGATAGATAGATAGATAGATAGATAGACAGACAGACAGACAGACAGACAGACAGACAGACAGACAGACAGACAGACAGACAGACAGACAGACAGATAGACAGACAGATAGATAGATAGATAGATAGATAGATAGATAGATAGATAGATAGATAGATAGATAGATAGATAGATAGATAGATAGATAGATAGATAGATAGATAGATAGATAGATAGATAGATAGATAGATAGATAGATAGATAGATAGACGGACGGACGGACGGACGGACCTAATATTTGGCCTAATAATACCATGGCATTAAAAGCACACTGTGGTAACAGCGAGGCAGTGTTCGGCATGCGAGAGTGAAACGCGCAAAGAACCCGAAAAAGTGCAGACAGACAGACAGACAGACAACGAACTTTATTGGATCCTGAGGAGTTACTGACCCCCTAATGGGAAGTCGTTGTAACCTCTGGCCGCACCCACGTGGGCAAATGAAAGAAAATTTAATTTAAGAGTGCACTTCGCGAGAAGAAATACCGTAGGATCATGGATGACTTATTCACGAATAACGCTTGAAAAGCTGTTGAAAGCGACGCCGACGTACGCCGAAAATTAGCGTTACGATATAGCGGAATGAGATAGTTTAGGCATTTATCTGTGTGCTGCGAATGAATGAAGGCTTAAGAAGCGTGGTACGTGCACTCGTACCGACTGCACTTTTTCGGGTTCTTTGCGCGTTTCACTCTCGCATGCCGAACACTGCCTCGCTGTTACCGCAGTGTGCTTTTAATGCCATGGTATTATTAGGCCAAATATTCAGGTATTTTTTAGCGCTATTTTGTGCCCTAGATTGTGAAGATGATTTCGTTGTTGTTTTGTATTCATTTCGTTGTAACTCATTTTACAGCAGTAATCTCGAAACATATGCTAGTATTGATGCTATCTTTGTTTATACGCCTGTTATTCACATTATCCTGTAAGCAGCTTTTGTTTAGTCGCTTTTTATATTACTTCTATTATATTGAAACTACCCACCTGCTTAGACGTAAGGGTCCGCAATCTGATTTATTAATTAATTAATAAACCGGTTTGATTTAGTGCTTTTACCCGAAGCCTAATTAGCAAGTTTACCTTTTGATGATGGTTACGTTGTGGATCGTTTCGCAATATTGTCCGTGTTCAATGCTGTGGATGACGTGCTTTGTATACTGTTACTCCATTTTCTCCCTGTCATACAGTAGCTGCCTACATAGAGTAGAGAAAAAGGAAACGCACTCTAATGTCAGGTTCCACATTCATAAACTGCATCATAAAGGTCGCTTCACCGTTTTATAAATACTGCCACGTAACATTAAGAGGTGGGAATAGAGTAGAGTGGATCAGAGAATGAACAGCGGTAGCTGATATCCTTCTTGACGTTAAGAAAAGAAAAAAAAGAAAACTGCGCCTGGGCATGTCCAGTAGGACATATCACAGTTTCGTACAATTACCTAGAGGGAACTCTGGCGCTGCGATCGTTCAGCCACCATGGGAATGATGGATAGTACATGGATTTGCCTAATCATCGTGCTTACGGCTTCGAGCGCACTTGTGGCTTTGTTTATTGTTGTCTTTTGGCGTTCGTTTCTGATAAAAGAATGGACCGTTCTGACCTTCGTGACTAGATTTGAATTGGTGAGCTTAAAAAGGTTAAAGTGGGGAAGTGGAACTGCTGACTTTTGCTGAACTTCGTCTTGCGACAAAGCGGATGCAGGCGACGCGGAGCCAAACGGAGCCGAAAGAACGAAGTTTA
Organism: Rhipicephalus sanguineus; assembly: GCF_013339695.2. Classification (NCBI taxonomy): domain Eukaryota; kingdom Metazoa; phylum Arthropoda; class Arachnida; order Ixodida; family Ixodidae; genus Rhipicephalus; species Rhipicephalus sanguineus. The sequence goes on along the minus strand of NC_051178.1, from coordinate 102,516,235 downwards.
GACAAATCTGTGTACTACCCATCATTCCCATGCTGGCTGAAGTGCCATGCGTTGCAGCTCTCATGTACACTAGCGCCAGAGTTCCCTCTAGTGTATCTATAGGAAACTCTATGGTACAGATGACGGCAGGGTTCTGTTTGGTGTCGCAGAAGTCTGTTGCCAGACTGAGAAGCGCGAAGCGGCTCGTGGGTCGCGCCCCAGTGACACGGGCACACCACGGACTTCTGCGACACCAAACAGAACCCTGCCCAGATGACCGATGCTCAGTGACGAGCGACGGAATCGATTTTAAGAGGTTGGAAGAGCAGCCGAGGGTGGCTGAGCTGACGCTTGGGTGGGTTGAGGCAATTAAGAAGCTCGAACGCATAAAACGGAATCAGCTCGCGAAAAACAAGGTTAATTGGAGATTTACGGAAGAGGCCTCTGCCTTGCAATGGACGTAGAATATGCTGCTGACGATGATGATGATCACGAAGTGGGCTCAAGTTTACTGACAAATTCAGAATGTGCCCGCGTGCTGACCTGACTTGCAATTCGATCGCGCTTTCTAATAGGCGCTGTTGCAGGCGGTCCTATTTACAGCAGGGACGACGTTTACGTCGTAAACATTTCGGGCGATATCTTTTTTTACAGCGCAACTCTTTTGCGCCTTTTGGTGAGTTTCGCGTTCGTCCTGGTGCGTAACCGAGTGAACGATTGGCACGGGGAAGGATGAAAGACAGCGAGCGCGGTAGCTTGCGCCGGCGGTTACTCCCACAAAGAGGGAAGGATTTACACAGGGGTAAATGAATGACATTATATCTTACACAGGGGTAAATGAATGACATTATATCTTATTATTGCAATTTAAGTTGTGCAGACACTCCAGGCGCAGTTATGCCGTCGGTGTCGGCGTTGCCGTGAGGTTTTCTATAAAGTCCAAGTAGCGATAACATCGCCTCGCGCTTCATGTGTTCTATGTGCGAGTGAGAGCGTGCGAACGCAGTCAACGATCGCGGCTCAAGCGGAGAGAAAACGCCTCGGCCGTCTTTCTTCTCGCGAAAGACCTATCGGGCGTCCCAGCAGTGTGTGTGTGTGTGTGGGGGGGGGGGGGGGGTGCGTGGTTTCGACAGATGCGCGCACCTTTACCGCCCGGGCGCGCATCATCTTGACAGCCTTTGTGCGTACTGTTTGTGCTGTGCCATACACAGCACGAACGTCACTTCACTCGCTGCAGCGGCCGCGTTTCCTGACAACACTGTTTTGTTGAGTTACGCCAGGTCGGGATGCTAAAGAGGAGTTGCTAGCCTTGCATCGTATAACATTCCAATTCGTCGCTCTCGTATTCATTGTTTCGCTAGCCGTGAAATAATGGTTTTTGTTTTTTATTGTGATTATTAAAGGCGCAGCGACGTCAGCGCATACACCCACTTACCTTTAACGTGTGAAGCAACGCGGAGAAACAAAACACAAAATAAACCGAGTCGACAGGGAATCCCTGTCGATATGTCGTGTTTGTTTTGTGTTGTGCTTCTTCGCGGAAAGCGGTCTCCTTTTCGCGAACTTTTCATTGTCTCTGTCTCTCGGCGCATCATTCGCGCGACACTCGAACACGGCGCACGCTCGCAAGATTTCGTCCGGCACACCGAGCCCTGGCAACCCAGAAATAGACTACCGCCGCATCCGCCGCATCCGCCGCTAGAGCATCAGCAAGAACAAACGGAATCAGATAATGGTCCGTCGGCGCTCTCCCGTAACGCGAGAGCACACCGCATCCGCTCGTGGGAAGGTGCCGGTAATAATGAGTGGACGGAATAGCCATAGCCGACTCCGGTTTCGTTCGTTCCACGTGCGTCCTCTCTTCCGCTCGTCATGTCAGCACGTCTTCGTCCCTTCGTCAACGCGTTGTTCGATTCCGAGCTGCCTCCCTTCTCTCCTCCTGCCCCGCAACCCCTTTCTCGCCGCTCCCGGTATTCCACCCATGCCTCATCTCCTTCGGACGATGGCGCTAACCCAGCGCACGATGAGACATGGCTTCCGCCGCGGTTCTTCGCCGCGCGGGCTGTTTGTCGCGCGGGCGTCTAATCTCCTCTGGGCGGCCGCCCTCGCGTCGTGCCTCGCGCTTCATCGAGTATGGACGGCGGCACCGCGCAGCTTTCTTCGTCTTCTTCTCCTCATCATTTCCCTCGCGAGCAGTGTCCTAACCGCTGGATGGTCTCTGCTGCCGAGCAACGCTGCTCCCCTCCTCGCCTTCCTGCAATGTTGTGTTTCCCAGCGCGCAAGCACTAAGATTCTACGCTGCTAAAAAAAAAAAAAAAAAGCTATATCAGAAAAAAGTCGAAAACGGAAAAGGGGCGAAGGCAAGTGAGGGAAATAGAGGGGTTGACGCATCACCTAGCAGATCCTTTGTTTCCGGCTTCCAGGAGGAGGGGGAGGGAGGTACGATAGATAGATAGATATATAAAAAAAGAACTTACTGAGGCCGGCCAGTCTTACTGAGGCCGGCCGCGTGCTGTAGACGGCGCGGGATTCTGTCGCGTAGATATCCTCACAAACAAACGCGCAGGAGGATATGAGAATAGAGACGGGCACGAAGAGCACGTCGCACGCCGCCGTGTGATCTCTGTGATGATCACGTCTTGCTCTCGAGATGAACTTGGCGCTGTTCGCGACAAGGAGCTCTTGCTGCCACGCTTATATATAACGCATTAGGTCTCTCTCTCTCTCTCTGCTTCTCTGCGTCTTTGTCCTGACGATATGTTCTCTCCCTCTTTCTGCGCAGTTGTACGACCGCATCAACACGAGCTCGTGCAGCCCCATCAAGTGCCCCCCGTCGGACGCCTGCGGCCGGGCGAGAGACGTGAGTGCTTTCGTCTTAGCCGCTTTGCTCCGATCAGGTTTTATTCATGTTCCTCGGCACCCTTCATCCCGCGTGCCCGCCACCTCGTCGTGCTTCTGATTAATGCAGGATAGCTTGTAATGAAGCGATCGCTATGTCTTGAGTGTAAGGGACGTGTTTTTACTGATGATAATAACCTTTCCGAGTTTTTTTCCCTTCCGTGTCGTGAAGAAGGAAGTACGGCGTCCTTGGCGGCGCATTTCATTCTATTTAACAAAACAATAATAATTGTTGCGGTTTAACGCACCGAAATCACGATATGATTGTGAGAGACGCCGTTGTGGAGGGCTCCGGAAATTTCTATCACCAGAGGCTCTTTAACGTGCGCCTACATCGAAGCACACGAGCATCTAGCATTTTACCTACATAGAAATGCGGCCGCGGGATTCGATCCCGCGACCTTCGAGTTAGCAGTTCGGAACCGTAACCACTAGACCACCACGGTGGGTCTATTTAACAAAATAAAGACGTGACTCTTAACAGGGTTATGCATGTCTGCAGGCGGAACAACGGCGTTCTCAGGGCTCGCCAAAACGCCATTCAAAAGCGTCATGCTTTTCTAAGTCTCCTTCTTTTGTCACATCGTATCCTTGAACGAAACATCCGTGGCTTAAAAGAAAACAAAGATTTCTAAAACAAAGCCTTTATTGGTTCATCCCTCCGTGGCGCGTTGACATGTACCTGCTGAAACGAACTAGATCGATCCGAATGTCAAGGCAATATATGTGTCCCCTGGAAGGTTTTTACTATGGTTTGTTTCATAATCTTATCGTTTAAAATCAGTCCAATGTGACACCGCGCTTGTTTCGTCGCATTAACCAAGCACTGTAAAGTTATAACCAACAAGTGTTCCCGAGAGTGCATTTCAGGAGCTTCTTGCAAGATATCGCTTGATTTTGACTGTCATCTTGCAATTGCTACTGCCCATTTTTTAATGGATGATTTCTTAGCGTACGGTACGTTCCCTGGGTTTAGCGTGTATGGATTTCTGCCGAATAAATTAGGCCGGTTCCAGAGACCGTGAGATCGAAAGTGGCCACTTGGTGGGCCTATCCTGCCACCAATGCACAACATGTGTCCTCACATGGTTTTTAATAATGTTTACAACCCGAGCCGATGTCGGTGGCATCCTAATCAAGGGTACAGGGAAATGGTGATACTAATAATATGAAGTTATGAAGTTTTACGTCTTCGAAACTAATATATTCTGATTACGAGAAGACCGTGATTCGCAATTCGGATAAATAGGCCAGTTTTGGATCTATAATACCCGTCGCGGTGGTCTGCTAGTTACGATTCGCGACTGCTGACCCGAAGGTCGCAGGATCGAATCCCGGCTCCGGTGGCCACATTTTCGATGGAGGTGAAAATGCTTGAAGCTCATGTACTTAGATTTAGGCGCACGTAAAGAACCCCAGGTGATCGACATTTCCGGAGGCCTCCACTACGGCGTCCCTCCTAATCGTACCGTGGGTTTGGGACGTTAAACCTCAACAATTATTGTTATTATTATCGGATCTCTAACGTGCGTGTAAGTCTACGTTTGAGCTATCGCATCAAAATCGTTCAGGTAAATCACATATGCATAACGTTAAGCGCAGTACTGAATTGACGAGGACGGGACAGGGAGTGACACACACACAAGCGCTAACTTTCAACAATGATTAATTGTGAGCCGGATCACTGCATAAATACATGAAAATTGCGGACATCAGGCATGCGCAAATGTGAAGGATCTAGGAATGACAATTCTTTTCTGGACAATGATAATGAAGGTGCGCTGACACAATCTTGGCCTAACTCGTGTATGGTGGCTGATTCAACTATCAACCGCGTGGTCTCATCTTTGTGCATGCGTACGACAGAGCACTCATGAAAAGCAGGCGAACACCCTAACGTTATGCATATGTCGCACCAACAAGGCCAAAGATCTACCCTTGCTAGGTATAGCACGTGGGCGTGGCTTCCCTGCCCTTTTCTTCGAGTATGGCGTCGTTTGTCTCGTCCAGTAGACGTAGAGTGCTGGTCTCCCCGTCGAGGTAATCAGTCCAGTAGACCGCGAATCAAACAGGAACTTTCGCTGCACACTCGAACGTCCAACGTGATATTTCCTTGCTGTAACTATTTCATGACGATATTAATTCGACTGGACCAGCCGTAGCACGTCTGAAAAAAACCTGCCTCACCCCGCGCAGACTACTTAATTACGCTAGCTGTACCCGCCTTTACGGCTCAGCAAACGCATTTAAGGCTTTGCGCTTCCACATGTCATTAGACTATAGAGAATCGTGTCCCGGATCAGGCTGCTTCGCAGACTAGTATAGCTACGCTGTATTTTAATAAGAAATATTGCAAACCTACACGAACAATTACCGTGTCTGCCTTAGTGACGGCATATTGGTATTATTGGTGCGATGTATTTGTTTTATATAACATTATCTTGTATTTTTTTCATCATATAAATTCATCGCATTGCACTGTTCTGCTTTTCTGCAACGTTTATTTTGTTGCTTTCCAGGCGAAATGCTGGTGTCGATGCTGTGTTACGTTGCAAAAGATCATATTTCGCTCTCTCCTTTTTTTGCCCTACCCTCTCACGCAATCATCTACTAGTACTACTCAGCTGTCCGACTTTTGAACATTATTTATTTTTATTTTCTCATCTAGATGCCGGTATGTATTGATTTTATATAACGTGTAGTTCATTTGATATCTATGCAGCTCTCATCGTGCGTTACACTCCTTACATAATGCCTTCCACAAGGTCTGTAAGGTATATTTAAATAAATTAATATATATTCGCTTTTATTCGTTCGCCTTTGCATTCTGTACAGTAGAGTGCGGCGACCATTTTGTAGAAGCGCTTTTCCTTCCTACAAGTGCTGTCTTGTGCGGTTCAGTCATTTGCTAGCACGCCGATTAAATGAAAAAGCATGCGCTGTCGATGCAATATTGCTTTATTGGTAGAATAAACTGTATTTTTTTAAGCTTACACACATATTAAACATCGTATGAGCGCATAGGTTGTGGTACGGGCGTTGTGGTAAAAGATAACCCTGCGGCGTATGCATGTGCTAATCTTCGAACGATAACTAAAGTTCTTGACGCTTGGTATTCGTGGTGACATTATGGCATATTTCTACTTTATTTTAATGTTAGCCGTTAGAACACGCAAAGTGTGCCGTAGCCGGGGGGTGGGAACTCCGCATGCGTCGGCGGGTCGAATTTGCGTCACTGCAGCGCCAAGGCTTCTGAAACATTCATTCGTGTGTACACCCTCAAGTGCTTATATAGTTCCGTGTTAGTGGACGCATGATGGCAATACTTTGTATCGCTTGGGCTTCTGTGTCTTTATCCGCATATCGCTCAGAGCCTCCTTGTTTTCTTTACTGGTCTTGTGGCTGGCGCCGTGCAGGTTCTGGAGTGGATCCAGGACTGCCCGATGGGGACCACGCCGGACATGGAAGAGCTCCAGGCCATACTGTGCAAGCCGCACGTGCGGGTGAGTCTAGCGTCAATTTCCTCTTTCCGAAACGCACAATCGCGTTGCGTTACTTCGCGGCTGTATACCGAATAGCACGTGCTCACACAAACTGCAACGTTCATTGTGCTAGAATCAATACGCACCGTGGGGCCATTCTAATGGCGAAGAGAACACAGTGAAGAATACGAAGACCGAAGTCTAGGTGTGGCTACTACAGTGGAGAAGACGTGCACTTCCCATGGGATTGCTCAGCGCTGGTCTCTTCGCTGACATTAACAAAAAAAAATAAAGTTACATAACAGAGGCTACCTTGTTAGAAAAGATGTCAGCATGCGCGAAATTTCTGTGATTCTCTTACTCTCATGAAGTTCGGTTGATGTGTAACTCTCGGGCATCCTTGTCGGTGCTATCAAATTTATGCTAGGAGCGTGCGCATTTACTGAGAGCTGACATCATGGACATCAATTAACGCATCAAAGAGGGCGACTGTGCTACTTCCACCACGTGGCAGTGTGGAGGGAAAGTGCTCTTTTCACGTCATATACACCCACGTTAATAAATCTCCGTCATAATATTTAGCGCAAACACTAGACAACACACAAAGGAGAAGACGTAGACTTCGTCTGTTGTGGTATGTTGTCGTATGTGCGCGTGCGTGCGTGCGAATGTGTGTGTGTGTGTACGTGTGTGTGTACGTGTGTGTGTGTGTTTGTCTGTATGTGCGCGTGCGTGCGAGTGAGTGTGTACGTGTGTGTGTGCGTGTGTGTGTGTGTGTGTGGTTGTCTGTATGTGCGCGTGCGTGCGAGTGTGTGTGTGTGCGTGTGTGTGTGTGTGTGTGTGTGTGTGTGTGTGTGTGTGTGTGTGTGTGTGTGTGTGTGTGTGTGTGTGTGTGTGTGTGTGTGTGTGTGTGTGTGTGTGTGTGTGTGTGTGTGTGTGTGTGTGTGTGTGTGTGCGCGCGCGCGCGCGCGCGCGCGATGTCCAGCAGTTGCTTTGCAGTTGTGCAACCACATTACCCTCGAAACTGCTGCAGCATGAAAAGAAAAAACTTCACGAATACTGGAGAGACTTTCGGAAGAGTCGATCGTTGAATTCGCGCGTCATTCAGGCACTTTCTTTCTTGCATAGCAAACGACCGCCCAACTAGGCAACACATTTTGCCAACTTCATCCTGTTCCTGTTCCTTACGAAGCGTATAGAAAGCTTGTTCGCTCGTTCGAAGCGGCCTCTCTTCGACACATAGCTTGCCTAGGCAGCGGCCAACATCGTCCATTGTGCCAGCGTCTCCTATGCACTCACTTCTTTTTAAATCACCCCGCTTGATGCATGAGGGCTGTTGGCGAGCGAGAAGTCTAAAGAGTAGAACGTGTCACCGACTTTATTCAAAGCAGAATTTTTAGCGCGATAGCTGCAACTATCGATATACAGAGGGTTGACAAAGAAGTCGCTGGAGCGTTCATTCTTCTGTGCCAGCTTGGCACAACCGAGAAAACCGTAGCGCCCCTCCCTCCTTCTCTCTTTCCCTCTCTCTCTCTCTTTCTCTCTCGATTTTATCAGATCATAATGCCGCTCGGCTGAATGAACCAGTCTTCTCTTTTCAATCTGCTAATCACAACTCCCAGTGGACTCAGAGTGGTGCTGCGTAAACCTCTTTTCTTTTTTTTCTTTCTTCTTTTTTTTTTGCGGGTTGACTTTCCTTTTTGTATACACAATAAGAAATCGTGTGCATTAGCTAATTAAGTAAAAATTACGAGTTTGCAAAAGTGGCCCAACTTTCTTCGAGGCGTAAACTATAGAAGGCTATCTTGGTTACAGGGTGAAACTGCAACGTTTGACTTTTTTTTTTAATTTGTGTAATATCGCGGTTTCTGCAAACCAAGCCGATGCCTCGATCACTCGACAAAAGTTCTTATCAAAAGCTTCGTCTGTGGACTTTCTTTGTTAAATTCGCTTTTCTTTTTTTTTCTCTGTAATCTTTCTTTCTATTAAAATTTTATGCTTTGTGCGTCTAATTATCGTTATCAGTGTGCCTCATGTTCTCTTAGCAATAAACAAAGCAAATCTGAGTCTTTTTTTTTCTTTTAGAACTGCATAAATCGAGCACCGAACGGTCTCGCTTATCGCTCACACGCATGACGGCGTTCTTTATATGCGCCAAATTTCGGGAACGGCGCCTCAAAACGCGCGCCCGATCAGACTTGCGCGTGTGACGCGAACGGTGTTTGCACATCCTTCAATCAAGCTGACCAACAGCGATTTCATTTCTCCGTAATGTACTTTAAAGCGTGTACAAATACCGGACCGACTTGAGCCTCGGCATTTCTCTTATGCAACTGGCAACCGTACGTGTTCGTCGTTTTCGTGTTCTCGTCATTTTGGTAACTCTAAGCTACTACTTCCTGGGCAGAATTAAGTTGCGCCAAAATTGAGCACTAGACAATAATATGTAATACGTAATATGAGCTCTAGACAAATGAAGATATAAAAGTTCCCTGTTTCTGCCTATAATATTTTGTTTGACTAAGTATTGCTCTCCAAACTCATCACTATGTCTGCCGGAACGTTCATGTTTTCGACCTAAAGCCAGCGACCTAAGCATGTATCTGTATGGTAAAATCAACCTTCTTATGCTCGCTGAAGTTTGACGTCGTGTGTAAATCGTGCCACATTCATTATGGCTAAGTGCTCATACTTGGCGCTCTCCCGCTGTCGAGCACGTTATACTCTGAATCGTCAACCTCATTTTACAGCGGAACTGATCGACGCTAGCGTATCGTCGCGTGCGCAGAGCAAAAACCCTAGCGCCAGCTAAGAAGCAGGAGTGTATTTCTAAGCGTTAAGTGGAACCTCTGGAGGCCTCTGCGGAGTGTTGGAAGAAACTAATGCATGAGAAGAAATGCCCTCGAAGTGAATAAATGAATAAAAAAGAATTAAAGCCAGTTTCACGCCTGTAAAATCTCAGTGGAGCGCCACCACCTGGCGAACGCAGATTGAGTTTTTTTCTTCGTCTTTCAACATCTTCTTCTTTCTTCTCACATTCATCTTTCTTTCTTTCTACTTCTTCTTTCTTTCATATTTCTTTCTTTCTTTATCTCCCTCCTGTCCGCCTCGGTAGAACGGTGGTTACGGTGCTCGGCTGCTGACCCGAAAGTCGCGGGTTCGATCCCGGCCGCTGCTGTCGCATTTCGATAGAGGCGAAATGGTACAGGTATGTGTGCTGTGCGAGGTCGGTGCACGTTAAAGAACGCCAGATAGTCGAAATTACCGGAGCCCTCCTTGACGGCGTCCTTCATAATCATATCGTGGTTTTGGGACGTAAAACCCCTCATACTATTATTATTTATCTCTCTCCTTTCCCTCCTCCTCACCCTAACACTGGCTACGGGCTGGTTCACTGAGACGCTCTCCGCGCACGCTCGCCGGCTAATGACGCTTTTCTCCCGTAAGCTGGCCCATATGTTGCCCACCTCCATACCGGCCACAAAATCAGGCTGATTCACTCTCAAATATCAAGTTTCCCACTCCAATCCTTGTTTGTTTTTTGCGGAGCCGTATGCATTCTTGTCCGAAATGGGCCACGCCGTTTGTGTTATAGACGTGATTTTGCCACCAAAATCGCTGGAGGACTTAAAAAAGACTGTTGCGCATTGAAGCTTCACACTACGATCTGTACACCTTGTTTTTACCCCGCTTTGCAGCTACTTGCTGCAGTGGCTTCTCTGTTTTTCACTGCGATTCCTAGCTCACGCGGCTCCTTGTCTATCGCCGTTGCTTGGAGAACTAGTCCAGCGAACCTTGTTATGTGATATTTGCTCGCCGTCCCCGTTGTACGATGCTACATGTTTCACCTCGCAGGCTGCTTCTCCTTCTAACAGCAATCGCGAAACCTGCAGTCTTAAGCTTTTGTCTATGCACGTGTCGATGCGTTAGATGCTGGCAAGTTCACTGGAATTGAAAGAGAGCGGTAGTAATCATGTTAACAAAGACGACACCGCATATGCCCATGTTTGTCTTAACCCCAACCAATGAATGTACTGTATCAAAAAAAAAGAAAAAGCAGCAGCGAGAAATTGCTCGCTGAGGAGACTGATAAACGTAGAGTGCGATGCCACTTGAGTAAAAATGATAACGAAACGTTCAAGAACTTGTAAGGAAAAAAAGAATAATCTTGCTGATGGTGCGAATATGTCGCCGTAGGCGCGAATTTCCTTAAATTTTCAGAGAACTTGTTTTCGAAAAGCTTTGGTAACGTCCACGCAAGAACAGTTACATGTGTATACAGTTATAAATGCTCTTACGTATGCTGCGGCCGCTGTCGCTTACCATTTATTTAAACAGATTGACCACTGTAAGAGTGTAAGTAACATAGTTCGCCCTCAGACATTGCCTGAATTTCGTGCACTGAGCTTTGTTTGGGGACACCCCGTCGCGGCGACCAAGCACATTGTGCGCTCAAAGTACGTATGCTGTAAACAGTTCCGTGCTTTCTTTTTGTCCAAGATTATTATTTTGTCTGTGAAAACTTCCTTAGTTTCGAATGCAGCAGGGCTTCCACGTGGTGTTTTCGTAGAGCGTTTACAGCCAAACAAATCAGGAACGCACTGGCGTTATGTTATCTAGCACGCAGGAGAGGCGCGTCCGATAGAGGGCGACTCCGTAACTCCTCGGCCCCTATGCATGGTTATGCTACGCTATAGGAGCGGCTTGGCACGTACCCGTCACCATATGCCGTCATCGTGACGTCACTGATCGCCAAAATTTGGGACGTCATAATAACAATAAATACCGTGACGTCACATGATGACGTCATCACATGACACCGTCGCTTGGTCAATGGTGGGTAGATCACAGACGCAGTGCGAAACCAGGTGAAGTGCTGAAAGCTTGCAATGCCTCCGAACCTGGAGGCAGTGCGAAACCACGTCGTTAGGTGCAGAAAGCTTTCCGAGGGAGGCGTGGGAGGATCGATACATAGACAGAAGGAAAAAAAAAAGATGGCTTTCGCCTTCGAGTGCTGGGTGTGGCCGTCGCTCAATACAGACCGCATGTTTCGAAAAAATTGGCCGCGTATCTGCGTGCTCCGCTGCAAATGCCGTATAAAGACGATAGAGGAGGCGCTGCGTGAGATATGGACGCCATCTGGCAATACGTCGGGAAACATGAGCTTGTGCAGAGTATTTCCTTCCTCCGTGGCAGAGGGCGTTCGTCGGCGCGCATATGGCATTTTCATCGCAGCCGCATTTTCAGCGCAGTTTAAGAAACTAGGGTCTTTAGAATTACGTATCTATGTATTTTCTATTAAAGGAACACATCACCTAATACTTACCTAGTGATGTTGCGCCTCAGATGTGTGTAATATTTATTTTTGATCGACAAAGTTCACAAGTATGACAAGGCGTACCAGTTCAAGATGGGTGGGCGGTAAGCAAGTGGTTCAACTTTGGCCGGGTCGCTGAATCGGGTGACAGACAGACAAACAGAAAGACAGACAGACGAAAATTTCTGCGTTTAGGTTCCCAAGAAAGACTATCGTCTTTAAAAAACGTGGACGCGAATGTTACGTTCTCTGTGACGTATGAAGGCCTGCTGCGCACTTTTCAGTACATTAAGTTACGTAATGGGAAACCACACTTCCCAGAAGGCACAACGAGTCACAGGCTCGCGTTCAGTTACTTGGACGTCCTCGGTCGATTGCAATGTAGCTTCCATCTCCACTGAACCTTTCTCCATCTCACCTGGTGTAGCACTGCCTCCGAGATCGGCCCACCTTTGATCGATCGACGACGCCACTTGATGACGACATCGTGTGACGTCATGATGACGTCGCAAACATTGGCGATCAGTGACAAATAACGTCGTGGTGTGACGCCATCGCTTGCTCGTGCGCTTTTCGGACGGGGCTCCAGAGTCTCGCGGAAGGGAGCACTTAACGTTTTGGCCTTAACATTTTTTTACGATTTAGGTTAGAGCACCATTTATTACCAGGCCAGAATGGTAACTTGACCCGAACGAAGTATTGTGTGTGAGAAAAGGGTAATGATTTAAACATGACGAGGATCACGTAGTGGTTGCACTGTAATGCATGGTGGCAGACTTCGTACGCGCACAAATTATTTGCTGACCTCCGACATGCAGCCAGTATTGCGTCATGCGAGTAACAGAAAATTGAAATTGTATTGCAACAAAATATGTCGCGCATAAGTTGTTTTCTTCCACGTGATGCATACGGGAGGTAAGTTTTATTTCATCATGATTATTCATTACGTTTCAAGTTTAAATTGGATGCTTCGACACAAGTTGCGTTGCATTTTTTATAATGTTAGCGCTTTTGTATAGCGCCGGCTACTCAGAATCACAGAACGGAAAGAAAAAGAAATTACGAGCAGCTAGGGAGATTTCATGTAAGTCCATTCACGTAGCAACACGTAAAACAACACAAATACAGTCCAGTCACACAACACTATAGTTTACACAAAATACAGGCGCACGAACACTGTCTATGCTGTATAAATAACAATACACAACGTCCACTCATGTAACCGCACTGAAATTGGAAATGTACAGTCATAGGGACGCCGAAGTGCATTTACATTTTGCACCGATTAGTTCGCCACGCTGACCTTGAACTTTATAGAACGGAGGAAGAGGAAAGGAAAGAGCATTACGTCACGCAGTCAACCTTGACAAGTGAACACTCCGCAAAGCCACTACAGGGTCGGCCCAGTATACATGGCCTCTAAGACACATCGTATAGAGGCGGAGTATGTTTGTGCGTCTACGCTGCCGTAGCTTTGCCAGCACTGAACGAGGACTCTGACGTGAATGTCACACGTTGGTTCGACACTAGTTTTCTGGCTCCAGTCTTGTTGCACGACGCTCCCGGGCCTCTTACTTTTATAAAGGAGCTGTAAATCACACACCTTGAAATTGCGGCGTCCGTCCGCGTCCGTCCACGAACAGAAATAAAAAAAAAGCCGGCAGATCCCACGCATTGTGGGAATCGATGTAATGCGAAGCAGCCAGCAAAGAGCTGCATACATCGTCTTGTATGTCATTGAGGAAAATGCGTGTCATGGTTTTCATGTTAACTCCTATTATTTATCTTCGTCACACAGTAACGTCGCGCAATACCAACTTCGGGGTCGATCAAGCTAGAGAAACGGCCGCCAGCGCCCCATGAGCGTGGCACGCAAGTCATGCTGTACATGACATACGTGTCATGACTTTCATGTTAACTCGTGTTATTTATGTTCCTCACACGGTCACGTCGCAATATACCAATTTTGGTGTATATCAAGCTAGCGAAACGGCCGCCAGCACCCCATGAGCGTCGCACGTAAGTCATGCTGTACATGACATGCGTGTCATGATTTTCATGTTAACTCGTGTTTTTATGTTCGTAACACAGTCACGTCGCGCAAAACCAATTTCCGGGCAGATCAAGCTAGCGAAACGGCCGCCAGCGCGCCATGATCGTGGCACGTAAGTCATGCTGTACATGACGTGCGTGTCATTATTTTAACGCGGTAGCGTTAGAGAGCTCGTGTCGCAGAAATTCCGCTGTCGGCGTCGGCACCGTTGGTTGTGAGCGAAAAATCATCCGTGAGCGAAAAATCGAGAAAGTAGCAAATAAAAGAAACGATAAAATCTTCGCTCCCAATGAGGATCGAACCCGGGCCGTTCGCGTGGCAAGCAGGTGTCTTACCACAAAGCCACGACGTTGCTTGCAGCTGCTTCGGACAAAAACACTACATAAATGTCATGTAGTGAAAGGAGTCTCGACGCATTTTGTTCGGCAGGTGTCACGACGAAAACGAGCCTATACGGTCGGCGCATTCGCGAGGCCATCAAACTACGTCGAAAAACGCCGGGATAGTGCAGCCATCGCCGCTAAATACACACACGAACTTTCAAACAGCTCTAAAAATGGACAACTATGTCCATCTAGAGGAAAACATATCAAGCCAACGCAGCAAACGCTAGATAATGTGCTTCCATCTGTGAGGCATTGTGAGAAATATGTCTCGACTTTTCATGGCATCCGAGAGGGCCGGCGCGCGGCGTATATCTTGGAGGCCATGCGACTCTTGCTTTAGATCGAAAGCCTGTAAAATTCGCGCGCGTGCGTGCGTGTGTGTGTGTGTAACAATACACGTTAACAAGTATGCACTTAGTGGTTGAAGTGCGCACTAGGGGCCGGATTTCGCTATCGCGTTCAACTCTTAAAGGCGAAGCTTAAGGGTCCCCCAATTTTTCATGTTAACTCGTGTTATTATGTTCGTCACATAGTCACGTCGTGCAATACCAATTTCAGGGTAGATCAAGCTAGCGAAACGGCCGCCAGCGCCCCATGAGCGTGGCACGTAAGTCATGCGGTACGTGACATGCGTGTCATGATTTTCATGTTAACTCGTGTTTTTATGTTCGCCACACAGTCACGTCGCATAATACCAATTTCGGGGTAGAGCAAGCTAGCGAAATGGCCGCCAGCGCTCCATGAGCGTGGCACGTAAGTCATGCTGTACATGACATGCGTGTCATGATTTTCATGTTAACTCGTGTTATTTATGTTCGTTACACAGTCACGTCACAAGATACCAATTTTGGTGTATATCAAGCTAGCGAAACGGCCGCCAGCGCCCCATGAGCGTGGCACGTAAGTCATGCTGTGCATGACATGCGAGTCATGATTGTCATGTTAACTCGTGTTTTTATGTTCGTCACACAGTCACGTCACAAGATACCAATTTTGGTGTATATAAATCTAGCGAAACCGCCGCCAGCGCCCCATGAGCGTGGCACGTAAGTCATGCTGTACATGACATGCGTGTCATGATTTTCATGTTAACTCGTGTTATTTGTGTTCGTTACACAGTCACGTCACGCAATACCAATTTCGGAGTAGGTCAAGCTAGCGAAACCGCCGCCAGCGCCCCATGAGCGTGGCACGTAAGTCATGCTGTACATGACATGCGCGTCATGATTTTCATGTTAACTCGTGTTATTTATGTTCGTTACAGTCACGTCACAAGATACCCATTTTGGTGGATATAAATCCAGCGAAACCGCCGCCAGCACCCCATGAGCGTAGCATGTAAAACATGCTGTACATGACATGCGTGTCATGATTTTCATGTTATGACTTGTCATTTATGTTCGTCATACAGTCATGTTACGCCATAACAGTTTTGGTGCACATTCGATGAACCAAGCGACCAGGAGAGCACAAAGTCGTAGGCGGCTAGATAGATAGATAGATAGATAGATACGCTCAAAGTCGCAGAAGTTCGCTAAGAAATGCTTCGCACTTAAAAAAACGCACGTGGCCTCCTCTGAGAGAGCAACGATTTTACAGATCACAGGAATTTGTGACGTCATCAGTTGTCGTGTATCGGTCAAGGGAGAGAGGATCCTGGGGCAGTGCAACACCAAGTGAGTTGCAGAATGTTTCGGTGGAGCGGTAGGCCTTTCGTACGTGCTACGCCACGTCAGTCGTGTCTAGGCACTGCGTTGGCGCGGTCGCGCGTGGCAAGTACAGGTCGAGAACACCCGTGGAACAGCGCGCTTAAGAAGATCAGCGACGCGAGCAGAAACGGGAGGCGCGCCCGTCAGCTCCGCTGGTCATGCACCTTCACAGAGTGGAATGGCTCCAAGTTTTAAATGCGAAGCATTTCTTAGCGAACTTCTGCGACTTTTAGCGTATCTATCTATCTATCTAGCCGCCTACGACTTTGTGCTCTCCTGGCCGTTTCGTTAATCGGATGCACAACAAAATTGGTATGGCGAAACATGACTTTATGACGAATATAAATGACAGGTCATAACATGAAAATCATGATATCCATGACATGAACGACATGATTTACATGCCGCTGTTTTGGTGCTCTTGCGGCCGTTTCGTTAGCTTGCTATATACCAAAATTGGTATGGCGTGACAAGAGTGTATGGCGAACATAAATAACAGGTCCTAACGTGCAAATCGTGACACGCGTGTCATGTACAGCATGACTTACGTGCCACGCATTTGGTGCGCTGGCGGCCGTTTCGCTAGCTTGATATACACCAAAATTGGTATCTCGCGACGTGACTGTGTCACGAACCTAAATAACAGGAGTTAACATGAAAATCATGACACGCATGTCATGTACAGCATGACTTACGTGCCACGCATTTGGTGCGCTGGCGGCCGTTTCGCTAGCCTGATATACACCAAAATAGGTATCTCGCGACGTCACTGTGTCACGAACCTAAATAACAGGAGTTAACATGAAAATCATGACACGCATGTCATGTACAGCATGACTTACGTGCCACGCTCATCGTGCGCTGGCGGCCGTTCGCTAGCTTGATATACACCAAAATTGGTATCTCGCGACGTGACTGTGTCACGAACCTAAATAACAGGAGTTAACATGAAATCATGACACGCATGTCATGTACAGCATGACTTACGTGCCACGCTTATGGTGCGCTGGCGGCCGTTTCGCTAGCTTGATATACACCAAAAGTGGTATCTCGCGACGTGACTGTGTCACGAACCTAAATAACAGGAGTTAACATGAAAATCATGACACGCATGTCATGTACAGCATGACTTACGTGCCACGCTCATGGTGCGCTGGCGGCCGTTTCGCTAGCCTGATATACACCAAAATAGGGATCTCGCGACGTAATTGTGTGACGAACATAAATAACAGGAATTAACATGAAAATCTGGACACGCATGTCATGTACAGCATGACTTACGTGCCACGCTTATGGTGCGCTGGCGGCCGTTTCGCTGGCTTGATATACACCAAAATTGGTATCTCGCGACGTGACTGTGTCACGAACCTAAATAACAGGAGTTAACATGAAAATCATGACACGCATGTCATGTACAGCATGACTTACGTGCCACGCTCATGGTGCGCTGGCGGCCGTTTCGCTAGCCTGATATACACCAAAATAGGTATCTCGCGACGTCACTGTGTCACGAACCTAAATAACAGGAGTTAACATGAAAATCATGACACGCATGTCATGTACAGCATGACTTACGTGCCACGCTTATGGTGCGCTGGCGGCCGTTTCGCTAGCTTGATATACACCAAAAGTGGTATCTCGCGACGTGACTGTGTCACGAACCTAAATAACAGGTGTTAACATGAAAATCATGACACGCATGTCATGTACAGCATGACTTACGTGCCACGCTCATGGTGCGCTGGCGGCCGTTCGCTAGCCTGATATACACCAAAATAGGGATCTCGCGACGTAATTGTGTGACGAACATAAATAACAGGAATTAACATGAAAATCTGGACACGCATGTCATGTACAGCATGACTTACGTGCCACGCTTATGGTGCGCTGGCGGCCGTTTCGCTGGCTTGATATACACCAAAATTGGTATCTCGCGACGTGACTGTGTCACGAACCTAAATAACAGGAGTTAACATGAAAATCATGACACGCATGTCATGTACAGCATGACTTACGTGCCACGCTCATGGTGCGCTGGCGGCCGTTTCGCTAGCCTGATATACACCAAAATAGGGATCTCGCGACGTAATTGTGTGACGAACATAAATAACAGGAATTAACATGAAAATCTGGACACGCATGTCATGTACAGCATGACTTACGTGCCACGCTTATGGTGCGCTGGCGGCCGTTTCGCTAGCTTGATATACACCAAAATTGGTATCTCGCGACGTGACTGTGTCACGAACCTAAATAACAGGAGTTAACATGAAAATCATGACACGCATGTCATGTACAGCATGACTTACGTGCCACGCTTATGGTGCGCTGGCGGCCGTTTCGCTAGCTTGATATACACCAAAATTGGTATCTCGCGACGTGACTGTGTCACGAACCTAAATAACAGGTGTTAACATAAAAATCATGACACGCATGTCATGTACAGCATGACTTACGTGCCACGCTAACGGTGCGCTGGCGGCCGTTTCGCTAGCTTGATATACACCAAAATTGGTATCTCGCGACGTGACTGTGTCACGAACCTAAATAACAGGAGTTAACATGAAAATCATGACACGCATGTCATGTACAGCATGACTTACGTGCCACGCTTATGGTGCGCTGGCGGCCGTTTCGCTGGCTTGATATACACCAAAATAGGGATCTCGCGACGTGACTGTGTCACGAACCTAAATAACAGGAGTTAACATGAAAATCATGACACGCATGTCATGTACAGCATGACTTACGTGCCACGCTCATGGTGCGCTGGCGGCCGTTTCGCTAGCCTGATATACACCAAAATAGGGATCTCGCGACGTAATTGTGTGACGAACATAAATAACAGGAATTAACATGAAAATCTGGACACGCATGTCATGTACAGCATGACTTACGTGCCACGCTTATGGTGCGCTGGCGGCCGTTTCGCTAGCTTGATATACACCAAAATAGGGATCTCGCGACGTAATTGTGTGACGAACATAAATAACAGGAATTAACATGAAAATCTGGACACGCATGTCATGTACAGCATGACTTACGTGCCACGCTTATGGTGCGCTGGCGGCCGTTTCGCTAGCTTGATATACACCAAAATTGGTATCTCGCGACGTGACTGTGTCACGAACCTAAATAACAGGAGTTAACATGAAAATCATGACACGCATGTCATGTACAGCATGACTTACGTGCCACGCTCATCGTGCGCTGGCGGCCGTTTCGCTAGCTTGATATACACCAAAATTGGTATCTCGCGACGTGACTGTGTCACGAACCTAAATAACAGGAGTTAACATGAAAATCATGACACGCATGTCATGTACAGCATGACTTACGTGCCACGCTCATGGTGCGCTGGCGGCCGTTTCGCTAGCCTGATATACACCAAAATAGGGATCTCGCGACGTAATTGTGTGACGAACATAAATAACAGGAATTAACATGAAAATCTGGACACGCATGTCATGTACAGCATGACTTACGTGCCACGCTTATGGTGCGCTGGCGGCCGTTTCGCTAGCTTGATATACACCAAAATTGGTATCTCGCGACGTGACTGTGTCACGAACCTAAATAACAGGAGTTAACATGAAAATCATGACACGCATGTCATGTACAGCATGACTTACGTGCCACGCTTATGGTGCGCTGGCGGCCGTTTCGCTAGCTTGATATACACCAAAATTGGTATCTCGCGACGTGACTGTGTCACGAACCTAAATAACAGGTGTTAACATAAAAATCATGACACGCATGTCATGTACAGCATGACTTACGTGCCACGCTAACGGTGCGCTGGCGGCCGTTTCGCTAGCCTGATATACACCAAAATAGGGATCTCGCGACGTAATTGTGTGACGAACATAAATAACAGGAATTAACATGAAAATCTGGACACGCATGTCATGTACAGCATGACTTACGTGCCACGCTTATGGTGCGCTGGCGGCCGTTTCGCTAGCTTGATATACACCAAAATTGGTATCTCGCGACGTGACTGTGTCACGAACCTAAATAACAGGAGTTAACATGAAAATCATGACACGCATGTCATGTACAGCATGACTTACGTGCCACGCTTATGGTGCGCTGGCGGCCGTTTCGCTAGCTTGATATACACCAAAATTGGTATCTCGCGACGTGACTGTGTCACGAACCTAAATAACAGGAGTTAACATGAAAATCATGACACGCATGTCATGTACAGCATGACTTACGTGCCACGCTCATGGTGCGCTGGCGGCCGTTTCGCTAGCTTGATATACACCAAAATTGGTATCTCGCGACGTGACTGTGTCACGAACCTAAATAACAGGAGTTAACATGAAAATCATGACACGCATGTCATGTACAGCATGACTTACGTGCCACGCTAACGGTGCGCTGGCGGCCGTTTCGCTAGCTTGATATACACCAAAATTGGTATCTCGCGACGTGACTGTGTCACGAACCTAAATAACAGGTGTTAACATAAAAATCATGACACGCATTTCATGCACAGCATGACTTACGTGCCACGCTCATGGTGCGCTGGCGGCCATTTTGTTAACTGGATATATACCTAAATTGGTATGGCATGACAGGAGTGCCGAACATAAATAGCAGGTCACGCATCGTATATATGTAGCAGAATATATGTTTCATTAGCATGGCATATACCAGAATGTACACGCATGCATGTATGACAATCTCGCGATATATGGCGAACTAGATGTCACGACATGAATGACTTCATTAGCCTCAATGACAAACAAGACGATGTATGCAGCTCTTTGCTGGCTACTTCGCATTACATCGATTCCCACACTACGTAGGATCTGCCGATTTTTTTTTTTTGTTTTGTTTGTTTCCTTGCTCCACGTTCTTAGTTTCGCTGCGTTTTATCGTCGTCGCTTTCCGGACTGTCATTCTGCTTAGCAGTGTCTGAGTACGCGCGTAATATTGTCGTCTGCCCAATCACCAGCCACCAATTTGCCGCGAGCCCCTGAGGCAACGCGTGCGGAAGGCATTTTATTGCATTTATAGGTAATTACTCGTACGTGTAGCGCTCTGGCGTTCCGCTGAACGCCAGACCGCGCGGCGGAAGCTTTACTTTGTCATTTCCGGGTGGAAATTGCGCGCATGGCATTGTTGGCTGTAAGTATGTAGAGCCACCCGAAAAGCCATTTCTGGATAAAGAAAATACATGCAAAGAAAAAACTGAGGCGCAATCTCCCAACTGGGGAACTGTCATACGGGGCGCGAAGAACTTTTCGGGGATATTTACTGGGCCTACGCTATTCTCGTTGGAACGAATGTAGTAAACATCAATACGAGAGCGCTGTCAGAATCGGAGACAGCTCAAAAAAAGAAAGAAAGAAATCTAGAGGCGACGCTAATCCTTCACTTAGGTGCCTGGTATAGTGGCACTCGCACGTCGGCATTCGTGTTCTCATGAGGAGACATCGGCGGCGTCACGCGTTCGACGCCAGTGAGCCCACTGCCTCACTTCTAGCAAGAACAGCTCTAAAAAAGACAAGGACCAAGAAATAGGCGCTTTCTTGGCCCTTGTCCTTTTTAGCGATGTTGTTCCTGCATAATGAATTATTACCAAGCATTGGTCGGCAAAAAATTGGAGCTCACTCAGACTCAGACTCACCGAAATTTTTCTCAACCGGACTCACTCGGACTAACTCACCAACACATTACACAGCCGGACTCACTCAGACTCGACCTCACGGCTTGCCCTGAGCCTGAGTGAGTCGACTCGTGAGTCCGTTAGCGTAAAATGGGTTTTCTCGATCATGGTGTCAATGCTCTTTAACGCCAATATCTCACATAATCGGTGCTCTACGATACGCCTTTTGATCCTGTACCTCCATATACGAGTTATCAGTGGCTTCAATCCAGTCAGGACATTTTTATGAAACACTCGATTGACACGAGATATTTTTATCAAGAACTTCCTGTGCAAGAGTTTGTGGGGGAGAGGTCATGGTACCTCCTCCCCCCCTGACTCAGTCGCATGGCTGAAATTAGAGCAGCGCATTCGTTGTTTTACGCAACTTGTATGCACGGTCCCAAGCGCCCAAAATCTTCCCGACGGTGAAGCCGTGGTGGTGTTGCTAGTGTTCTCAAAGCAATAGACTTCTGTAAGCTTTCGGGTGTAGTGTGTAGTGTGTACTGTACCCCACACAACAGAGACGTGCCAGGCTACGATACTGAAATGCTCAAATTGCAACGGGCCCCATGATGCATCTTCGAAGGATTGCCCTCTTATTCGAAGGGAGATAGTAATTCTGAAGAAAAAGGGTTAGATATGACTTGTCACACCGAGAAGCGGCTACGGTCCCGTCGCCGGCGATGCACCAAAGCCTCCAAAGTGTCGTTGCCACGCGAACCACGTGCAACACCACCGCCACCTCTCCCACTCCGGCCAAATGCCGTCGGGTGCAACGTTACTAGAACAATAGTAACGTTGGTCGGGTGTAAGGACAAAGACGCTTCGACCAGCAATGGAGCTGACGCTTCGTTTCTACCACCCAGACCAAACGCAGCCGTGTCTACGGACAAGGACGCTTCTACCAGTAATGCAGTTGAAGCTTGGCCTGAACTCCCAAAGCTGCATGCACCTGAGGAGCGATATTCAAGAAATATATTTTTGCGCTTAGGACTCACCCGGACTCAATCTCGCCAAAATATTACTCACCCGGACTCACTCAGACTCACGGCTCGATCTGAGTCGTAGTGAGTCGACTCATGAGTGAGTTTGCCGACTTAGGCCACCAACGAAGGGTGCTTAAACGGCTGCGCACCACGTGTCATGACCATCCAAAATCGATGTAGCGCCTGTTACCAGCGCTTGCGCCGAAGGAGATATCGGCGGTGTCACGAGTTCGATGCCAGTGAGCCCATTACCCCGCTTCCAGTTACCTGTACCACGTATCAGTGGCGTAGCCAGGGTGTGGTACACTGTTCTTTTGACGAGGTCTTTTGTCAGTTCACGTTGCCATATTTCGTTTTTTCCTGGATATTGTCACGTGGTCGTGACGTCGACGAAGACAGCAGTCGGCGTTTGCAGAATGAAACTGTTTATTTGGCCGAACTTGTGGCCGGGAAAATGAGAACTAGAACTACAGCAATACACGCTGTACAATGATAGCGGCGAACAGGGCGTCGTCCGTTGATCAACTGACAAACAGTCAAGCGCGTCGGCTTTTTATACAGGCGCTATCGAACTTTCCAGCGATATCGCTGGTGGCGGCGTTATCTCTCGACAAAGCTGGAACATTCTCGTGCGGCGCGCAATCTTAACAGATTGTTCCAAAACAATCGCTAAGCTTCCTACACATCACGGCGAGGCCTGCGCAGCGCGTTGCCCACAGTCTTTGTGGGTGAAGCTTACACTCATGAAATATAAGACTCGCGGCAATGCCCCCCTCTGAAAAAGCATCGTCCCGATGCTTAAAAACAGAACATGAATACATGCAATACTAAAGAAAACTAATAAAGAAAGGAAACATTAGAGTCCTCAGGTGCGCTAACGAGCATAGTACGGCTTAAGGCGCACCACATGCACGACCTCGGGTCGAGCTAGGCGCCTCTGGGAGTTCGTGATGCCGTCGGGGACAACCTCGTAGTCGAGTACGCCGAGACGTCGAAGCACCCTGTACGTTCCGAAGTATCGCCGAAGAAGCTTCTCGCTCAGTCCGCGTCGTCGTATTGGCGTCCAGACCCAGACACGGTCGCCGGGCTGGTACTCGCGAAGCGTCGTCGAAGATTGTAGCGACGGCCTGTCGGTGTGCTGCTGGTCTTGATGCGCAGGCGGGCCAGCTGTCAAGCTTCTTCGGCACGTTGTAAGTAAGCGGCGGCGTCGACATTTTCTTCGTCGGTGACGTTGGGTAACATGGCGTCGAGCGTCGTCGCCGGGCTCATTCCGTAGACCAACTTGTACGGCGTCATCTGCGTCGTTTCTTGGACGGCCGTGTTGTAAGCGAAGGTCACGTACGGAAGGACGGCGTCCCACGTCTGTGCTCAACGTCAACGTACATGGCTAGCATGTCGGCGATGGTCTTATTTAGACGCTCGGTGAGGCCATTGGTCTGCGGGTGGTAGGCGGTGGTGCGGCGGTGCGGCGGTGGCTCGTCTCGCTGTACTTCAAGATCGCCTGAGTTAGGTCCGCAGTGAAGGCGGTACCTCTGTCTGTGATGAGGACCTCTGGGGCGCCATGACGCAAGACGATGTTCTCCACGAAGAACTTGGCTACCTCGGCGGCACTCCCCTTTGGGCAAGGCCTTTGTCTCGGCGTAGCAGGTGAGGTAGTCAGTCGCTACGACGATCCACTTGTTGCCGGAAGTCGACGTCGGGAACGGCCCCAGTAGGGTCCCATCCCGATTTGCTGGAACGGCCGGTGACGTGGATCGATTGGCTGCAGAAGTCCCGCTGGCCTAGTCGGCGGTGTCTTCCGTCGCTGGCAATCTCGGCAAGTCTTAACGTAGTGGGCGACGTCGGCAGCAAGGCGTGGCCAGTAGTATTTTTCCTGTACTCTGGCGAGCGTTCGGGAAACACCGAGGTGTCCAGCCGTCGGGTCGTCGTGTAGGGCCTGGAGGACTTCTGGTCGCAATGATGAGGGCACGACGAGAAGGTAGTCGGTTCGAAGTGGCGAGAAGTTCTTCTTCAGAGAACGCCGTTCCGTAAGAAAAACGACGGCAGTCCTCGCTTGAATACCTTCGGAACCACGGCGGTCTTGCACTCGAGGTACTCAATAAGGCCCCCCAGTTCCGCGTCGGCCCGTTGCCTTTCGGCGAAGTCGTCGGCACTTATAGTACCGAGGAAGCAGTCATCGTCGTCGTCCTTGCGGCGGCGCGTCGACGGGGGCACGAGACAGGCAGTCGGCGTCAGAGTGTTTTCGTCCAGACTTGTACACGACGGTATATCCAATTCTTGAAGCCTCAGACTCCATCGTGCGAGACGACCTGAAGGGTCCTTCAAGTTAGCTAGCCAACATAAGGCGTGATCGTCACTCACAACTTGAAGGGCCTGCCATAGAGGTAGGGGCGAAACTTGACGTAGCCCAGAGAATGGCAAGGCATTCCTTTTCTGTTGTGGAATAGTTTGCTTCTGCCTTGGATAGTGACCGGCTAGCATAACTGATAACCCTTTCAAGCCCGTCAGTCTTTTGCACAAGGACGGCGCCGAGTCCTACGCTGCTTGCGTCCGGTATGTATTTCCGTATCGGCGCAATCGTCCGAAATGCGCAAGTATGGGTGGCGTCTGCAGGCGTCGTTTAAGTTCTTGAAAGGCTTGCACTTGCGCCGTTTCCCACCTGAATTCCACGTTATTCTTCGTGAGAAGCGTCAGTGGTTCGGCGATCCGTGAAAAGTTTTCGACGAAGCGTCGGTATAGGCACATAAGCCGAGAAATCGGCGCACGCTTTCTTGTCGGTGGGTGCGCAAAGTCGGCGATGGCAGCTGTTTTCCGCGGGTCTGGGCGACACTCCAGACTTGCTGATCACATTGACCCAGAAACAAGAGCTCGTCATACGCGAATCTGCACTTTCTAGCTTCAGGGTCAGTCCAGAGGCCTTGATTGCTTGAAGTACTGGCTCAAGCCGCCGGAGATGCTCGTCGAAGGTCGAGGAAAACACGACGACGTCGTCCAAATACACAAGGCAACGTCTGCCACTTCAATCCGGCCAGTACGGTGTCCATGACACGCTGGAACGTCGCAGGTGCCGAGCAAAGACCGAACGGCATGACCTTGAACTCAAAGAGGCCGTCGGGTGTTATAAAGGCAGTCTTTCTCGGTCTCTCTCGTCGACTTCGATTTGCCAGTAGCCGGTCTTGAGGTCCATCGACGAAAAGTGCGTCGCGTTGTGAAGTCGATCCAGGGTGTCGTCTATTCGTGGGAGGGGGTACACGTCCTTCTTCGTGATTTCGTTCAGGGCGCCGGTAATAACGCAGAAGCGCAGTGTCCCGTCCTTCTTCTTCACTAACACCACGGGTGACGCCCACGGACTCTTGGACGGCTGGATGATGTTGTCGCATAGCATCTCGTCGACTTGTTTCTTTATCGCGTCGCGCTCTCGAGTAGAAACTCTGTATGGGCTCTGACGGAGTGGTCGAGAATTTTCTTCTGTTATAATGCGGTGCTTCGCAAGGGGCGTTTGTCGGACCCGCGATGACAACGAGAAACAGTCCTTGTATTGCAAGTGCAGGGTTTTGAGCTGGTCTTGTTTGGCTTTCGGAAGGCTCGGGTTGACGTCAAAATCCGGTTCGGGACCTCTATTCGTCGAAGCAGGTTCGGCAGCATCAAGAGGGCGAAAGCATCGCTGGCGGCTACACATTCGTCGATGTAGGCAACCGTCGTACCAAAGTTGAGGTGCCTATATTCGTGGCTGAAGTTTGTCAGCACTACTTTTGCTTTACCGTCACGCAGCTCGGCTATACCTCGTGCGACGCAAATTTGACGGTTCAGGAGTAGGTGCTGATCGCCCTCGATGACGCCTTCAAGGTTCGCAGGTTTTTTCGGTGCCGACGGAAATAATGACGCTGGAGCGCGGCGGAATGGTCACCTGCTCTTCTATCACATTCAATGCATGGTTGCCTGGCATCGCGTGGGGCGGGAGCGCTTTGTCCTGAGTTCAGTGTTATCGACTCAGACCTCAGGTCGATGACGGCGCCGTGGTCACTTAGGAAGTCCATTCCCAGTATCACATCCCTGGAGCAGTTTTGTAGAATTACAAAGCTCGCAGGATAAGTCCGGTTATTGATGGTGACTCGTGCCGTGCAGACACCAATCGGCGTTATCAGATGGCCTCCAGCGGTCCGGATCTCGGGGCCTTCCCAAGCAGTCCTAACTTTCTTCAACTGTGCTGCGAACGGCCCACTGATGACGGAATAGTCGGCTCCAGTATCGACGAGAGCGGTGACGTTGTGGCCGTCGATCAGAACGTCGAGGTCGCTAGTCCGCCGTCTTGCGTTGCGGTTCCGTCGCGGCGTCGGGTCACGGCTGCGTCGGTTTGCACCGCTGCTTCCGCGTTGCGTCGTCAGGTCTGCTTCCGGTCGCAAAGTTTCGTCTTCAGGACGTCGTTCGGCGTGCGGCGGGGGCTCGGAACTTCGTCGCGGCGTCGTCGTCGACGGCGGAGGATCTTCAGCATTTCGTCGTTCAGCAACCGCACCTCCATCGGTTGCTGCCCTTAGTTTTCCGGATACGGGCTACGCGACCGGCCCCGGTTTGGGCCAGTGTACGGCCGGCGGTGCGGTGACATGTAGCGGCCGGGCGACGGCGAGCGGGAAGGTCGTCGTTCTTGCCACTGTGATTCCGGTGAGGTAGTCGTTGATGTCGCTGCGGCCCGTTCGCCTGCTGCGGGCGGCGGCGCGTTGATAGCGAATCCGCGTAGTCCCATCTGTCGGTACTGGCAGCGGCGGTACGTGTGGCCAGCCTGTCTCCGCAAGTGGTAGCAGAGCGGGGGGCGGTTGTCGTGGGGCACGCCAGACATCGGTCTTCCTCGGGGTGTTGCGCTGGCCGACAGGTGGTCGGTAGGGCGTCGTGGCGGCGGCGGCGTCTGGCGACGGGAACTGCGGCGATGTGGCGTCTTGGTGGGGGCGTGGAGGAGAGCATGACGGCGGGCTGCAGCACATAGCTAATAGCTTGCGGCTGCGGCTCTGCTAGCTGAGGCGCGCCGAGTGAATGCTGGATCTCCTGGCGCACGAGGTCGGCGATGGCCTCTACTTGAGGTTGCGACGGAGGTAGAATTTTTCGCAACGTCCTCTTGCACGATTGCTCGAATCGTCTCACGCAGGTCGGCGGGTCCTAGGGCTTGAACGTCGGCGTAGCTTGTAGCCGAGAAGCTGCGGTTGTATTGGCCGCGTTCGCATCTCAAGCGTTTCTCGATCGTGGAAGCCTCCGATGCAAATTCAGCGACCGTCTTCGGCGGGTTCCTTATCAATCCAGCGAAGAGTTCCTGTTTGACACCCCGCATGAGGAACCTCAACTTTCTCTCTTTGGGCATACTTGGGTCGGCGTGTCGAAACAGGCGATTCATCTCTTCCGTGTAGATGGCAATATTTTCGTTGGCAGCTGCACACGGGTCTCCAACATAGCCGCGGCCCGTTCCTTGCGGACCACGCTCGTGAACGTGCTTAGGAACGTCGTCCGAAAGAGTTCCCATGTTTGTAGGGCGATTCTCGGTTCTCGAACCACGTCCCTCGCGGCGTCTTCTAGGTAGAAGTATACGTGGCGCAGCTTGTCCTCGCAGTTCCAGTTATTAAATGTTGAGACCCTTTCGAAGGTCTCGAGCCAAGTCTCGGGGTCTTCACATGGCGAACCACGGAACGTCGGCGGCTCCCTGGGTGGCTGCAGCACGATCACCGTAGGGGGCACTGCGTCAGTCATCGTCTCGGCGGTCGATGTGACGATCTTCGGCTGCCTGGCGTTTTCGGGAAGGAGCCCGTACTCTGGTTGCAGTCCCTTCTGCCGGCGGCTGGTTCGAGGATCCGGGTTGTCCCTTAGAGTCGTCTTCTTCGCGGCTTGGGCTTGGGTCAGCGCTCCGCGGTGGCGTCCGGATCATGAAGCAGCACCTCCACCAGATGTCACGTGGTCGTGACGTCGACGAAGACAGCATCGGCGTTTGCAGAATGAAACTGTTTATTTGGCCGACTTGTGGCCGGGAAAATGAGAACTAGAACTACAGCAATACACGCTGTACAATGATAGCGGCGAACAGGGCGTCGTCCGTCGATCAACTGACAAACAGTCAAGCGCGTCGGCTTTTATACAGGCGCTATCGAACTTTCCAGCGATATCGCTGGTGGCGGCGTTATCTCTCGACAAAGCTGGAACATTCTCGTGCGGCGCGCAATCTTAACAGATTGTTCCAAAACAATCGCGAAGCTTCCTACACATCACGGCGAGGCCTGCGCAGCGCGTTGCCCACAGTCTTTGTGGGTGAAGCTTACACTCATGAAATATAAGACTCGCGGCAATATGAACGCATGACCGTCGTTGTTGCCCGTAGCAACTGAAGCGAAGGTCCAAGGTCCAGTTCCCGGCATGGAGGAAGGAAACAGTCAGGAGGGAGCATTGCGCGATGAGAAATTGGGGCTTTGTATTATACTAGTTTGCTCGTCTTGCCTTACATAATTATAAGATTTTTCTTCAATGCTGACCAAGAAACTGCTGCCGAAACCCACTTTACTACCCATATAATCCTTGTCTCGAAGAACTCCAGTCGGACGTTGCACTTTAACGTCGTACCAGGAACCGAATCCAGACGCATATAGACTGGACTTTATTTTTGTACGCCGTCCATCTTTCTTGGATCGTTAGCGCTGTCATCGTAAACCACATCGGCCTTAGCATATCTCGACTCAGCAGTTTCGAAGTTCTTCGATGGCGCTCAGAGGACATTTCGACGGCACGCCACCGGATGCGAAAGTTCTGGCGGATGAAGCGCCTTAAGTTCTGCTAAGTCTGCCTTATCCGTCGTCGCTGTCACGTGCCGGGAAATGGGGGGGGGGGGGGGGGGGACTGTTCGCAAATATCTTCGGCGCACGACACGATTAACGAAGCCGTCAAGTTCGGTATATTAGCGAAAGCTTAAATGCGCTTTTAGTTCGTTCTGCGCGGCTTCCTCGTCCGGAATGGCTCTTCAGTTCTGTTGTTCGATTTAGATAAATCCGTTCCTTAATTAGCGGTCATATACGATGCCTTTCGCGCTGGCGCATATGTGGGTTTTACTTAACTACGTCCTGCATATACGCACCTGAACATTATGAACATTATGAACATATGCACCTGAAAACTTATTCATTCACGATACGTTACAGGCCCATTGAAGGGCTTCACTAAATAGAGCAATAGTTTCTATCGAACAGAAAAAAGTTTGCATCAAGCTTTGCGTGCGATGTTCAAAAGGCGGAGAAATTTCCTCTGTGCTTTGCTTTTGTTTTGTCTTTTTGCATATTCCGGGATTGTTGAATATGTCATTTTAATGCGATCAAACCGTCCTAAACACGAGTGTGCTCTAAAGAATAAAGAAAAACGTTTCTTCACTCAGTAGAAGAGTTAGCATCGAAAGGAGAGGCGCGCAACTGTATTCAATAAACATCGATCAACATAGGCCTGCGGAGCCTTAACTCATATAGCGCTTTTTTTTTCTTCGTGTAGACGCCTAAGCCTCCTCCCCCTCCCCCCTTTTCTTTATTTTTGATACGAAGGAGCATATAAGAGTTTTCTTTTCATCATCGGGAATGCAGCGACGCTCGTCCCCTCGCAAAAACCATCGCTGCAAAAAAAAAAAAAAATGGCGACTTAGGCTTAGTCCCTCAGGCTTAGGGCTGGCTCAACCTTCGTTCAGCTTTTACCCCATTATCACAGTCTTCTATTTCATTTAGGTTTGTATATTTTGCGCGTGCTGCCTTCGGCAAAACAGTATGCGGCGAGCCCGCCTGACAGACACAGATAGATGGAATTATTAATGCGAGAGCGCTGGAACAAAAATAGTATTCCGTCTTTATCTCTCTTTCCCTTTTTATATGTTTGTACTTCACCGCATCCAAGTTTTAAAAAAAAGACGTTTAATTGGACTTATCGACCATATATATATATATACTCTTTTTCTCGTGTCACTTCGGAGAGAAGCGCAATCCCGAATCTAGCGCTAAGCGTCGGCATTAATTTTGGATCCCTCCAAAGAAAACTGCCGTCGCTGGCGCTGAGCCTGCTTCGATATTCTCTCTAAACGTGGAAAAAGTGCGTCACGGCTTAGCGTCGCCCGAAAATCTCCCCTTTCGTCGCCGTTAACGTCTCGCTCGTGCGAGTGTGCGAGGCCTACGCGCGACAGCTTTACGGCCACCCTGTACAGTATAATACTCAAGTGAGAGTTGGAGGAGTCGTCTATATAAACTTATAGACGACGTGCAGGCTGTTTTATGGATGCGTCTGATTGCCGCCGTGCTGGAGGGTTAACTCTGTCGTTTTTGCAACGAAGCTGTCAACGTCTACCCTGTGTCGTCTTCGTCGTCCTCGTCGTAGTAGCAGTAGTAGCAGTAGTTGTTGTAGTAGTAGTAGTGGTAGTAGCAGTAGCAGTAGTGGTAGAGTAGTAGTAGTAGTAGTAGTACTAGTAGTAGTGGTGGTATTAGTAGAAGTAGTAATGTAGTAGTAGTAGCAGCGGTAGTAGCAGCAGTAGTAGCAGTAGTAGTAATGTAGTAGCAATAGTAGTAGTAGTAAGTAGTAGGAGTAGTAGTAGTAGTAGTAGTAGTAGTAGTAACAGTAGTAGGAGTTACGCAGGTCATGTGACCAGAGGAGAGAGTGAATAAATCACTAAATGAGTTCCATGGGAAGGGGGGAAAGGGAGAGCAGGCGTAAATTTCGAAAGGGGGCTGCGCCCCCCCCTCCGTCCCCCCCTGGCGCCACTCATGCCTAGACGGTGTAGGAACTGAAGACGCGAACACGGAAGGAAAGAAACACTTACAACACGTATTCAGCTTACCCGGTGTACATAATCGCTACTGCACAATACGCCAATGCACAATTTTTCATTCCCATTATGGTCTACATTTTATGTCGTAAGGAAAGCGGGCATGCTATAACTTATACCGGTGTCACACGGGAACTTCTTATCGCGATCAGGGCCGGACCGGATCAGGTGCTTCTACGCGGTCGCATTTAATCGCGACCAGCCTCGATCGACATCACGACGATCACGATCTGCGCATTGCGATCTGGCTCCATGATCGCGACCAAAGAGAGATATATATACGAAGAGGAAAGGCAGGAAGGTTAACTAAGCTTTGGCTCGGTTGGCTACCCTGCACTTGGAGTGGGGGAGAGGGGGAATAACAGAAAGGAAAGGGTAAAGAAGAAAGAAGAAGATAAAGAAAGAGATGAAACTA
Source organism: Rhipicephalus sanguineus (assembly GCF_013339695.2). Classification (NCBI taxonomy): domain Eukaryota; kingdom Metazoa; phylum Arthropoda; class Arachnida; order Ixodida; family Ixodidae; genus Rhipicephalus; species Rhipicephalus sanguineus. The sequence goes on along the minus strand of NC_051178.1, from coordinate 102,484,533 downwards.
CACAGTCGCGATCAAGAAGTCCGATTTGTATCGGACCTGATCGCGATCAAAAGTGCCCGTGTGACACCGGTATGAGTCAAAGGTAATTGGGAAAGTAATTCATTACATTACTAAATTAGCAGCCCTAAGAGCAATTCATTACATTACCCATCACAGCACAAAAAAAGTAATTAAATGACGGTAATTTCACTACTGAAATTTCATTACTGCCACGTCTGATTCCTCTTATTATGTCTCCTTATTGACTGATGCGACGCCGCTCAGAATTTTGTGACTATTTCACCACTTCGTGCAGCGCTCGCCCTTTCGCCGCGACATCTACCTCTGGCGACGTTTTTTGTTGCATAACTATAAGACCTATACATGATTTCTTTTTTTAGTGAATAATATAAATATGAAACGATGATCTCCAACCATCCAGAACAGCGCAGTTCTTTCATAACGTTGGCCTAAGTGCATTATTACAGGACATTCGCAACTGTCATTTTGCCTCGGATTAGGTTTGGTGAGATTTCAAGCCGATTAGCGCGGCGGTGCTGTCCATAAATATTGAAGGATTCTGCGAATTCCAACTTCCCCATTATTCCGAAACTGACTTAATAGCGTTTTACAGCGATGCGCTCGAATGCATGTTTTTGCATTATTTTTTTTTTCGCTGTGCCGGGACGAGTAACTGTTGCATCGAGTTTAAAGGGACCGACGACTGGCCGGATGTGATTAGATCCTCGTGGAAATGAAAAGGCCGTGAATTGTTGTGGCAGATTCAAACATTATTTTCGCGATCAAAAAAGGAGTTATTTCTTTAAATCGCGTTTAAAAGTAAAAAAAATAATAAAACGATATGTCGTGCAGCCATATACAGCGGAAGATACTTGATGCTTATACACTATACAGTGTGTTTCAAGAAATGCGCCCGAAAATCCTCAAAAATTAGAAGAAAGAGATATTTTCGCGCTGCCTTCATAATTACTTTTCCTGTGGCGGCAGGCATCTTAAAACGAGTAGAGGCATCGATTGCGACAGTAATGAAAGAAATGGAGTTAATTAAACTCGTAATTAGTGGAGACAGGCGATCGGGTCAAATGGGAAAATTGCAGCCCTGCCTGCAAAGAGCCTGTTGCTGCTTTCAGATTTTCAAAAAGCAGCCGCTGGCAATTATTAGCGAATAACGAAATCTGACCAATTTCGCCGGCGAAACAGAAACCGAAACTCGAAAGAGCGCGACTGCCATACTCTTCCGAGATTGGCAGAATGAGCGACCGTCGTTGGACCAATCATCGATCGACTTCGTTTCGTGGTCGTAGTGGTTTCCTTTGCGATTATAGCACGTATGGCGCGCATACGTTAACAAATGCAGAAGAAATAACACCACTGCAATCGCCGTCATGAACAGTGACGTCATTCTGCTCGACTGCTAGTTGCGCTCATCGGAGCTTCGGTTTCGTTTTCGTCGGTGAATTTGGTTGAATTTCATTGCTCTGCAATAATTACCAGAGGCCGATTTTTCAAATTATCAAAGCGGCAATGGCCTCTTCGTAAGAAGGACAGAAATTCTCCCATTTGATCCGACCGCCTGTCTCCGCAATTAAAAAATTAAATAATTTATTTTAATTACTGTCGTAATTGCTGTGTCTAGTCATCTTAAGATGTCTCCCATCACAGAAAAAAATTATTATGAAGACAGCGAGAAAATATTCCATTTTCCTTATTTTTGATGATTTGCGGACACATTTCTTGACACACCCTGTAAAGTCGTTCCGTTTGTTATTCGTAGTCTGACGCTGTTATGCGCGTCATAATTAGCTCTTAAAGTAAGAGTAAGCGTGTTATTATCGATCCCCGCTCTATTCTGTGCAGCTTACGCCGTAAAACATGGCCTCCGAGATTGGCCGGCGGCACGGCGCGCCGCCGGCCAGTCTCGGAGGCCATGCGTCGCACAAACACGAACCGCTGTTGAGCTCACCTCCCACTTTTTACACGCATCACGTGTTGTGTGTACGACTTCACAGTCTTCACAGGTCGAAAAATTCTGATTATGAATGTTTCACGGCGTTTCTGCGTCACCATTCTGTGATTTGGACACTTTGACCGGTAAGCTTCCCATTGAACTAAAGATAACAGGCACCATAAAATTTAGTTGTCGGTCCCTTTAAGTTCGGAGAGTGTAGTAAAGAGGTAATGTTACAAAGGTGATGGGTCTAATTGTGGACTTGGGGGGCAAAATATACGCTCCAAAGCAAAGGCTTCGCTGGAAGCAATGTTGCATTTGTGCAACGTAATGTCTCTCTCGTTAATATATTTTTTTTCCAGAGACACTACCCTGGAGATTGAATTCGCTAGCGTGAATAGTTCCTGGTTAAGCGAAATAAATGGCGTGTAAATCAATTTGTATCAAAGTTCCACCATTACGACTTAATACGTATGAATTTTTTATGCAAGCAGTCAATGCTTGCTTTGTGTATACCACAAGGCTCCCGTGTATTTTTTCTTCGCCTTTTTTTTTTTTTACCACCGGAACTTTGCGTGTGCCTAACTCATGGCTCCTGCAAAGACACAGTTTGCTGACTTTCCTTGCGCATATTCGTAAGCGTTATTCCTTGTTGAACATTTTGCTCACAGGAACGCCTACGACTGATTTTCTCGATAGTTTTCTTGTCTAATATTTTGATTGGTTTCAGAAAGCACGATGTAACATGCATGTTCCTTCCTTTATCTTCTTTGTGCGTGTGTGTGTTAACACAACACAGCGAAGAACCTAAGTTTATCGTTCCCCACTGTGGCGCTCTGCATCAACGTCGTTACATTTCTTCATAAGAAAGTACGATAGAGCAACGGAGAAAGTAGGTACGCGGATGTAGATGTCAATTACTGCTGAAGCACAGACTGGAAGATGCCATTTCCAAAATCGCAAGTCGATAACGTTGAGGTATTACAGACCGTTTATTTGCGGTTTGGAGCCAACGGCCCATTTATCCACTTTTTCGGAACGGTTCCCTGCTTCATGGTCTACTGGTGCAGGTTTTATTGTGGGTGTGCGCGTGTGTGTGTGTGTGTGTGTGTACGTGAGAGAGAGAGAGAGAGTAAGGAAGGCCGCAATGACTGTAGCCGCGGAATATTAAAGTCGCGAACGTTCAAGACATGGTGTTAGAACTTTATATTTTGCGCAGTCGACACGATTCCTACGAAAGTAATCAACTTAAGACGCAACCCGGAAAGTTTGGCACGCGGTGTCCTGAGCAAAAATACAGTTGGTACGTTAAATGGCACCCCTTTACCAGGAGTAATAACTTGCAGTAACGGCACGGCGTAGTTAACAGTCTGAACAACAACAACAAAAAAGTAGAACGACCTTCGTTCACCGCGCTTTGTTTCGCTAGCTTCTCCACACGGAAAAAGAAGCGAGTTAGCTATAAAATAAGTGAGTCCAACGGCGTCTCCATAAATCTGGCTTGCTGGCAGTCGTGGATGAAACATGGGCTTTTCGAGATTTGCGGTCGGATTCTCTGCGCTCTGAGCGAAGTCGCTTCGAGGCCGACACAGGCACTGCACGTGCCTACGCGGCGCAGTGACTGCCATTTCTCATTCCGTTTTTTTATTCGAGTTATCGGTTTTAAAGTTGTACGATTACTTGGTTCTTATTTTCGATCCCATATTTTTTGCGTCCTACTTCGGCTTTCTCTTTCCCATTCCTTCGTGCTAAAGTTCGTCCCCCCCTTTTTTTTGTTGTTCTTGTTGTTGTTTTAACTTCGCGAGCGTCACAATAAATGTACGCCATTTGTTTAGCTCTTGGGGTATGCATCTTTCTTAATATTATTACGATTGTACTGCGGTCAGCGCATGTATTTTCGTGCCCTGATCCAAATTTGCATCGCCTAGGCCCGCTCGCGTACTGAATTAATTTTATTCCTTATCTCATAAGTGATGAATTAATCAAGCGACATATTTTGCGACCGTCTCTATATCACTGTGGCCTGCGACCATTTTATAGCTTTTATAATACTGCACATTTCCTACTCTTACTGTACGGGTACTCTGCGCTTCTTCCAGGCCGGTTTTCGCAACCTTTGCGACGCTTCTCATTCTGTGTTTCGATTCGCGTTTGTTTTTCCACTTTGTTGCCTCTTTAAGCGAGAACAATGGCTGGCTAAGCAATGACGGCATAGAAAAATAATCGTAATGTATAATTCAGCTATGATGTACAGTACTATCCTGCATATACCCTTCCCCTCCCCACACACACTCACGCAAACACACCTACTACAATGCGAACGTTGTTGCTTGTTGAGATGAAGGCCTTATATGCCTCATCAAGCGGGCAAAGCGACCGCCGCAGTTGTCGTCGGCATCAACACGAATGGTACCAAAAATCGGATGACCTCCTGCAAGATTCCGAGACGAGGTGCGAAGATGTGGCGTCATCACGACATCACAATTAACCGAAATATGTGACGTCGTCATGATATACGATGACGTAATCATATGACATCGTATAGCCCTCCACTACGGCGTCTCTCGTAATCATATCGTGGTTTTGGGACGTAATACCCACACAGTTATTATGACATCCTCGCTTGGTCAAGTGCGGGCCGATGCTGGAGGCCGTTCAAGACCACGTGAGGTGCAGAGAGCGAGAGAGATACTTAGAGGAAAGGCAGGGAGGGTTAACCAAGCTTTGGCTCGGTTGGCTACCCTACACTAGGGGTGGGGGAGGGGGAATAACAGAAAGGAAAGGGTAGAGAAGAAAGAAGAAGAGTAAGAAAGAGATGCATGAACAGTTAGCTTGAAGCTACACAACACGAACTCGCGCTGTTAGTTCACAGGCGCTCGTGAAGTCCGGTGGTCCTCAAGAAGCAGAAGCTTCAGATGGGAAATGGGGACGATCAATACAATGACAGAGGGGAGAAAAACGAAGAAGATTGTGTGAGTTTTAAATGCTTAGCATCTCCTCTGTGGCAGAATCGAATGAATAGTGAATGGGCGCTGAAAGATGTGCGTATTCTGTTCGCTTTACTTTCTTCTGACACAGACACACAAAAATTAAGACGGTGTACGGAACTATACTGCAACTTCCGCCAGAATCGGAAGTGCGTGGGAGCCTGTTGTATATAAGCCTCAGTTTTTTATGCGCAGGAATATGTTGCCAATATTCTCCTTCAATATTTTTTCTTCTGTTTTTCGTGCGCGAATTGTACAGCGGGAATTGCGTTGAAGCGAAGAAGTCAACCGTCAGTATTTCGTGAATCGTCCGTGTTCGCTTTCTCCTTTGCCCCTTTAAACGAGGCTACTAAGCGCATGTAATGCGACCCTTCGTCGTCACTGGCCGTAAAATGCGGGTATAATCTTTGTTTGCACGCTCACCTAGTAGAGTCGGTTGTCGTGTTGAGAAAGCACAACACAACAGCATGAATGAACTCGTTTCTGCTTGTGACGGAACCTTATGCAGGGTTAGCATACTCAGGAGCATACACAAATGGGAGACTCTATGCAAGCATATACCACAGCGTCATCCTGTGTGAGGCGAGAAAACGTCGTCTGGCTCATTGTTCTGAAAACTGCGAGTCGTAAAGTCAAGGGTTCGGCTCGCGTTCGCATATATGTACCTACAGCACTCGCCAAGAGAATCAAACGGAGTCGGCCTTGCCCCGTGGGTTTTTGTGGTGACCAAGCCCGTCCCCGCGATCGCTGACGCCGACCACTAAGCGGCCACAGGAGGCCGACTATCTGACCTCGAAAAAATCCTTCTCTCGCAGCGTCAACTACTTTAAAAAAAGGGGGGGGGGACAGAATCCTTTGAATATTTTTGTAAGTCCTGGCTCTTAGAGAACACGATGCCCTCGTCAGAGAGTCGTGTGACACAAGAGGGACCCAACCAGTAAACGCTAACTAGGCCACACTCAAGTTCTTCTGACCCAAGAGGGAGTTCACGTGTCTCCTTAAAGAGAATCACATGCATGGCAAGTCAGGACTTGCCGATAAGAGTAACACGTACTCTTTTTCTTCACAGAGGAGCTAGTCCGTCAGTCCGAGCGTCAGTCCGTAATCTCTGAATATAAATTATCATTATCATGAACTGGCACGTGCTGTCTTTGTCCTTTTCTTCTTCTTGGTCCTCTTCTTCTGCTGCTTCGCTCACAGAATACGTGAGCCGTACACCGATTTGTCCGGCGCACGGTTCTGATAACTCTGATGGGTGAGAGATCGAGTACAGATATAGAGAAAGAAAGACATATACAGAAAAATATGAAAAGAAAGAAAAAGAGCAAACGGAATAAAAGAATTACTGACCACTCGTTTCTTTACAATGGTAGGAAGTGGATGGAAGATTAACTTCTTTCATCTTAAATAGAAAAAAAAATTAAGCTTTACTTTAAGAATTATATTTTAAAAACTATCCGGTTTTTGGCCAATCCCCCAGCGTGGGTGTGTGCCAGAGTTACTGGGATCTACTAGATCTACTCTACTCTACAGCCTGGCCCATCCCTGTGGTGGGTACGTGCCACGTTAAACGATCATCATCGTCCTCAACCGCCGCCGCCATTGTGGACCTGCCGGTAACCGCCACGTCAGCTCACAAGTCCTCGTCGCCGCCTGGCAAGCACGACCGAAATGTCTTGCTTGCAAAGGTTCCGGGACGCATACAAGTCCGAACCATCGCCGCAGTGCCTGCAGAGGGTACAGCGTGATCTGGCAGAGCTGCACGCCGACCCTCCGCCGGGCGTGGTCGTGGCGCCCGAAGAGAACGACATCACCATGCTGCACGCCGTCATCGTGGGTTCCTGGGACACTCTGCTCGAAGGCGGCCTCTTCCACGTGGTCCTCAAGTGCCCGCGCGACTACCCGATGCGACCGCCTCACGCGTGCTTCTTGACCGGAGTCCAGAAGGGTGTGTCGTTCAACGGCCACATCCACGGCTGGCGCATTTGTCTCAGCACACTAGGCACGGCTCCCGGACCGAGTTGGAGTCCGGCGCAGACCATCGGCAGCCTGCTGGTGTCCATACAGTCCTTGCTGGCCGACGGCGCCGCGGAGCGAATGCGCCGTAACACGATCAGCGTCGCGGTGTGCGACACGCTCGAAGGCTGCCTGGAGGAACCGCCAGCGTCAGATGCGATGCCGCCGCCTCTGAAGAAGCAAGTCCTCAAGTACTTCGTCGACAACTACGCCAAGTACGAGGACTCGGTCAAGGCGCGGATCGGTTCCTCCTCGGGAATATTCTCGTGGCTTACGGGGAACAGCGATTACGAGCCCCTCCTGCAGCGACTTCGCGACATCAAGAAGAAAGTCGACGAAAAGAAGGCGGCCGATGGAGAGCAGAATGATTGACGCGATGCTCTCTTCCCGCGAACGAACGCAGACCAGACAGGCGTGAAGCGAGCGAGAAACCAGAGTTAGCCCTGCACGTGGTCCATTCAACACAACTTGAACACATTGGCGGTAGGCGTGTATACGACAGCTTAGGCGGCCGCTACAACGCGTACAACAAATTTTCACGAGTGGAGTAAAATTTTACGTTTTACATACCCTTGTGTGTCCGTTTGCAGGTATCGTAAAATGTCAAGCGTAAATTGTAATAATGCGAATTCGTGTTTTCTGTGAATCCAAGGGCCTTGCGGGTTTTTCTTTTTGACGGCGGAGCTGTTTAATCCGGAGGTTCCGCCGTGAGGCGTTCGCGAGAACTTGGCGGGTATGCGCCACTGAAAGCGTATTTGCCAAGCAGCTCCTAGCTTAGCATAGCCACATATAGTATAGCAAGGGGGGTGGGAAATGGTAGTGAGGATGAGGAGGAGTGACGTAAGGGTGAGAAGGGAGAAGAGGAGGGGAGAAAGTAAATCCTAGCGTAGCCTTGTATAGTATAGTACAGCAAGGGCGTGGGAAAGAGGAGTGATGATGAGGAGTAGGGAAAGGAGGAGGGGAAATAGTAAAGCATAGCATAACCTTGTATAAAGCAAGGGGGCTGGAAAGAGAGCTGAGAGTGAGGAGGAGGGAATGGAGGAGGAGAGAAGGTGAAGCGCAGCCATGTTTAGTACAGTGTAGAAACGGGTGGGAAAGGGAGGGGAGGGAGAAGTGGACTGATGTGAGGGTGAGGTAAGAGAAGAGAGAGGGGTTAAACGGGTGGGAAAGGGAGGTGAGGGAGAGGTGGACTGATGTGAGGGTGAGTTAATAGAGAAGAGAGAGGGGTTGAAGCATGGCATATAGTGTATGTATTATAGCGAGGTGTGGAAAAGGGAAGTGATCCTGAGGAGGAGGGAAAGAAGGAGAGGGTCGCCACCAAGCTCCGCTGTCTTCTCAGTCTTCGCACCAATAGTGCGTATCTTCCCAAATTGTTTTATTGCGATAGCAATTATATGGACACTCTAGGTGGGTTTTTGCCCTCGCCGTTATGTCGGGGAAATGGATATGTATCTATATATAAATAAAAGCCGCAAAAAAAGAAATTCGAAAAAGAAAGCACGCGTGTTTGAGACCCCTGGCCTACATGAAAGCCCGGTATTCCTATCAGAAATCACAGAACAATTCTTGACACACATTAAATTCGGTTCCTTTGTCTGCCATTTGCTTTGGACATTATCTATCTATCTATCTATCTATCTATCTATCTATCTATCTATCTATCTATCTATCTATCTATCTATCTATCTATCTATCTATCTATCTATCTATCTATCTGTCTGTCTGTCTGTCTGTCTGTCTGTCTGTCTGTCTGTCTGTCTGTCTGTCTGTCTGTCTATCTATCTATCTATCTATCTATCTATCTATCTATCTATCTATCTATCTATCTATCTATCTATCTATCTATCTATCTATCTATCTATCTATCTATCTATCTATCTATCTATCTATCTATCTATCTATCTATCTACCAGAGCGCGCACAACATCACCGAACATTTTAGTGCACCGGAGGGTAATAGTGGGGCCTGCCCGATTCCTGTGGCACATACCCAATAGGAACAGCGGAACGCTCCGTAGGAATTTTCCGCTGTTTTAACGGTCGAAATTTCAAGCGAAAGGCCGCGCGTCCTTGATTTTTAGGGAGCCTGGCTTCAAAAGAGAGACGGCAAATCACACGCACGCACGTTAGTGAGCGTTCGCATTGCTTGCGCCCGATGGAGGTGGTTCTCTGTCGAGCGGGGATAACTTCCACCAGAAGGAAACGCATGATAAAGCTCACTAAATATAGTAGTACAGCGCAGCACGATCCTGTGTAGAGCGCGTCCCTCGTACCTCGCATTAACTGAGCGAACGAGCACAGAGAAAGATCTCATGGCTCGCACGCCTCGAGCCACACGGCGATCTTCTTTCGCCTTGCAGTTCGTACAATGGAAAAAGATATGCAAAAAATTACACCATCTCCCACTAAAGGGAACCATGTGGGGATGCGAAGCAGCGCATGGGTCGACTTAAAGTTCCGTTCATCAAGGGCACCTTGCCCGATGTTAACGCGTCCTTGCAAGTGGAGCACACCATGAATTTACTGTAGTTGCTGTTGCTGTTACTCGTCCCGAACACTCCGTGGTCCCGAACTAACGCGGGTTCATCGCCACGCCACGCGGGAGCACGTGGGTTCATCGCGCGTCTGCAGAATATCGTTCCCCGGCGCCATCACGTGATTACTGAGAGAGAGTAAGGGGGAGAGGCCACAGCGTCTTACCCAGCCCCTTACTACCCTTACACAGGCCCGAATGCGCTAGCGCGTGCCAGCGCGTTCTGACTATTATACAACGCGTTGGTTCATCGCGCGTCTGCAGAATCTCGTTCCCCGACGCCATCACATGATTGCTGAGAGAGTGTAAGGGGGAGAGGCCACAACGTCTTACCCAGCCCCTTACACAGGCCCGAACGCGCTAGCGCGTGCCAGCACACCTGGTTCCCGAGCAGACGGTCGCCAATGGAAGGACGGACACAGCCCCGAGAAAGAGCTGCTTCGCATCTAAAAATAGACATAAAAAAATGGCGAAGCTTGCATTAAGTCGCGCAAGGCTTGAAACAGCGAAGCCAGGCGATTCTGAAGTATAATCCGATTGTGTCTATATATAGGTTGTTGCTAGGTTGTTTGCAGGTTGCTTCTCCGCGCAGAGAGGTTCGAATTAGACCACAGACAGCCCCAGACGCGACACGAATACCCAAACTACAGAGACAGACATTCGCGCTGAAACCGAGCGTTCGCACCTCCGAGCGTTCTCCCTGCAGTTCTAGAGAATATGGGATAAGCTGGTTATTTCCCCGCATAATGAGCAATGGGGACTAATGAGGTCGGGGTAGATGCGTGAGCAAATATCCGGGGAGGGGAAGAAATGCGTCTGGAGTCGGCGCCAGGTGATTTCCGGCTGCTTGCATGGTCAGCTTGGGGTGGAATGGTGGTCTCGTTTTTCTTGATGTCGTTATACGAGGTCAGCGGTTTCCGATTCGGGTTCTCAGGATCGCAGGCCCTACCCACCGCTCGAGCGGACGAATTCTCGAGCATGCTAGCGGGCGGCCTCGTTCCCATGGTTTCCCGAATGGACCGGGACCCATATAAGTTCGAAGTCGTCGTCCTCGATCTTGAATGCAGCGCATACACACGAAGACAAAGACGAAACAAACGACAGGACAGGCCCTGTCTTTCGTGTTAGTGGACTAAAAGCGATCTCCTAAACTACGCGTAAGTTCGATATCAGGAATTGAACATTTCAGGAAAATTCCGACTTCGAGAAAATTGAATTCCTAACCCGCGTTTTCGTGATCGATCGCGTGATGGTCCTTTCGTTCGGCTGTTCTGCAGGCTGACGAACGCTGGAAAGCACGTGAACATAGAGTTTCTTACAATAACCTAGAGAGGAAACCGGCGCTGCGATCGTTCAACCACCATGGGAATGATGGGAAGTACAGGCTTCGGATTGGATTGCGTTAACTAGCGAACTGTCTACGGATCTTTTTCCACAGTTTCAGTTTCGTTCTTCGCGAGGCCTGGGTAGTGGGGTGCGTTGCAAAGCACTCAAGCAGTGCCTTTGTTGTTCAAAGAAGCTGAAGACCGCTAGATCTCTTGGTTTGCAGCCACGTTGCAGCTTTACAGGTTGTATTCGACAGTTTTAGCAAAGCGTCGTGCACTCACCGCTGCTCATATATGTAGCGTCCCATCCCAGTCCAGGAAATTGCATAAAGGTCACGTTTTTTTAGAAGCGCTACTTGTCAAAACTCTTTCAAATCGACTGCAAAACGACGGCGACGCTAAGTAGACGCAAAGTCGCGCTCCTCTGACTCGACTTCACAACAAAACGAGAGATGCGTGGGGCAGGCCACTTGGACAGACGCATCTGTCATCGCAGAAGATGATACGTTAAGTGCTTCTCACTCAATACGGTACTGTTATTTCCATAAATAGATAATGCGTACTTTCGAGGGAAAGATAAGCGCGTTTGTTTCAAGTGTTGTAAAGAAAATAATTCATTATATTGTGATGCCAAATCTGGAATTAAATTTGTCCAGGTTTGAATTCCATCTCACGGTCACGCAAACTTGTTGCAATAAGTTTTACGTACAAAAGAATGAAGCAAGTTTTAATCGGAAATAGCTTCATATCGCTTTGTTTTACGCTCGGCAAACGAGCGTCGCGAATCTCAAGAACCTAATCCATCCGAAGCAAATCCTAAGCCTGTACTTCCCATCATTCCCATGGTGGTTGAAGCGCCGCTCAAGGAACCCGCGTAGACACTAGCGCCAGATTCCCCTCTAGGTATTATTGTAAGAAACTCTATGCACGCGTGAAAGACACTATGCCAATTCAGACCGAAAACAGCGTTCCGAGGACGTCCGCTACCTACAAAGAAACAAAGAAGGAAGGAAACAAACCAAAGAAAGAAAGAAAGAAAGAAAGAAAGAAAGAAAGAAAGAAAGAAAGAAAGAAAGAAAGAAAGAAAGAAAGAAAGAAAGAAAGAAAGAAAGAAAGAAAGAAAGAAAGAAAGAAAGAAAGAAAGAAGCAGTACGTCGGTCACGCCCGCGCCAAGATTTCCTTGCCTCCATTTCCACGATTGGGGAAGGGTTCCTTTGTCTTTTCTTTCTTCCTCAGTATTTACTTAATATACTTCAGAAGGGTGTCTTGCTGGGCGAGTTGGTACGATAACATCATTAAACACAACGCAAAAAACACGGACAGAGAAAAGGAGCACACTACATGAACATGTTTAACTTAGCGCAACGACGACGTGGACACAAGAAGAGGAGACAAACCACAGCGCTAACTCGCAACTGAATATTTATTAGAAAATATGAACGAAAAAAGGACACTTCAACCCTCACACCCATGTGACACACAAAACCAATGAAACGACAGGTCAGCTGACATCTTGAACTATAAGGAGCCTCACGCAGACCACGTGTACTCTCCAACACCAGAAAAGTTAAGATGCCGTGCTATCTAAAAACCTAACCTTGCTATCATGTAGGACAATAGAAGGCACGCTAATGCACTGTTCGCCCCTTTTTTGATATTATAAGCTTCAATTATTTCTGGTGTATCTCGGTGTGTCGATAGCACTTCAGCCTCATGAAAGATGGGTGCGCAATGGCACTGCGCAACATGTTGGGACACATGTGACTATATGCACACAACACACAACACATATGACACATGTGACTATAGGCACACAACAACTTCCAGCGTCTAACTAAAATTTGCTATGTGGACTGGTGAGGGGCCCTTTAATGATATTTAACCCATATATGCCCAAACTCAGTAAAAATGACAAAACAAATATTTTTGAAAAAGTGTGCTTCTGCCGTCAAAAGAAAGCACAAGTTCTTTATTTACTGCAAGGTAAACGCAACACTGTTTTAGGTGCGAAGCATCTTATGGCGGAGTTCAAACCGGTGGTGTGCGGCGTGATCACCCTTACTGCGCATGCGCATACCCTCTCCACACACCTCCTCTCCACTCCTCCTCTCCCCTCCCTCTCTCACTTTCCACTACCCCTATCTCCTCCCCTCACCACTTCCCCTCTCCCTTCCCCCTCTGAAACGCGGGCTCGACATGCCGAAACGCTGCTTCGCATCGCCTCATGGTCCCCTTTAGCGGGAGATGGTGTGACTTTCAAGCCATATATGACACTGGGCATTAAGAGTGCTATGTTCAGGTGTGGTAAGCCTTGAAACGTTTCACGTGCACACCGACATTGTACTTTTTCCTCTCCATGACGTCTTTCATACAAAGCACGCGTTTTCCCGGAGAAAGCGGTCGGTATTTCACGTGCACTTCTTCCTCTCCGTGGCGTCTTTCACAGAAAGCACGCGTTTACCCGGAGAAAGCGATCGGCACGTGGCAGTATGAAAAGCAAGCAATGTCTAGGCTTGCACACGCTGAGAATGAGGCCTGCTTGATGTGCTGTAGGTGGCGCTAGTCATCAGCGATGTTAGAATGCATCAAAGAAGCGTCCTATATGTAGGACACTGGTCATATATGGGTTAGTATACATAGCGAACAAAACGGCCGAGGCCGCGTCTGGAACAACAAAGCAAACAGTAGAAATGACAAATTACTGAGCAGGCTTTTCTTTTAAATGGTAGTAACCTGATGCAACACTCAGCCCATGGCAGATACCTTTTGTGGGTATGCGCCACGTTAAACAATCATCATCAACCTTAACCGCCGCCGCCAATCGCCGCCACGTCAGCTCACGGCTCCTCGTCGCCGCCTGGCAAACCCGACCGAAATGTCTTACTATCATAATTTCCGGAACACACCCAAGTCCGAACCGACGCCGCTGTGTCTGAAGAGGCTACAGCTTGATCTGGCAGAGCTGCACGCCGACCCGCCGCCGGGAGTGTTCGCGGCGCCCGAAGAGGACGACGTGACGATGCTGCACGCCGTCATCGTGGGTTCCTGGGACACTCCGCTCGAAGGCGGCCTTTTCCAAGTGCTGCTCAAGTGCCCGCGTGACTACCCGATGCAACCACCTCATGCTTGCTTCTTAACCGGAGCCCAGAACGGGGTGTCGTTCAGCGACGATATCCACTGGGGACGCATTTGCCTCAGCACACTTGGCACGGGCCCGGGACCGAATTGGAGTCCGGCGCAGACCATCGGCAGCCTGCTGGTATCCATACAGTCCTTGCTGTCTGACGGAGCCGCGGAGCGAATGCGTCATAACACGATCAGCATCGCCCTGTGCGACACGCTCGAAGGCTGCCTGAAGGAGCCGCCAGACTCGAATGCGATACCGCCGCCTCTGAAGAAGCAAGTCCTCAAGTACTTCGTCGACAACTACGCCAAGTACGAGGACTCGGTCAAGGCGCGGATCAGTTCCTCCTCGGCTACGTTCTCGGGGTCGAGGGCAAACGGCGGTTACGAGCTACTCCTACAGCGACTTCGCGACATCAAGAAGAAAGTCGACGAAAAGGTGGCGGCCGATGGACAGTAGAATAACGAGTGACATTCTCTTCCCCGCGTACGAACGCGGAGCGTCAACACTGCACGTGGTCCTCTGAACGCAACTTGAACACAGTAATTCGCAGGAGGCGTGTACATCGTAACTCCGGAGGCGGCAATCACGCATGTAGAAATTTTCACAAGTGGAATAAAACGTTTGGCACATCTTTGCGTGTGTGTTTGCAGATCTCGTAAAATTTTCAAGCTTTAAATTGTGATAATGTGAATTTTTTTCCGTGTGCTCCGGATCAACCACGCCGATTTCTGTTGAGTTTGTGGCAGAAAAGGAAACCTTGCTGGGGCCCTGCCACACTTTTCGAGCATCGTCAGAAAACACTGACGTTCGGTAGTCGAGGCGCCTGAGAACATGTGATTCAAACATTAGTGCAGCACGCGTGCTGGAATTTACAATTACATTTCACAGTCGTCTAGAAAGCGCTTGCTCTTCTGTCGACAAATGATGTCATATACCCAAAATGACCACGTTATAAACACAAAGTCCACGGCCATTGGCTGAATTGAGCATCGGGAGCTGCACAGTTAGCGCAGCCGCTGCTGCCCTGGTGCTAATAGGCCACAACACAACCCCCCCCCCCCTCTTTCGTTGGCGTCGAGGCGCGGTTTCCTGAAAATCAAGGAACCGGAAAGCTTCTTCCGTCAATCCACGCTTAAAAAAAAAAAGAACGCCAGGCCTGCGCGGAAAGCGCAGCACAGTCACAGCGAAAGCTCGAAGAGCCGCATTTCTAGAGCCCGTTATATACTCTCTTGCGGCTACTAATACAAGCACACTAGCAACGTGCCCACTACACCACGAGTCATAATTTTTGTGAAGTTGGGAAGCACCCACCACGACATTACTCGACATTCTGCGGAGAAGCGAGGTACCAAATGTGCAGTTTCTTGATGCGACGGCTGATGACGATGAATATGACTGAGCCTTTTGCAATGGGTTGGAAGCTTTAAAGGACCCACTAGTTACGTAATTCGCATTGTGTGACGCCCGGTCGTTATTTCACTCTCCCGCCACGCTTTATAACGTACGCTAACGTGAGAAAGAGATAGAGGGAGGGAATTAACTTCATTGAGACCCTGAAGAAATGCATCATGGGAGTCTTATGGGCTTCCTTGGCAACCAATAGCAGTGCACTTGCGAGGAACCCACTACGCTATAAATCATCATAATTTTTGTGAAGTAGGGAAGCAGCTACTATGCAATTTTTCGTCATTCTGCGGGCAACCGTGGTACCTGCTAAACACCTGTAAGGCATTATGTGCACATTGTTGATGCTGTGGCTGATGACGCTGAAGAATTAAACTAAAACTAAGTTCCACTAGTGGTACAGATCAGATCAACACGAAATTCCTCAGAAACACGAAAGAGTGCTGTTCAATTATTCTAGAGTGTCTTTTTTCGCAATCTTATGACTCCGGTTCTTTACCTGAAGATTGGAAAACAGGTAAAATTGTTCCAATTTTCAAATCTGGAAAAAAGAGTGATCCCTCAAACTTTCGTCCTATCTCACTTACGTCAGTTCCATGTAAAATTTTTGAGCACATCATCTTCACGCATCTTGTCAACTATCTAGAGGATAACAGTTTCTTCTCGACCTCGCAACATGGTTTCCGGAAATCTTTCTCGTGTGAGACTCAGCTAATCACATTCACAAACAACCTACATGTGTATGTTGACTCCGGCTTTATTGTAGATTGTATTTTTTTAGATTTCGCGAAAGCTTTCGACAAAGTTAACCACTCCTTACTGTTACACAAACTAAGTGCTTTTAATATTGATCCTCAAGTACTCTCTTGGATTCGTGAATTCCTTTCCTGCCGTGTACAATACGTCACAGCCAACGGGTTTGACTCTCCATTAGCAACAGTCGGTTCCGGCGTACCTCAAGGGTCAGTACTTGGTCCGCTGTTATTCCTGATCTACATTAACGACCTACCTGCTATGATTTCATCCCAAGCCTGTCTGTTTGCAGATGACTGTGTCATTCACCGGAAAATAACCAGCGATTCAGACGTGACATCACTACAAAATGATTTAGATACCGTATCACAGTGGTGCCGCACGTGGCATATGGAACTGAACGTCGCTAAATGCAAAAGCATGCGCGTAACCAGACGTAATGTCACCTCTCCGTCCTATTCCCTTAACAATTCACCCCTGCAAACCACAGCTTCTTATCGTTACCTTGGCGTTCACATATCTAACTTGTCATGGAAACACCACGTCCACCACATATTAGCTAAAGCAAACCAAACTTTAGGTTACTTGAAAAGAAAGTTCTATCTTGCGCCACCGTCACTAAAACTATTGCTCTATACCACCTACGTTCGCCCTCAACTAGAATACGCCTCGTCTGTCTGGGACCCGCACAGCTCTACATTAACCCAAAGCATTGAGGCAGTACAAAATCGCTCAGTTCGCTTTATTTCATCGAACTACGATCGCAATGCCAGTGTCACAAACATGAAAGCTGCTCTCAATCTACCTTCCCTAGCAACGCGTAGAAAACAATCACGCATTTGTCTTTTTCATAAAATATACTACCATAACCCCGCTCTTCGTTCCTTGTTCATACACCCAGCTCCATTTCGCTCACACCGACTTGATCATCATCATAAGGTTGACATACCCTATTTTTCAACTACTACAGGCTCGCAATCATTTGTTCCCAGGACAGCAGGTGATTGGAATCACTTACCAGCCTTCATAACTGATATAACTGATACAACTGCATTTAAAAATGTGTTATTCAGCGTACTGTAGCACTAAATGTTTATTTCTTGAACGTACTGTACATTACTAGTTTGTGATTGTGATTGCTAGATTGTGTACATTTCTAGATTTTATGATTATTTTGTATAAAGCTTCCAGTTATACTTTTTGTTGTTATTGTTCATGCTCTTGATTACTATGCACACCCCCACCCCCTCTGTAATGTATTTATACCCTGAGGGTACTATAAATAAATAAATAAATTATGGAAGAGCCCTTTGTAATGGGTTGGAAGCATTCAACAAACCACTCGTTGCGCAATTCGCATTGTGTGACGCCTGGTTGCAGAATTCGCGTTGTGTGACGCTTGGTTGTTATTTTACTCTTCCACCACGCTACATTACATATGTTAATGTGGTTCCTTCTCGACATGAAGCCTGTATAGGGTCCTTTTGCAAAGCAGTTTCAAGCACCGGCATAACTCTGAGGTAGAGCTCTGTGCTCCCACGCAGAGGGCCCAGGTTCGAACCTCATTCCATCCTGGAATTTTATTTTGTTTTTGTTTTTTCTTATTTCGAGTGATAGTGGTTATGCACACCGGCGGCGGCGGACAACTACGGCGCCAAAAACGGCCCTTGTTGTGATCTCATAACAGCTTTCGCTGTAAAAATGTAGGAAGTCCATCAAAGCGAACTGCGGGTACAATGCAAAAGAAATTTCAGTTATTCCGGCGCGCGCTGCAACTCGCAAGTACAAGCGAGCGTCGCACGCGATCGAGTTCGAGGCAAGCCCTCCGACGTCCGTTCTCTAGCGCCTAAATGCGTTAAAATCGGGTATATACGTAATCCCAATGCGATTAAATACATACACGATCAATTTACTTAGCTTTGTATCTTACGATCACTGGTACAAAGCTCGATTTATCGGGGACGAATGGCCCCGGCGATTTTCGTCTTTTCAGTTGGGTTCTCCATCTCTCGCTTCCTGTGCATTGGGCTGTTTTATTACGCATCCTCAAATGGTCTCTTGACGGTTGTCTTCCTTTTGTATATACTGCAAATGGGTACACATGCATGTCCACTTTCGCGAGGTACAACCAAAGGCAAAACCGTGGCCTCGAGGCTCCGAGATAGCTACGGAAATCGCGGAGGCCACGGGAAAAAACAAACCTGAACGTGGTCACGACCAACATTTTGCGATTTGCTTGTATGACGCACGTGTTAGTTAGTCAGAACCGGAACCCCGAGAGAGAGAGACTTTATTGGCACCCGTCAAATAGATGACGGGGTAGAGGCGTCAGCCTAAACCCACACTCATCCTCCCTAACCGTCGACCGGGATCCCTTGGGACGTGGCGGCGGTTAGGGCGAGACTGGGCCTTCGAAGCGTACGTGCGCGATGCTGTGCTGTGACGACCACACTCCGATTACAGCATGTATCACGCGTCTTCAGTCTAACTGCTCACTTCGTGTTACACGGTACGCACCGCGGTCAGAGCCTCTGCTGAGCTTCGTAGTCAAGGTTACCACGGTTCTCCGTCAGGGCACACTTTCTCATGCGACCGGCTGTGGAGAACGCGGGTACTTCGCTTACCCAACACGCCCTCAACGGCTCTCGCCTTTCTGCTACGTACAGCTGTGGAAATCGATAAAACTAAACGTTGTGATTCGGCCCTTTACGTCCGTGGCAATTCACAACGCAACAGTAGCGTCGATTGCGGCGTTTCTTCGTAGTGTGCGGAGCAGGGGCGTAGCCAGAAATTTTTTTCAGGGGTGGGGGGTGAGGGGGGGTTCAACCATACTTTATGTATGTTCGTGCGTGCGTTTGTATGTGTGCGTGTATATATACGCAAGCAAAATTGAAAATTTTCGGGATGGGGGGGTTGAACCCCCCCGGCGACGCCCCTGGTGCGGAGCGGTCTCGTCTGCTGTCGTTTTCGCCGTCGTTCTGGCGAGTGATCCAGCAAGCACTTCATATCGGTCCGACTAGCGGAGAGAAATTCACAGCTCTCTTTCTGAGTGTTAAATGCGCCGACACACGCCACATTAAGCCCAATCGTTGTTTGGCACTCGCTAGTTGGACCTGGTCCCATAGCAAACTATGCGAGGGAGTAGGTCTTTGTACTACCCAATACTGTTCCGACAGGTGGCGCCACGCGTCTTGCGAAACTCCAGAGTCTGACGTCTATGGAGGAAACTATCTGCAAAGGGGCCCTCCGACGTCGTTGGCAAGTGTGTTGCTCAGATGAAGAGCGTCGACTGCGACGCCCGCCTTCAGCTATAAGATACCAAAGTTTAATGAAGACATTGTATTATTTACATTTAATTAAAAGCATTGTTTTCATATATTACGCACAGAGCTTCCTTTGACTTTTGCATTCGTTCTCCTATTCAGTAGGCGTCTCTTGGTAGTTGGTGTTCGGGCTACGTAAGCGAAAAGTTCGTTCGTTCCTCTCGCTTTTCACGTTCGCTCGTTCCGTCGGTCTTTTCACTGTTTCCTACACATTTTCCCGGTTGTCTGAAGAACCAACTGCACATTGTGGGAGCCAGCTGCACATGCAAGGCTGGGTGCCGAGGATGGTGTGAGCACGCCGCTGCCTTAGCTAGCTATGTTAGTCAACAAGTGCGAGCACACATTCTGCACGGGCCTATCATGCTCTGGCCATTACCGCGTCCCCTTTTAGGTACGAAGATCGTTTACGCTTCGTCACATGGGTCACAGGTGTCATGCCATCGCCTTTCTCATAGCACGCAGGAAAAGTTATCGGAACATCTGGGCAGAGTGCCGGGCTATCGAGCTTCGTCTCTCGTTGGCCGAGAAGAGGGCATTGCATATGCGGCTTCGATGCTTCACAAGCTGCCGAAGGCCTCCATCAGGGCTAAAAAAAAACGCAGAGTTTATGACCACGACGAGCAAATATGCGCAATAATAGTAATATAATAATAGTTCCTCTCGCGCGTCGCACCGCCCTCATCTAATGCTCTCATCGCTCGTTCTCGTGAGCCTTCCACTAAAATCCATATAATTTTATTTTTGGCAGCTTACCGGCAGCGTTTCTATATCTCTTGTGCCAGCCATACACGCAACAATACATAGTTCGACTTCTGATTGACCGCGAATTAGCTTCGTCCCTTGGAGCTGCTATTGTTCAGCCCGTACGCACCCGCTCTCAGCCACGACTGATTAGTAGCGCGCCGCGCCGCGGGTGGCGCCACTTGTTCACTCAAAACTGCAGCGCAATAGGCCAGCATATAAAAAAATTTCCTGTGTCAAAGTTGCGTCGTCCCGCCGATAGATATCCGCTGCCGTCAGAGGACCAACAGACGCGCTCTGTTGTAGGGGCGAAGCACCTTAGGGTCGAGGCTTGTACGTGGTGTTCGTTGTCCGAGCTCACGGCACAGCACCGTGTAAAATCAAAACAGGTTTAACAATAGGCTGATTTCAATCATAATTGCGACGAAACAATATAAAACACCTACAAGCACAAACCCTTTATACTAGTCGGCGACTTCAACGTGCACATTATGGACCTTAGGACCTAGCTTTGTCGTCGACTCTCGCTGTCGGCTGTCACGGTGTATAAAAAAGCGTTGCTATAGTCGAAACAGACATGTGGGTATGTGAATAAAGAAAGGTTTACAATAGACAAACATCAATCGTAATTGTGACAGAACAATATGAAACACCTACAAGCACAAACCCTTTATACTAGTCGGCGACTTCAAGGTAGACATTATGGACCTTAGGACCTAGCTTTTGTCGTCGACCCTTTATGTCACTTTATGTCACTCAATTTACATTATATGGGGCAACGCTCGGGTAATGTACGGTTACTCCCCCATACGATACCCAGAGCTTCGCACACTCGTCATGATTCACTTCGTGGCGATGCATGGATTCTTTTACTTTATCTGGTCGAATGCACATTGCAAGCAAGCCAAGAAGTGTCCCCACCTAAAGTGTATACATCTTTTACCGTGGCCATGGCAAACAAACAAAGGCGGCGCGTACACCGCTCTGTGGCGTACGAGCACGCTAATGTATGAAAAAGCTACGTAGCGTAAAAATGGTCGAAATATCAAACGAAAGGTTGCGCGTCCTTGCTCTTGAGGGAGCCGTGCTTCGAGAAAGGGAGAGGTAAAATCACTCGCACGCATGCGTTCTTTTCAGCGCTTGCGCCGGATGGAAATGGTCCTCTGTCGAATGGGAACCACTTCCACCCGACGAAAACGCATGATAAAGCTCACTAAAAACTCACAGAGTCCCTTATACGTTCGTCTGATGCGGCTCGAAAGAGAAAGCCATCTTCTTTCAGTCGATGGTCTAATCTTCTCCTCCCCCCTGTGAAAGCTTTCTGCACCTAACGGAGTTTTGCACTGCCTCCAGGATCGTAGGCCTTCTGCACCCTACCTGCTTTTGCGCTGCCTCCGGGATCGGCCCACCTTTTACCAAGCTACGGTGTCATGTGGTGACGCCATCATGTGCCGTCACGTTATGCGACGTCATAGTGGCGTCATGGTGACTTCATAATGACTTCACGAATATTGGCAATCTGTGACGTCACTACGCATGGGCGTCGACAGGATGTCACTGGGTGCGCCTTGCGAAAATTGGCTTCAATGTCAAAATAAAATATCTGATCAGCATTTACTGAGCTTCACACTTGCTCAGAGCCGTCTTTTATACAGGAGATTTGTATAACGGAGTAAACTCAGCTTTAAAAATTGATGTCATTACTAACAAGGCTGCAAGGTTGGTACGTCTTAATCTTGTAATGCTCTCGTTTTTCCTCGCTCCGTATCATACCTGGCAGCGTATTACCAGATGAATGATGTCATTGGTGTTTATTGTATGGGGTGCCGAAACGTCGAGTAACCATATTGTTTTTTAGTCGGTTTACCCTTTCGCGTTTACACTATGAATAGTGTCAGTACCCCTTTAATGGGACCGACAACTGACCAGAACGTGTGATTAGATCCTGGTGGAAATGAAAAAAAAAAAAAACGTGAATTACAGTGACACATTCAAGCATCATTTTCGCGATCTGAGTCACATAGGACTTATATTTTTAAATAGCGTGTTAAAGTAACAAAAAACCGGTATGTCGGGCAGCTTAACGGGAGAGCCTTGAAGCTGGATTGTTGAGTCGTTCACTTTGCGGTACGTATTGTCTGGTGTTTTCGTGCGCACAGTAATTAGCGCTCAAGATTAGTGTATGCATGTTATTATCCATTCTGCTTACGAGGTAAGAGGAGTTGCACGCTGAGGAGCGGCGCTTCCTTCGCGGCAACTAGTGGAACATGTCCAGCCGCGGCGCATGCGCGCGGAGGGCCCACATGCGCAGCGAACCGCCACGCACAAATACGAACCGCTCTCGCGCTCACCTCCCTCTGTTTGTAGAATGTGTTGTGTGTGCACGACTTCACA
This sequence comes from Rhipicephalus sanguineus, assembly GCF_013339695.2. Classification (NCBI taxonomy): domain Eukaryota; kingdom Metazoa; phylum Arthropoda; class Arachnida; order Ixodida; family Ixodidae; genus Rhipicephalus; species Rhipicephalus sanguineus. Next base: position 102,461,982 of record NC_051178.1, on the reverse strand, counting down.
GTCACCGCCGACTGAAATTTTTATTATGAATGTTTGAAGGCTTTTTCCGCGTTACCATTCCGTGATTAGACGCTCTTCCCGGTAAGCATTCCGTTGAGCTAAAGAAAACAGGTACCATAAAAACTCGTTGTCGGTCCCCCTTTAACCGAGCGATCGAGCACAGCGAAAGATCTCATGCATGGTTCGCGCGCCTCGAGCCACGAGACGATCTTCTTTCGCCTTGCAGTTCGCGCCGTCGAAAAAAGTCAACAAATAAAAATACATTGAAGAATAAACAATAAGAACACAAAATAAAAATAAACGTAAAAACTGAGATATATTAGAGATAATAGAATCACATGAGTTGCAGTGAACCAACTAGTCCAGCAAGCAACCATTCTGACAATATAGTGTTGTCTGTAACTGTAGTTGGCGCAGCCGAAACATAAAATAAAGCAAAGAAAAGAAATAAATGAAAAAAAGAAAGAAAAATGGATAAGAAAAATAAAAGCGAAGAGTTGTATGTAACAGTAGGTACATGTCTCTCTCAAATTCATTGCTTAGTTATATCGACAAATTAAAACATGCGAACAGCCGCGCTCAGATTTCTAGGCTTGTGCGAATATTCGAGCAGTTCGAACATTCGAACGAATATTACAGTATTCGAATTCGCTTCGAAACGAATTTAAATTATTCTGAATTTCGAAGTATTCGAACTGAACGAATAGACATATATAAACCGCACGTAACCCCCAGTGAAGGTGGTTTCACTGCAGTAGAAAGGAGTTATACCGTGAGTACACCAATCTAGGGGAAATTCGCACTGACGCGAAGCCCCACTTCAAGATTAAATGAACAAATGACCCTCACATCGACTCATCACTTTTCAAGTTTAAAAGCTCGTTATACCGACTTATATGCTGTAAGTATAGTAAATTTTAAAACGTAATGCATATTACAGGTTATCACGCGCATTCTACCGAAAGTCAAACCCTCTTACTATTCAAAGTTGCTTCCACTTCCCTTTGAATAAAAAAGAATGACATTTGCACATGCCTTGTTTCAATTTTAAAAAATATTGTGCAGGTTACTTGGGTCATGGCAAATATGCTAATTTTTCTTCGTAATATGTGATATATACTATTTGAATTCCATTCGAAATATTATTCGACCAAATCACTATTCGCTTCAAATTCGCTTCGCACCTAAAATTTGCTATTCACACAAACCTACTGAGATTTCGCATTATGGAGTATCGTAATCGTGGGCAACCTTTTTTCATTCATTCATTCATTCATTCATTCATTCATTCATAGCGCAATACATGCTGTCCTCCGATATGGCGTCCTGCCGTGTTCTCTCGTCAGTTCCAAAAGATAGCGCCAATTATCACCTTCAAGACAGGAACAACTTGAGGCTCCTTGTGACGTCACTGGCACCGCCAAGTGAATTCGGTCTCCGTCCAAAGCGGAGAGCGCAGTGATGACGATAGCTGAAAAAGTTTTAAAGTTAGGATGCTTATTTCTACAACCCACAATTAAGGGAGCACAGCGCACATGGATGGTTTAATAATTAAGGGTGTGCGAATATTCGAGTTTCAAATTCGAATCGAATAATGCCTAATCGAATAATTCGATTCGACTTTCGAACAGCTAGTATTGGAAGTTTCGAATAATTCGACAGGACGAATATCTAAATCGCGACAAAGGCTAATGGTGCCACTTAAGGTGGGGTGGCTAAACTAACGCTAACGACGTTGCAGTAGGCCTTTCGTTATAACTTTCTCCGGTGTCCTGGTTCAAAAGCGAGCGAATGTTTAATTTAAAGGAGATTACGTCATTTCCGCACGTCATGGGTCCAGCAAAGAGCCAGGGAACAGTTTGGGAGACTGTCGAACTGCTAGCGTCAAAAAATAACTAGCACACTGAGCTCAGATCATACAGTCAAGAGGTTCAAAAATAGTTCAATGAACCCTTAATCCCGAGAAAGGATCATCGTTTGAAATACTGGAAAGAGCATGGAGTTGCACTTTATCCAGGTATCGCCAAAATTGCTTTGCGATACCTTCCCATCCGTGCTACTGAGGTGACCAGTGAGCGCATATTTTCAACTGCAGGAAACACCGTAACATCACCGTGAGAGAGCCTGAAGCCAGATCATGTGGAACATACAGCTTGTGTTTCTGCATGACAATTTTGTAGTCTTTCGGTAGCAATCACTCACCGCGTCATGTACTCGAGCACATGAGCAGATCTCATTTCTTTGTTCTTTCTTTCAATTTTCAATAAAATCTTTTGTATTCGATATTCGTTATTTTTGCCACTCTTCGGCACTATTCGATTATAGTTCGATTCGAGATGAAATTTCACTATTCGCACATCCCTACCATTAGTTTTCTTTATCAATCGGCGATTAATCGCTCCCCACCTTAGCCATCAATCGGTGAATCATTACCTATGAGAATTTTTTGTCGATTGATCGACATTTTTCGCGGGCGCAATCGCGGGCGCAATCGAAACGGCTGAAACAGTTTAAACTCATATACAGGATATACAGTTCCACCTTCGAAACAAATAAACAGAGCCAGGGCTCTATTTATTTTTATGTGAGGTGGAGGAAAGATAAAGAACACAAGTCCGTAACGGTTTCGTAAATCATATTTACTTTGCTAAATTATATAGTTGGTGCTAATAGCCAAACGATAAACAAAATGCGTGTAAAACCCGCCGTGGTGGTCTAGTGGTTATAATGCTTGACTGCTGACCCGAAGGTCGCGGGATCGAATCCCGGCCGCGGCGGCCGCATTTTCGACAGAGGCGGAAAATGCTAGATGCCCGTGTGCTTATATTTAGGTGCACGTTATAAAAAAACCCCAGGTGGTCGAAATTTCCGGAGCCCTCCACTATGGCGTCTCTCATAATCATGTCGCCATTTTGGGACGTAAAATCCCAACAATTATTATTAAATACATGTAAAGCCGGACAATGAAGACAGAAATTCAGGAGATGACAGGAATTGAAGTGATGAAAAATCGTCGAACAAGGTATGTTGCTGGAGTGTCGTGGATCAATGAATGCCGCTATGACATGGCACTTATTGAGTGCATGTAATGAGATTCTGAGCTTGATTTCAAACCCAGCAACGCCTAGAAAATTTATTTTCTTTGACACGTTGATTTCTATATAGGGATGATCGTCTTACGTAAATGCACGAACGCCAACGAAAGCCGGCATGCGGATGCCGCCCGATAACAACGTTCGAGGAGAGGCCGCAATTACCCTACGCATCACTTACACAACTCCCAAAAGAGATTCTGCGTGAACTTCTCGTTCATTCATTCATTCATTCATTCATTCATTCATTCATTCATTCATTCATTCATGTTTTGCATTCATTTCTATGGTCACGGTTGCATGTGTGTCGTGCTGCAACTGCTAGGTGCTTCTTTTGGTTGAACCTTCCGCTTGCTTGGTGAAGAAATCGTAGCAGAAATTTAAGCAGCACCATTCCAAACATTTGCTTTATATTGTGGACGTTTGCTTAAAAGATGAAATGGAAACTTAGTTTATTTTTTGCCGTACTTTTTATTTTATAGGTTCGATTAAGGATATTTGGTTAGGCAGCCGAACTCTGATGTACAAACCCGATCAAGCATGGAGGCTTAGGCGAAGTGTGGTCTACGGTACGTCGGCTCCATGCAACTATATACCACTATTCGTCCGTGTCTGGTACCGCCTAATGTTACTGTCCTTGATTATGACACTGTCCACAGGTGTTGGTTGCGTCCAATGATGAAATAAACTTTTCTGAACCATCGTGACAGATTCACAAGGAGCGTGTCGAAGATTCCTAAAAGGAACAATTAGCAGATCAGCCCTTCAAGTTCTCCTCAAGTGCGACTTCGAAGACGCAAGTATACTCTGGACACCGGGGCATGAATCTCTAGCGGGGAACCGAGCGGCGCATGCCGCAGCCCGAGAGCACACACACCGGGCTACCCCGCAGCGATATTCGGACTCCGGAAACGCAGAGGAGCGAATACCGAGGAAATATTCAGAAATACTCGCGCACTACAGGAAGCAACGACGCCACTATCCACCTGCTCACAAAACGCTGATTAGAGAGCAAGCAGTGACTTGGAGAAGGCTCCAGGCAGGCACCTATCCGCACGGTACACTACTCCACGCAATGTACCCCGGCAACTTCAGTAGGAACTGCAGATACTGCCCGGAGAGTGCTAACACCCTTTACCACATGGTATGGGGATGCCGAAACAACCCAAACATCCCGCCCATAGACGAACAGAGCATCCAAGAAAATCCGGAAGACCAGTGGGAGGCGTTGCTGACGTCACTAAACCCTGAGGACCAGCTCCGACTGGTGGACAGGGCTCTGGCATCAGCTGCAAGCCATGGCTACCTGGAATAAGGAAGTCACCCACCTCTGGGCGAAGAGAACGCGCCTGGTCAGATATTAAAGTTTAATTCTCTGAACACCGTTGGCATAATGCTCTCCCAAAGTAGCGTCAGTGGTGTTACCAGTGTTACGGCCGCTCGATAAAGGAAAGGTACGGGCACTTTCGTCGCTCTGAAACCTCAGGCACAAGCGGGAAAGCTGTTATGGCAATTTTGTCCGCGTTGGCGCTAGCAGACGTACAGCTACGCGCCTTTGCGACCATAGAGTATCCTGCAATACTCTATGTTTACAACAACGAACAAAAAAACGTATGGCAGCTCCACGACTGTGAAACCTAAGGAAGTGCGTCGCACGGTCACCCAGCGATTCCCGTTCGTAGAGTTCCCACTGCTCCATGTACCAAAGCGTCAATGACGCCAATGTTTGAAGTAAGCATGTAGGGTTTCTCCGGCACGAGTAGAATCTTGTTAGGCAGATTCATAACCTCGCTGTGCGACATGTGCGCTACATTTTACCGCGCTTTGTCGACTTCCTGCTTGTTACGGCAGTTGAGATACGCGTCGTCTGCAGCGAGTTCCGTCAGGTTGTTTCCCCCGTCAGATGGCGCGGGAGAGGGGCACTGGGTGAGTGGGCACTTGGTGAGGGTGAGCGAATACAAACACCTCGGAGTATGGATAAATGAGGGTGACAGGTACATGGAGGTACAGGAAAAAGTCTCAGCAGCAAAAGGAAAGAGGAATGCTGCAATAATGAAGCACAGAGCATTGTGGTGATACAATAGGTACGAGGTGCTTCGAGGTCTGTGGAAACGTGTAATGGTTCCGGGGCTTACTTTTGGGAACTCAGTGATGTGCATGAGGGCAGAGGTGCAATCGGGAATGGATATAAATCAAAGGACTGTGGGACGCCTCGCGTTGGGTGCTCACGGGAAGACGACAAATGAGGCTGTAAAGGGCGATATGGGATGTGCAGGTTTTGAGGCGAGGGAGGCTCAGATCAAAATAAGGTTCGAAGAAAGGCTAAGGAATATGAAGGAGAGTAGATGGGCAGAGAAGGTGTTCCGTTACTTGTATAGGAAGAGCGTGGACACACAGTGGAGAAAAAGAACTAGGAGGCTCACTAGTAAATATACGGCTGGTAGTGTAAGCAGTATGTCAACAAAGAGCGTTAAGCGAAAAGTCAGAGAGGCGGAGAGGATTTACTGGAGGCAGCTATGGAGAAAAAACCGGCTTTGAGTAACTACCGAATGGGCAAAAATGAAATAAGGAGGGAGGCATTTTACGACAATTCAATGGGAAGCGCTTTACTGTTTGAAGCGAGATCGGGTTGCCTTAGAACGGGTAGTTATAAAGCGAGATTCAGCAAAGAAGAAGAACAATGCACGTGCTGCGGGGAAGATCAGGAAACGGCGGAGCATGTTCTGATTGAATGTGGAAACATCCACCCAGGTGTACGTTTGGGCACGAGCCTACATGAAGCCTTGGGTTTTAGAGACAATGGAAAGCTGAACACACCCGCGATTGAAATAAGTAAGAGACGGTTAGAGTATTGGTGGCAGAAAACTAGAGAGGAAGGACAAAAATAAATATTGGAAAAAAAAATAAGGACATCCTGCCGTAAAGGGCAGAGAACGGAGCTGAAAACTTAAGTGATGATGATGATGTGATGATGATGATGATCTTTCAGCATTTTACACCAAGATCTTGAAAAACTTGAGAGGGCCAAGAAACTGTTCAGTGAAGCAGCGCACGGAGAAAATAAATGGCAAATTGAATAAACCAACGCGTAATATGGTTCCAACAAAGATGCCTGGCAAATACTTATTTTTGTTAGTTCTTCAGCTCCAGGTAGTGATAAGGGTGCTGACGTGCGGGCCGGCTGGTGATCGCGCAATGCTGTTATAAAACAAATGATTACTATGGTAGCGCAAACAAATGGGACGCAAGAAAGGCACACGAGGACACCCGGCGCCGTGTGCCTTTCTTGTGTCCCATTTATTGTGTCTTGTGCCCGATTACCACAGTAATCAGGAAATGTCATACAAACAAGCCCCATTGGCAACTTTAGCAATTAAAGAACTCTGCAACTGAGAATGTTGTGCACAATGTGAGCAGAACATCCTATATTATACTTCCTTCAAGCCTCGCCAAACTACAAATCTGAAAGTGCATCGTAAATATTTACTATAAGCTTTGTGGCATTGATTATAAACAGTATATACGTGCAGCTCAATGCAGCTGCACTGTAGCCAGGCTTACCGTTTTGCCATGTCATTCGGGTGCACAGGTTCGGCGACTGAAGTATCCTCAGTGATAAGTGACTGATCGATTGACGCATCTGAAGGCGATAAGTGCTGAGTCATCGCTTCCTTTTTGGCCGCAATCGGGCATTCCGGTGCTGTCGCTGCATCTCTTGAATCTGAACACGGACTCTTTTTCGGGAAGTAGGTGAGGATCGTGTTCGACTGGCGCTTCAGCGAAATGCATGTGATGTGGTAGCTCATTCGGCGCAGATTCGCGCAGCAGACACAGAAGCAAGTTCTAGCAAGCGAACTGAACGTGTGCATAGGGGCACATCAAACTTCGTAGCTTCCCTCCGATGTACAACATACAAAAAAGAAGTGGTAAAAAGAGAGAGGGCGAGAGTTGTCTGAAAAAAAGAGAAAGAAAACGTGGCACCCCAATATAACTCTCGCACTTTCCAAAGCCCTTTTTTCTTGTCACGCGTCCTTGAAAACAATTACTCATTCTGCCCCGTCGTCTTACTCCTCCCATCTTCGCAACGTATGGATTTTCGCATAGCATTCGTGCTTGCTTGGGGTCCCTGCGTGCGCGCGGTACTGCGGCATGGCTGTCGACGCACACACTAGTTGCGCCAAGGCTTGCTCATAAATGCAGGAACCACAGTGTACGTGCTTAAACGAATATCGCCATGTGCTCGAGCTGTACGGCCTCCCGGGTTTGCTGTCGCTTTGACGAACGAGCCGCGTACGAGGTCGCCTTTCTTCTCGCCGCTCCCGTCCTCTGTCAACAAAGTTAAAAAAAAAAAATGCGCGGCCACCCCGCTGGCGACACCATTTGCCTGTAGAAAACGCAAGCCCCGAAGAAAACAAAAAACACTATTTTCGAAGCGCCGCCGACGCCCTCTTATCTTTGGAACTTTGAGTGAACATTTTTCCCTACTTTTCGGAATACATATACGGTTCCTTCTTGAACGGTCGAGGGAGGGATGAACAGGGCTTCTTTTCTTGTTTGGTGGGTATGAAAGGGTGAGGCAGGCGGCGGCAGTGCTCTTCGGTCAAAGAACAGAGGAGTGCGAGGGATTGACCGGTGGGAATGAGTTGAAGAGTAAAAGGGGGTGGGGAGCTCCTTTGGCATGTGGATGTGTCGAGGTGCACTGTTAGATGAGAGACAGGGAAAGGGGGATACTTGGAGCGCCGGACTGTGAGGCTGTACGCGTACATCTTTTTTTCCTTTTCTTTTTCTTGCGCTTTGCGCGGGGAGAAGCGAAGTCCTGCCAGCATTCATTTCCGGTAATTGGCTTCAGCTGCGATGGATTGGGGACGTCTTTTCCGTCTCTCTAAGTTCCGCTGATGCAGCTCGCGTCGCAGCCAGTACAATCAGTTTTGTTGAAGATGGCTTGGGTACGCTCTTCCGGTGGCCGGTTTTTGGGAGAAGGCATAGAACGCGCTATTGTGTTCGTAATGCTGCAAACATTTTCACGAACCGCCGGTCCCCATCGTCGGCTACGGGCCACACGCTCGGAGGAGTGGGGTGTCAACAAGACCGTTTTTTTTTCTTCTTTTTTCGGCAGCCTAGTACGCCGGCGGCTTTTCGAACATGTGGTTTCGCTTTGAAGTCGCGCGCGCGCCACCGTTAGCGGTTTCGAACTGGCTTCGGTCAGGTCTTTATCCCTCCCGTTTCGGACTGCACGTGTGCATGGCACAAAGGCGGCAAAGCGCAAGAGCCGACGGGCCATTCGCGTTCTTACTACGGTCCCTAGAATAGGGACCGTATTCTTACTGTCTACGTTACTCAGCCGGCCGCGGAAACGGGCGATGGTTTTGCTGGCGCCACGGATAGCGGAGATATGTATTTCTGTCGTGATGTTGATTGGGGGACACCTGTTACTGGATTTCTCAACTTGCGTCGTTGTGTTTTTGGAAGCGAAATGCTTCCTGAATAAAAGATTTTGGGTAGCCGTTCCTGGCGCGTTTCCTGAATATATCGCGTTTTTCTTGTTTTTCTTTCTAAAGTTGTGTGCTGCAGTGCGTTCCGGCTCTTCGCATTAATATCTTTACTACTGATGTATTGCGGATTTTTGTGGGGTTCTAAAGTGAACTGAAAATATCGACTTGTGTAGGTGTGTTTGCACAGTTTCATTTGCAAGTTACAAGGGCATCTAAAAACGACAGGGAGTCTTCTGTTTCAAGGGTGAACTGTACTCGTTGGATAAATTTAGATGAGAGAATAATTGTGACTTATGACCTCTTGACGCTCGAATGACAGTCGTTGAGACGTATCTGTGAAAGATTTTTGACTGCGGCTGCAATGAATTAAGAGCTTGTTCCTCGATGTGTTTCATTGTTATATTTGCCATGGCGACAGACATGGGCACAGGGTTCCAAATAGTGAAACGTTTATGATAAAGTTTGCATATTTAGCAAAATTAATGCATTGTGATAAGGCAGAAAAAGAAGATTCGCACCATATGTCTCTGGAAGGGCCCAAGTGCTTCAAATGCTTTTCTCCTTTTTTTTTCGTTTTGGAGGATCGATAGTTACCTTGGTTCGGTCCTGCCAATTAGAATTACGTTAGAGCTCGTCTGCACGTAAAACGTGGCGCTAATTGGTAACACCGTGAATATAAAGGGCATTTTAGCGGTGACACGTGGCTATATACTTTAGAGCTTGCCGTTGAATGAGTGCCTTCATTTTCATTTTGTGTTTTGTCACGGCCGCTAGATGAAAAAGCTTCATCCAGAGGGCGTGGTTTTGTAGAGCCATCTATATGATGAAAAAAGAATGTTTGTCGGCAAGGAGAGCGTACATTATTGACTATTTAAAGGAAAACAAAGGTGCTCCGTGACGGACACAATTCGTGTTCACTATAATATCAAGGATTTAAGAAAAAGTAACGAGAATGCCACCGGCATCGCAACAGGAAATGTTCATCACGCTTAAAGGGGTCATGAACCACTTTTCCAAGTAATGATCTAATGGCCTCAGTATCGGAGTGTACTGCCTCCCGAATCGATTGCCGCAAAAATTTCTCGAATCCGTCAAGAATCAGCGGAGTTACGGGGGTTTGGCGCACGCTCCCAGCGCTTTCTCTCTTTTCTCGTGCCGACGAGCGCACTGGAAGCTAGACAGGGAGGGATGGCATGGGGGAAAGAAGTTACGCCAGCGCGCGTCATGAAACGCGATCGCTCTCCCGCTGTGATTCGCTTGCGCGAGTGCGGCTTCCGTGTACTGAGGAGTGCGGCGCCGGCAAGTGGCGGCGCCCCGCGGCAAGAAGCGCATCTGATCCGAACGCCGCTCTCGATTTACGTCGGCTATCGGCCAATAAGCATGCTATGTCTCTTGCGACGTACAGCGGACAGACGCCCCGCCCACCGACGAGAGTGAGAACCGGCCTCTGTTTGAAAAGAGGGTGCCTGGGGAAACGGCAACTTCCCGCTCCGCTTGTGGCCATTACGCGGCGCGCACGACTGTAATATTTGGCAGAGCAGTTCATAGCCGTGTCAGCTTTCCGCAGGATGTGTTTTTTCAATCAGCCCAAGGGGTGCTTCATGACCCCTTTAAGCGAGTTTCGTTTCCATAGCGAGTAAGGCATTGAATGTACATGAAAGCGCTTGTTATTTCTATAAAATGAGTTTTATGACGTAGAATTTGAAAGAAGTTGCACATTCAAGACAAAACCAACATATATTTATTGCGCAATTTCATCGTCGCGCCATTAGTGCCATTAAATCAAGCCATGTGACACCGACAATTTAATGGTATTTAGGCACTTGATATCTTAGTCTCTAATTACATTAGAAGCGTCCCAGTGAACCAGGTATAATTTGCATGTGCGCAGGTAAGTGCATTAGATTTGCCCGTGTAAACCGGATAATAACGTTACAAACGGTAAACAACACTGCGAACTCTTGTTCTGGACAAACATGTATGTAGCACTGCGTACACAGCTGGATGAGCTGCTATACGTAATATTTTTCATGTCACATGCACTGTGCACCGATGTCTGTGGTCAAGTCACGCGGCGCATTGTCATTGTACACAGCCCCTTTTAGACTTCCCCCGAGAATCAAACAAATAAAAAAAACAATAGCTTGTTTCGAATATTCCGAAATATCTCCTTGCTCTATTGCAATAATCAGAGGGGGCAAGAAAAGAAGAGGGGTCAAACTGACGACCCGTGAAAGCATCTTTTCTTTCGTCCAAAGCCGCTTCACTGGAAGTGAACGCAGAGCCACAGAGCACGCGGTTTGCGCTCTTTCAGTTTAGGAGTAGATGGGTGAATACAACGTATTTCTGGAGTAAATGAGAGAAAATCGACCTCAGACCACCTCTTGAATTGAAATAACAACGTCTGAAAGGCCCGTGAACGTGTACGCTGGATTCTCGGTGACAATGACCGTGAAGCAGTTACGAGGGGGGGGGGGGGTCAGGTCGGCCTCAGGGGGGGGTTACAACCCCCAAAACCCCCCCCCCGTCGGTGCGCCACTGGTGCTTATCTTTAGGTTCTAGAACCCCAGGTTGTCGAAATTTCCGCTAGCCCTCCACTACGACGTCTCTCATAATAATATCGCGGTTTTGGGACGTAAAACGCTACAATAATTAGGTCTTGGGGGTGCCGCCTGTATCGGTTTCTATACTTATTCACTGTGTTTGATAGGGAACCGCTTTTCTGTTTTACTTAGATATATTTGTTTTCTTTTTTTAGGCTTCCTAAATGCTTTTACTTTCACTAATCACCAGGAAATTGGAGATATAAGTGGCAACATGGTGGGAATAGCGGAGGTGTCCTGCGGCGCTTTGTGCAACTATACAATACGTCTGAGACGTTTCAGGGCTGCACATGTTCTCTAGTAGAAGAAAAATTGTTAAAAAAATTGCGCATTACTGAGTGCGTCGCTAACGAACGCTTTACGCCAGGAGATAAGTAGAATATAAAAGTCATTGCAGTTTTATGTCCTATACGATGCGTAGCAAAGAAAACGCGATGCGCAGCAAAGAATGTCGCTGCCAGCGTTCTTGCTGCTGTACACCTGCCTTTTGCGGAAATCGTAACGTTTACTACAAGGTAGAACTCCCCAGCGCTATTTGCGCCATCGTGCGGAGGCCTCTTATTGAAGTTCTTGTGATTAAGATGGCAACCCGCCAGGGGCGTAGCCAGAAATTTTTTTCGGGGGGGGGGGGGGGGGGGGAGAGGGAGGTTCAACCATACTTTATGTATGTTCGTGCGTTCGTTTGTATGTGTGTGTGTATATATGCGCAAGCAAAATTGAAAATTTTCGTGGGGTAGGGGGGGGGGGTGTTGAAACCTGCAACCCGCAAGCTCGTCGGCAAGTAGAGCAGCGACTGCCACCAATTACAAAAGCGACAAGCAAAACCCGCAATCAGCGAAGTGTGTAAAGAGTTGTCATGTTAAGCAGCTAAAGCAACGCCAATAAATTGTTTCGGAATGAAACTAATATACTTTGTGCAAGAAATACAAAGCTTTTGAGATACTAACAGGCATTTCATTCAAATGAAACAAAATTGGTAGCAGTTAATACACTTTCAAGCGAACACTTCGGTGCATAGGCATTTAGCGCGACATTGTGGATATACATAGTAACAAATTTGCGATATGTATCGAAGTATCTTAAGATACAGGCGCGTAGCCAGAAATTTTTTTCGGGGGGAGGGGGGGGGGGTTCAACCATACTTTATGTATGTTCGTGCGTGCGTTTGTATGTGTGCGTGTATATATACGCAAGCAAAACTTGCGTATATATAACCCCCCAACCGTCCCCCCCCCCCGGCTATACGGCCATGTTAAGATACAATTGGAATCAGGGGCGTAGCCAAGGGGGGGGGTTGGGGGGGTTCAAACCCCCCCGAAATTTTTCAATTTTGCTTGCGTATATAGGCACGCACACATACAAACGCACGCACGAACATACATAAGTATGGTTGAACCCCCCCCCCGAAAAAAATTTCTGGCTACGCCCCTGATTGGAATGTATCGTATCGAATACAATCAGTGTTGTGGCATCTGTATCTCAAATACTTCTTGCCAGAGTATTTTGTATCGTATCGAGATACAATTTCAAAGTATCCTTGCCCAGCCCTGACTGTAAATGCTTCTTTGTATGGGGCAACCTCCATGCTTCTTTGTTATAGTTAGGGTGGCTAGAATCCTAGCCACCCTAACCAAATAACAGTCGGTAAAACCATTCACTCAGAAAGACTGGCAAGACCGACAAAAGTCTCGTCTATGTGAATTTTAGTATCAAACTTGGAGGCATTCAGCAATGTCAGCGGGCCTCACTTGGGACGAAATGAGATAAGAAAATGAGAAGGCAAAGTAGCAGCTGAGTGCATTGGGACTATTAATAGCTGCAATGTCCTTGTGACCCGTGCTAAACTCCTATATGACAGAATTTCCTCGTCCGATAATGTTCACTCAATCCTACTGTTTCAAATTTAACCGCGCTCTCTCGATGAAACGAAAGCAGTGCGCCGTTCTCGGAAGGCTTCCACTTCAGTTAAGCAACACTGTACCCTAGCTACAAACAAGCCTGCTATCGAGCCGATCCAGGTCAAGTCAAGTTCAGTTCGCGTACTGCAGTGATTTGCAGTGATTGACTTGTTTTATTAGCTGCGTAGTGACTTTTGGGCTTTAGGCCGTGCAGGGGCCTTGATCGGTCTGACGAGTGAGCCGATTTTGAATTTGCCCCTGTAATGCATAATTTACGACGGTCGGTGTGACAGGGACCTCGGCTCAAATAGCCGGCACAGCTGCTTCGGAAACCATCTGTGCCGCCGCCGCTCATTGACAGCCGGTTGTACTGCAGGTATTTTCCTTCCTGGTGTATGCAATAGATCGTGTCGCTTAGGATCAGCTCTAGCACCCGACTCTTGTTGTTTTCGGTGTTCTGTTTCCAGCAAACAGGATCGCTGATCTTTTGAGGCGCAGATCTTTTAAACACTTCGTTATCCGCGCTGCCGAAAACGAAAACTTGGGCACCGCGAAACTGCTACGCAAGATGTTGCCGCGCAAGGTTAATCGTTTTCTCGCGCGAGAATCTTCGACTCTGTGCGTAATCGTGGCTTTTCCTTATTCGTGTGCATACCTGTTTTACGGGGAAAAAATGCCGTGATGGGCGTCTGGCGCCATCACGACTCGCGACATGTCCTCGTAAGGTAAACTTTTCCGCTGCTCTTGCAGATAACGCGAGATCGCAGAAAGTAGGGCTTTCGGGTGCAATCTTAGGTCGCCGGAAACTGACCCGCGCTATCTAGTACATTGTGTGAGAACGACAGCCAACGGTGTCACCGTGAGGTATGCTTATGCGAGCAGTTTTAGCTCGCGCGATCTCCTTATGACGTGCTTGTAGACGAGGCAAAGCTACTTCAGTAATATACGGTATGCGTGATATTATTCTTTTTCTTGCTCGATTATCTTCCATAGTAGTTTGGTGCAGCGCTAGAAGTAATAGTGGGGTTCACGCTGCATACGTCAGTGTCAGTTCTCTTGTGCGGTTTAACTGGCTTCAATATTACAGCCTGCACCGCTGAAACCTTTAGAAATTTTTTTCAGTATCATCTGCTTACAAGTAAACATAAGCATGTCATATGTGTAGTTGGCAATATCTTCGAGTAGGAATTGGAAGATCTGCCAGTCGACGATTCACAAGCTGTTAAAACCTTTAATAATAGGCCCGCACAGCTGCTTAAAAGCCCGCGGATTAAGCTGCGATAAGAAATCAATTCAGCATAAAAAATTGTATCTTCTACGTAGAGTTTAAATGTAATGTGTAAGACAAACACACACACGCGCGCACGCGCGCGCACACACACACACACACACACACACAAAAGCACTCTTTCTCATTGAAACGGAGTTGGTGAATTATCTAATGGACGTTACCGAGCATTTTTTTTACTGCTAAAATATACGACTCCGTGTTTTGCAAGAAGTATGGCTTTTTAAAACATACGCTGCTTCTCTATATCGTCACTAGGAAACATTAATCAACCAGTTTCTAAGCATGTGCTGCTAAAGCCATTACTTCTTAAATGTCGCATTTCAGTGGTACCATTGTGCAAGGCTTACTTCTCGTGAAGCACATCCTCTAAAGCAGCAACAAGTGAAATTCCCGCCAAAACTGCTGAACCTCTTGTAGAAGGAACATGGGAACAGGGTGAATTGATATTGTTTTTATGATGATGGCAATTGACCAGTTCATTTCTGGACGACGTATATACATATATAAACCGTGTGCTTGTAAATATGGAAGGTAGCACAAGTTCGAAATCCGCATTAGACTGGAGGGCGAGGGCGTAGTATAGTAGCATAAACGGACACAGAAAATTCCATGAGAAAGTGCTCGTTGAATCTCGTTACTCTAAGTCTGTTTGTTAGTGCTCCTATACCCTGAAACTGCAAACGGGGAAGTTCTCACGGTCTGCAAAAAAAAAAAAGTTTTCCCTGCTGAACAACGCGAAAAGGAGCTAAGTTTGTGTCTGTAATAAACAAAACATTCTGAGGGTAGACCTTATTGGAACTTGCACCAGGTGACACAACTTTTAGTGCTTTACTCCTGCTACATATTGAAACTGTCTAATTTAAAAGAGGTGCTTCTATCCTTGTTTGAGCTTGACTTTCAGAGTACTGCTTGCTATTAAATGTGCATTTCCGTTTGTGTTTTCCCTTTCTCCTCTGCCAAGCTAAGGCTGCAATGCTATCCATCTAGTTAATAAGGGGAATGACAAAAGGCGAAATAACGGAAAATGAAAAGAATCTTTATGCAGTAAAACTTCTGATTTCAGAGCCTCTGTACAAAAGACAATAATTGTTTTAAAAACATCTTTTTTTGCGAGCTGTCATACACTGGAACGAACAGGCTAGTGACGCTGTTCTACAACCATGCATTGAAGTGTTTGCTTCACATGTCTGATGCTCACCTGAGTAAGTTTATGGTTATCTTCTTATTCTATTAGATGTTGTATAATTATGTTTGTATGTAACAGTAGACTGTGTGTTCCATTTTATATTCATTGTTTGGTTCTATTTTTGCCCAGTATTTTATACCTGCCAATGCGGTGTACTGCTCCCACTTGTAATCCCGACGCTTCTGTAATCTCACCTTGGGATTCTATAATTTAAACTTTAAAATTAAAAGGGGATTAACGCATGCCATCTTCTTTCATGTGCAGGCACTGCTTCAGGCACACGATGTGGTTGCGCACGAGGTGTACAGTGAGGAGGCAATTCGGGTGACACCACCACCGCTGACACCCTTTCTCAACGGCAACCAGGAGGCAGGTGGCAGTGAGGCCGGCGACATGGAACAGGTCACCCGCGTGCGCCTCGTCCAGTTCCAGAAGAACACTGATGAGCCAATGGTATGGTGCCCTTTCCATTTAGCAACTTCTTTTCGAGGCCTTAAACCTTAAGTGGCTGCGTTGGTGCTGTATTTTTCATGTTCGTGCATCCACATAAAATGTACGTCGGCAGAAACTGTGGGCCGACCTCAAAGGCAGTAGTACAGTCTCTGTATTAACCTGCATGGTGCAAAGTACTTGTTGGCATTGACAACTGCTAGCTAATATCTCCAAGCACACCCAAGTGGGATATCGAGAAGTTCGTAACCACGCACTTTGCATGGCTTAGCCGTGTGACACTCCCCCTGTAGTCGTCACTGGCGGCTTCATTGCAGACATTTAAAAACCGGACAAGAAATGGTTCACTCGGTTTGGGCTAGAAAAGCTTGGGTTGAAGCGCCACGCCAATCCAACTTACGGCTGCAGATCTGAGATTGTAAACGAACCAGTCAGTGTATATTACAGTAACTGCAAGGCTGTTATCATTACCATTGGCAAATTATGACAAAGAGTGCCTGTAACGTTGTGTGATGTGCTTCAGCTTTTCTGGTCATCTACCTGCACAGGTTGGAATGGCTGCTCTTTTTCTATTTTTTTTTCTTATTGCATGCTTGATAGAACACTCCAGCAGATGCACATAGTTGATGATGTCCTAATAAATACAAGCTACGGCCCTACTTCCACAAATTTGCACTGCTTCTGCCCAGGGGTGTGTTGATAGCAATCTTTGAGACCGAACCAAATATCGACATTTATTTTCTTCATTTGCTATCAAATGATGCTCACATCCTCATATTCATAATTTTAGCTTTAAAAGTTTAAAACCACTAATGAAGCACCAGGAACGAATGTGCAGATTCTTTGCATGCATAGAATTCTTCATTGTATGTGAACAATCGTTATGTTGCCAGCATAGTCCAGGCGCAGCCCAAGTCACATAGCCTGCTGCACTATGTAAGCTCTCGGGTTTTATGCTAATGTACTATATGTGGATGAAATTTGCCCTACTTTTGCACCAACTTACTGTTTATTAGGGCGTACTCAACAATTTTGAATTTCAGAAATAACAGCTGTTCAATTTAAAGACTGAATCAAATTGAGCACTATTTGATTTGGTGGTTGAATATTCACAAGCTCATACCTCTGCCCTCTATTCAGTTGCATTCCAGAACGCAGGTAATTCTTAAGATGACGGTGCAGAATTAAATTTGATTTCTCATTGATGTCATGGAAATATGCAAACATCATGCTGTCCTTCACAAACATCTTTTCCTTTTGAAACCAGGAATTATCTAAGCATTAGCATCTCTTCTCTTTAGATCAACAATTTTAAAGCAATTATAGCATGCTGACTATTCATCCAGTACCACCTTTCATGGCCTGCATCACATAGTGCCTAGTTAAGAAAATCTTAAGTCAAAGTAGTCAGTGATAATTTATTACTGATAGTATTCACACAAAAATTAATATGAGGAAGCCCTACAATTTGTTCACTTGAAGGTGCACTTGTGGTGTAATAGTACATAGTACTATACCTTCTGTGAAGCGGGGTGTAGTAGGCAGTCTTGTGTGACATAAATCGTGTGGGTTGTATTGCACACAACGCTAATAGGAATAATAATGGCCAACCACATAACCGATGCATGCTTTCTTTTCGTTCTATCTTATGTGACCACTTTTTTCTTTTATTGTAAAATGCATGGTCACATCCTGTTTGTCTGGAGCAAGCTTGCTAGATATGTCATTGACCTCTGTAAAAAAGGACTTTGTTAAGCTCGCACCAGCTGTAGCACATGAGTACGCAAAAAAGCCTGTTTTGTTTCTTCTTGTTTACTCTTTTCTGCACTCTCTGGTATGTTACTAGAAAGGGTGATATTTTACTAGCACTGTGTTTGTCACTTGGCAGTGCATTTGGAGGCTAGTTCAAAGAAAAGAAACTCCCTCAATTAAAACGCCACTTTTACAATGTTCTTCTTTTTCTCATCAGGAGCATTTATTAGCCTACTTTATTGAATATATGATACCATTGGGGCAGTAACATCCTTTGGAAAGATGCTTCAACAAAGATGTGCTGATATTTGCCGCGCATTCGTGCAGGGCATCACCCTGAAGCTGGACGAGGACGGACGGTGTATTGTGGCTCGCATCATGCATGGTGGCATGATTCACAGGCAAGGTGAGAACGGCACTGGCACTACTAACGCACATGACTATAACTTTAGGAATCCTAATTATCTGTTTGTTTATGTGCGGCTAAAGATATGGTCTGAAATGGTACATGCAACGTGTTTTATTAAAAATGTGGAACGTGCCAGGCGTCACAATTGAGGGCATCTCCTCATGACCGTTTTCAACAAAAAGCTTTTGAATGTGTCTTGTATATACAAGTGGTGTTGTTGCTGCTCTAATGCCTTCCCTGCTACACTCCGACAGCCTTCTTCTCCTTTGGTAGCGGCATAGCCCCCGAGATCAGTTAGTTGTGCTACCCCACATCGTGAGGCTATTGTATCGGCACACTTGTGTAGATATTCACCACGTAAGCAGACAAGCGGGCTACTCGATGTTGATTCGTCGAAGGCAGGATGATAATGCCAGAATAGATGCACGAGACAAGAATGACCTGAATAAAACGAGCACTCACGTCAGTTGATTTTTTTTACCAAAAGACAGAAGCAGCTGTACATCTAGCTCACACGAATTCTGAGTTTGTGACTCACAAAGGACAAGGTCTGATGGTGCAATGAATTTCATTGTATCCTACAGCATTTTCAGTTGCATCTCCTTTTGCCAGTTTTCTATGCATGTACATCACTCACTGCTTTAAAGGGGCCCTGCAACACTTTTCGAGCATGCTCAAAAAGCGCTGCCGATCGGTAGTCGAGGCTCCCGAGAACACGCGAGCCAAATATTATAGCGATGCGCACGGCCTGGAATTTACAATAAATTGTCAAAGTCAGCTGAAAATTGCTCCCTCTTCTCTCGACAAATGATGTATTAGTCCGCAAAATATGACGCGATTGTCGGCAGTTCCACCATTGGCTGATGTTATAATCACGATAACACCCTCATTATTACTTTCGTTGTTAATTTTGAGTTCAATAAGTTGATAATATGTATGTTTATATTCTGTTATCGCGTTAAAAACACCGAACAAACATTAATATTAGCACTTCCGGTCTCACCGACAGCTCGTCTGCTCGTAGTTGCGTGGTTCCGTTTTCTTCGCCATGCGCAGTGCCGAAAACATGAATATTTCTGTGCTTTTGACCATCGCCGGTTGCTGTTGAGAGTGGCAGCCGTTCGAGTGTTGCCTCGTCAGCTGGGAACTGCATCGTCGGCACGTTCTCACGACCGACCGAGGCAGCCGTGCAGCATGTCTCCGATAACAATGCTGGCGTCCGGTAATGGCGGCGCTTCGGGGTCGTCTGCCAGTGTCATCTTACAAGGCGGCGTATCGGAGTATGGGCCGAAACCGATCTCAGCTGTCATTCATTCCAAACGAGCGCGCAGGTTTGCTTCCATGGTTGGCAAAGCGATGAAAACACTACGGCGTTCGAGGTGCACACCCAACATTACCAAACCGACGCGCAGTTTTCAAGCACGCGCGATACGGCTCCGCTCGACGAGAACGACGCAAGCCGACCGGAAGTGGCGGCACAGACCATGTGGTTGCGCCCAGACGTCAGAGAGAAAAAAATGAAGAAAAAATTTCCGCCGGCGCTCTTGGGCGGAGCCTCGCTCGTCTGCGCTCCCTCCCTCGACTCGCTGCCTAGCTCTCCGTGCGCTCGCTGCGTTGAGTTGAGGGAGAAAGCTGCGGAACGTGATCTCTATAATTTGGTAACACCACTTAGACTTGACGGATTCGAAAAATTTTTGCGGCATATGACTCGTGAAGAGTCATACGTCAATAATGAGACTATTCCAATATAACTAAGAAAGGTGTTGCAGGGCCCTTTTAAAATACCTGTACTCTTCGACTTACGGTGCCTGTGAATACATACCACTTGATTTTTCACCTTTTGGCTCCATGCAGAATGGTTTGGAAATATCTGTGTTGATGCATTGCAGATCTTTTCATAATTTTTATCCTTGTAAACACAAGTATACATTAGCTGTGATATTGGTCTGCAAGGTGCCTATCCCTTGCCCACGACTGGCAGTTGTCGATTCCACATACTTCGTGGCATAGTTTCAATACCGCCACCCTTTTTTCGGAACTACTAGACATTAGTTCTTTTTTTATGTTTAGTTTATGCAGCTGTTTCAAATATATTGCGTGATGGGGTTCCGTGTCTGCTTCACAGTTATGTAAAATGCCAAAATTCCTTTCTAATATGCTATAAAATCTATAGTTGTTTTGAAATGTCCCCTCGTTTCTGGTTGTTGACCAAACCAAACAAGTGACCAGTGTGCACCTAGGTTCTATATATATTTTGTCCTGTGTAAGATGCTATGCACTTTACCAGTTTAAGCATTTATAATCACATCAATGCTATCAACCTTTAGTTTGCAATCTTCCGCAACAATAAGATGTATTTTTTCAACCATTTTGACGTGATAGTGTTAACTGGACGTCTGTAGCGCACGTCATCTTTGGATTACGTCGAGCCACATTTTAACGCAATGACATAAAAGTCAACGCTTCTTTAACAGGGGTGCAGGGGCCACACTCAACTTTGTCTTAATTCGGCCTCATCAGCTTACCCAAATTTTCATTTACCGAACTTATCTTTAAGCAGTGTTTTAAACAATGCATGGGATTCCTCTCAACCCATTCTTTCGACAAGTGCTCACACTTACCCCAAGACGTCTGCTAAACATAACCTCAGCATCGTTTGCAGTGGAAGTTTGACGCATAGTGATTACTTCAAAGAGAGTTGCTAAGTATTGCAGGATTAGGTCACCACGTCCTGATCCTTACTTATCAAACAAGCCTTGTATTAGACAATTCAGCACTTCTAAGGGGCTGGTACTTCCTTGTTATTTTTAGGCAATTTCATTTGTAATGTTCATAGGCATCCTGACTCCTGTGCGAGCTTGTGAGGACACTGCAGTCATGTGGTCGGATTAAAGCGTGGCTGGCTACGCTGTGCAGCTTTATATGCCCATTCAGATAACGTTCTCCACTAGGTCTTTTTCTGCCTGTGCCGGTTACTAACAGCTACAGCACCTGCGAGGTTTTTCAAGTGCCTAGAGTCGGAAACCAGCACTTAGAGCGACTTCTGGTTGTTGTTGTTAATGGTCATCAGTTCTTGTTTTTCTTGCTTTACAGCCACTCTACATGTCGGGGACGAAATACGTGAAATCAACGGCATCAGCGTTGCCAACCAAACTGTGGAGAGTTTGCAGAGAATGCTCGTAAGTGTCAGCCTGTCATTCTGGGGCGAGATATTGATTGGTCAATGGAAATCCTCACAAGTGTCGTACTGTCACCCATAAAAGCAAGAAATACTGTTCACTAGTGGGAACTCAGATGCGACAACAATTGGGTATTATTAAGTATCCTCTGGGCAGCATAGAACCTGTTTCAAGCTGAAAGTTGATTTGTTCAGTCGCAATAGCATCGCCACAATAACTGCTTAACAGGAAAAATTTATTTATGTTATTTACTCATTTCATTATACCCTCAGGGTCCTCTGTTATGTGTTATGTATTACATAGGGGGGACAGGTAACATATTCAAGTAGCATATACAAAGCCACAAAAAAATACAACAAAGAAAGGAGTTACACGTCTCATGCACAGCAATAAAAGATTTCCAGAGACAGGACATATTAAAAAAAACATGGCTGAACCCTCTGTCATAGGAATCGGTATAACACGAAAGTGAAACGTGTCTTCACAGACGTAGTTGAGCGTTTGTTGTGCATTCTTTCGCCCCAAGCGTGAAGAAATGAATGCTACAGCATCAAATTGTAATGTTACACGAAGAACGGCAAGCCGTTCGAAACTTGCAATGCGCTGCTCAAGCAGAAAGGACGCGCGGAACGAACATACACAGGATGAGCGCGAACTGTCACAGTTGTAACTTATTTCTGTGTGAGCAGCGCGCTCCTTTCGCAAAAGCGGCCGCTGCAGTGAGTGAGGTGACCTTCGTGCTCTCGATGGAAACTTGCAGGCAGAGCGCAAGACGTACAAACCACCGAGATCACGAGATGAGCGCCCTCACGAGCAACCACGTCCTGTCGAGGCGCGCGCTAATCCGCGTGGGGGACGACTTTTAAAGCGCGCTCTTCGAGCCCTTCGCGCCATCTTGCTAGTGATAACGAAAACACGCTGTACCGCTGATCTCTGAGTACCACCACCGGCAAATGGTGTACATAAATAGCTCGCCGTTAGCGTAGCAGAGAACATGCCGTCTGTGGCGGAGTCGTTTAGAGCTGCGCGCTGGCGATCGAGAGGTCGTAAGTTCGACTCTCGGTGACGGAACTTTTTCTTATAGTTTTTTCTTTGCCATATGTTAGTCTTTATATTTTACAACGTCATATCCGTGACGGAAATGCGTCATTGGAGCCGTGGTGGACTCCGGCATAAAACACTTTCGTGTTAATATCATATAAGTCGAACACTTGTTAGAAGTATTTTTGAAAAATAATGATAAATAAGTACTGCAGTTATAACATGCAAAACAAAGATTTTTCGCAGTGGCGTGTAAATATAAAAACTGAAAAAAAAGTCGATGCATATAGGTGATTAGCAGTCAGGACATGAGTTTCTGAAGTTCATTAGAATCAGTGTTACGCAGTTTTGTATCTGATGTGCATAATCAGGAAACTTTTTTTTTTTTGTTTTTGCTAAACATGATTGTGGTGACGCACCAGTGTGAGAAGTGCAGTCAAATTTCATGCTTACTTGCTTGCTTCATAATTCAAGTGGTTGCCTCACTTTGTTTTCGTGTCATGCGATGGCTTTCAGTGTTGCATGTTCATCCAACAGAGAGGTGAGCACTTGGCTCAATTTTGTGAACACGACAATCGGTGTCACGCCACTTCATACAACACCCAAGGTTCTGATTGCAAGTCATAGTAGCAGAAGGCACAATAGCTTCACTAACACTGATTGTACCACAATGCATTGAACCTGCATTTCTTTCAGTTCTATGCATGCCATACGGCCACTGTAAAGAGGGCTTCGCTGGCATGGTATCAAACCGTAAATGCTGTTGCAGACTCTCGGGTTCAACGAAATAGCGTCACCAAACAGTGAAATTTCAGTATAATGCAGTTTTTTTATAATGAACTAAGTTGACAATTTTATTGACTTCATCACGTAAATCTTTATTGAAACTCTAAAGTGAGACATTAAGTCAGTTCAAACAGATAAATTACTCTTTCAGAACTCTATTGTCATTAATTTCGCTACCATAGGTTGATTATTAGAAGAGGAAATAAAGGGCAAAGTTTCATGTTTGGATTTCATGCCAGAACTTGAGCACATTAAGGTCAGTGTGACATCATGAATTCCAAAGACCTCTTGTGTATTTTAGCCACATTGGTTCAGTGAAGTTTGCTGAAACTTATGTGTCACTCAGAACACAATGTAAATAATTTTTAGCTACAAATGATTACGTAGGCCTTAGCAGACGCTGTCAAAATCTATGATGTCACGGTCAGCTGGTGCGGGGACTTCAAGACAGCGTCACCTACTGTATTATCTTTCTTGCGTATTTTTTCGCTTACCAAGCTTCTTCTTGCTCTAAGAGGGGTTCTTTCGGTATTGTGGAATCATAATTTACTAATAAGAGAAAAATCTTTTTTCTATTAGTCTCTTTGAATGTACTTATTTGATTTTCAATACCGTATTTACTCGAATCTAAGCCGATGTCTTTTTTCAAAAAAACAATGTGCGAAAGTGAGGGGGGTCGGCTTAGATTCAAGTACAATGATTAATATATTTTTTTTCTGGCCTTGCGAATTTCGGGGGTCGGCCTAGATTCGAGTAAATACAGTATCTTTAAGCAAGAACTTGCGTGTTTCATCTCTGCCACTTTTTCTGGCAGAATGTTTCCGTAACAAGATAAAAGAGATTGAAGGCTAATGAGTTTGCAGTGGATAGTTTGCAGTGGAGACTATTATACGCAGTCCAATTAGAGAGTGAATTCATCAACAGGCAGGAGATATACCATGTCGCTTGAAACGTTAATTTATTTTTGAGTGCGCACATTATTTCGCCGACTTTCATTTGTGGCTTAGTGTAAACAGAAATCAGCCGTTGTATGACTTCTTACATAAAAGCCAACAGAAATTTTATGAATGCTCACTTTATATTTATTACTTTAACAGCGTCAATCAAACTTCACACAGTATTCAGCTGTAGTCTGGCATGTGTGCCACATGTTCTTGTTTTTGCCCATGTAGACACAGAAAGCTGTTCACACGTCTAAGTGCAGCTCACGTTTCTTTCTTTCGTGCTTCGATTTTATGTAGTTTGTACATTCTCGGTGTGAGGACTGTAGAATTCAATTTAACGAGCATTTACAATATGTATAGCTTAGCTTCTGATAAGTTCTAGCAGACTGCCGTGCAGCTCTTGCGTTTGCTTGCTGTAAAAATGAAGCCTTTCGTAGTGCTTCCCAATGGGACATCCCAGCTGACACCTTTCTCGTTTGTGTCACCACGCAGAGGGATGCACGGGGCAGCGTCACTTTCAAGATTGTGCCCAGCTACCGCAGTGCCCCGCCACCGTGTGAGGTAATCTTTCAGTACGCCTCCGAGCTGGGCCACAGGCTCGACTTTTGCACCACCGGTGATGCCTCCTCCGCATGCGCCTTGTGACATGTGGCGCACTTATTGTGACTGCAAGGAGAGCCACTGCCACTATCGTTCGTTATGCTTAGATGGCACGCTGCCTTTCCTGTTTTGATCGTATCTAAAAACAGTGCCTTGGCTTTTTTATATGCAACTAGTGTAAGGTGATCACCCCCTCAGAAGAACCTACATTCGGGCGTATTGGTGCTGGTTTTTGAACATCTTGATAGGGCAGCGCAGACAACAACGCAAGGAAAGAAACGACATTGTGCTGTCCTGCTTTGTTTCTCTGCATAATTTGTCTTTGTTTTCGCTGCCCTTTCAAGATTACCCCTTAACAGCAAGGAAGTTAGACTAAAATGATAAGAAAGACAAGGAAGACAACAGCATTGTCCTAGCCGAGCCTTCGCACCGTTTTGTTGTAATCGTGCCTTATCAACTAGTCCAACGGTTTAACGCGAAGCTCCTTCCTCATGTGATACATCTCAGTCTGTTTGATTCCTGGATATCACTCGTTCAGGGACGGCAAGAAGCACAGGGCTTTGGAGCATTAGCTTCTATGTTGTTTCTGTTGAATGCATGCTTTGTTGGTGCAGATGCTAGCTGCGGGAAGTTTGCATGCGCAGAAATGTCCTCGCCTCGTTAACACTTTAAAATGATGAGAATGCACTTGTTGCTTAGTGAGCAGGGCTGTGAAGAACAGCTTTGCCGTGCATTGCCATCACTACACTGGTGCTTCTGCCACATGGTGCTTCTTTAGGAACTATGAAGACAACCCGCCCTCCCCCCTCCATTCATTTGTTTCTGTTTGAACTGATACTTTTAACTATAACGTCTTCAATGGCAAATCAAAATCACACTTGCATATTTCTTTTTGACTCATGTGCAGCTCAGTGAAGCAAATGATTGCAGAAATCTTGGAACTGATTGTATTTGTATTGGCGCTTAATGTGTGAAACAGTATCTGATAGTATAACGGTTGGGGCTTCATTAAGGTCTTAGGAATTGGTGTCAATACTTAACGTTAGGTGCATGTGCTTTGTTTGATTATTGGATTGCATGCTGTTGCATTGGGTTTCCACATGCAGAAATCCGTTTGTTTTATAGCTTCCAAGTGGTTGTATAACATATGAGCTTAGCACAGATCTATCTTCTATTGCAAGTGGAAGAAGTGATGCATGTTGTAGCTGTGCTTTATGTTGAACCCTGCCCGATATTGTTCTCTCTTTTTATGTGATGTATTGTTTTGTTATCCTAGAGAACAAGGCACCTTGTGTAGTTGTGCGGAACAGTATCAAGCCTTAGTTGCTAACCTAATGTGGCATAGCAGAGGCACTGTTAGGCTTGACTTTTCTCATTTGGTTAACGTAATTTTTTGTGGCATATAAAATTGGTGCGCAAGAGTTCCGGTGAATGTGCCAAAAGCCCAGTTGGGCGCTTTATTGCTCTGCGCTTTCTTTTCTTGTTTTTGAGGTCTCTCTCAGCTAAATAGTTATTTTTAATATTTAATATGCGAAATTAAGTAGAGCGTAACTTAATGCTGGCTGCAGAGCATGTTAGTTTAGCGTGAGCAGCACTGTTGGTGCAAACATCTGGTGAGAACATCTGGCACGAACTTTTACAATCACTGACATCACCAACTTGGTTCCACATTTTCTGTGCAAAAATGTCAGCAGTGGCAGTCATTGCCTCTTTTTCATCCTCAATTTACAACAGCTGCCATTCTGGCATTTGTTATTTTTGATAGAATAATTATAAACGGCAATAACACTTTGAGTACATTATAATTGATAGCAACATGCTGTCATTGGCACTGCTGCTCCTTGATTTTTATTTCGTTTTATTTCTGCACTGTTGCGTCTCCGCTGCTCTAAGGTTCCTTATTGAGTTCGTAAAGATGATATTTTGCTGAAGTCTTCATCACATTCTCAAAGATTCTACTACGCACATTTCTCAACTTGAAGCAAGATAGTATCACATGCATCTGGTACACTTTCGTATAATGCCACTCGTTACAAGAGTCTTTGTGTCATTTGAGATCTCAAAAGGCTCACAGAATAGGGCCACAATACATGATACTTGTGATAGAGAGTCTTAAACTATTATGATGTCACCCACACTCGGGATAAACAGAGTCGGATGTAGGATATAGTAGCGTTATATTAGTATATCATATTTCAGAAACGATGCTTACAATAATGCCTGTTTCACACGTTAGTTGAAGATATTAGTTATATGTAAGTGTTCAAGCTCCTCACACATTTTTATAAGGCAACCCAACGTAAATTGAGGAAAGTCTGCCAATATTGAAGTCCATGGCCAAGTCCCCATTGAACCAAATAATGCTGCATATTGTATAAGGAAAAGTAAAACATCTGATATGCAATTGCTCACAGCAACCTTCACCGGTGTGTGTACAGCTTTCATGTCACAATCGTGCATCATTGGTGAAGTCAAGCGGTGCTAGGTGTGTCTGGCAGTTTTTAGCGCACTCAAGAAGTAGCACCTCGAGGCTCATGCCCTCTAGTTAAGCAAACATTTTTATTATACTTAATAAGCACCTTTATTAACTGCAGTACCAGAAAGCCGTCTTTGCAGCAACCATCTTTTATATACATCATTTGAGGATCATAACACTAAAAAACTCCACTAGAAACACCGTTAAATTCACTAACCCTCAGCTTGTTTTTCAAAACTATAGCCACACAGCTGCAAAAGTTTGCCCATGCATAATGTGCACAACTTTCCAAAGTGCCTTGTTCTGGTCAGCCTTTTTTTTTCCATGGCTTGCATTTCGCTCCTGTCTGATCGCTTGCAACCCTTTTTATTTTATTCTACGCCCACTGTTTTTTGTAAAGTCACGTTGCCCCCCCTGATTTTGTTGCACATAAAAGCACTTCGCGTGTTCCATTATGTTAAGCAGCCCACTTGATAATGTACATTTGGTGCTGTCTGGGCATCGTTCACAAGTGTACTGGTCCCACACTATTTTATAGGAACTTAAACTAGTGGCACATGTATTACCCGTTCGATCGAATCAGGCTAGTACATTGAAGAAAATTCAGCAGCCAGCACTTGAAAAATGGCTTCATAAAAGTCATTCAAAGATATAGACCACAAGTACAAACAGACACCATGCAGGAAAGTGCTTGCAAATACAGCTTCTGTAGCGTCTAGCGAGGTGAAGCTAACGCTGCTGTGGACTGTTGAACATCGGCGTTACTCTGTGAAGGGGCTTTTGTGTTGCGCGTTTAATGACACAGCTAAAAGGCCTCTGCTTTCAAAGCTGAAGGCTAAGTTGTATTTTTAGAGGGGGCATAGAAAATGATGCAGAAAATACACATTCTTATGTTGATGGTGATGTCCCTTTGACAAATCAGACTAGTCAGTCTTCAAATTCTGCTACATGAACCTCCGGAATCGGAACGCACTTTGAGTGAGCACACATTCCATTTACTGAAACCCTCGTTCATTGTGTCACCTTGTGATGAATTCCCAGTATTTGTTGTTTATGAATTGGTGTTCTGAATCTGTAAACAACCATAATTTGTAGCTTGATGTAGTACACCACGTCTTACAAAAATTCCACAGTGGTCTCCGCTACGACGTGGTGTTCAGTATTTGTTGCATGCAAACGTCGATTATAAATGCTGTAGGTGACTTTCTTCCTTTACGCAACACAAGCTTAATGCACTTCAGGGAACGTGTGTTTCCAGCGTTAAGAATATTTGCAAGATTAGCAAATAGATAATGTATGCCTTATAGTAGAAGGGCAAGTACTCTTGCCTGAGATAGCACTACTAGTATTTCAAAAAGCATGTTCAATAGATGTTGCTACGGAAGGCTTCGCCTCACCCCCCCCCAGGCTTTTCTGAGTGCACTGCACAGTACGCACAGAAGCTGTATCTTCAATCGTCTTGCTTCATCTTTTTCACTCGTAAAAGACACGCAAACATGCCATGTACCTGTGTGTTCAGAGATTTTTACGAAATCATAAATATTCATCCATAATGGGCTTCGAGAGCCATTGGTGCTTAGTTTCTTGCATTTGTCAGCCTTGAACTTGTTATGACAAGTTTTTTTGTTTATTTGTTATTTTCACTCTTTTTTTCGTGTTTGCTGATCTGCGGATGAGCAGCTTACATTGTACCGGGTTTTATAGTCTATGGTCCGTTTGTTTCTGTTGAGTAGTGTAAGACCAGTTGAGTTAGTAGTTGCTTCCTTTGATGAGATAATAAATGTCTTGAAATACATCAGCTTGGTTGATAGTGGTGCTCTTGCTTTCTTTTACTTCTTTTTTCTGTTATTGCTAAGCCAGACAGGTGCAACATCACACGTGACATCCCATATTCCTTTGACATTGCTCAGCCTATCAGACACTACTGGAGTTCTCATTCTTTCTTTCCTTTTTTTATTTACGCAGCAACATAAAGATTGTTGAGCTTGTGACTAGCTGCACCTATCATGGGCACAGTAGACAAGTGCTCAGCTCACTATTACCTTTTTGGATTCATTGAAACCATTATTTCTGATATCACATTATTTAAAGCTTGTTTGTTGGCTAGTTGTTTTCCACTTGCTGACACCTAAATGTTACTAGCTCTATTGTTTTGTACGTACATAATTACACATTTGCAGGCCATGCGAAACCATATATTTTGACCCCTTGCCGTGAAATTTGATAATTTAGACATCCCTTTGCAGGGGTACTGCTGTAAATTACTACTATGGACTGTTTACGAGTTTAGGCAGGGCTTAAATAATACGTAGCCAGTGCAAAATGCCGATATCACATAAAAAGGTTGAACTTAATTGCTGTTAAAGTTAAAGCCTTATATGTCTAATTCGAAAGTGATCTTAAGCGCAGCGCTGGCAAGTTGTACAAAAAAGTCGCATGACTGCCTGCACACCTTGTGACTCAATGTGCGCGAGCTGTGTGTTCACTTCGTCGTTGCAGCGTTTGTGTCAACAAAAAAAAATAAAAAGGTGTGTTCGCATGACATAAATTGCATGGTAAAATAGCCTCAACAGATGGTTTTCGCCTTCGAGTCATCTTAGGCAATTGCGTAAGGGACCCTGTGTGTTTTTGAAACACAGAGTTTGCATTTATAATGTTTCCTTTGGAACACTTCTGCTGAGCTGTGATGTTATGGTGCATAAACCTTAAGGGTTTCTTTTTTTCACAATATGTACATGAGCTCATGACAACTGAGTGGATGCCAAGAATAACTCATTCTAGAAGCACTAGTTTCATGTAATGCAGGCATTAGTGTCTATGGTGCCATTTATAGAAAGGAACCGTTCAATGGAAATTTTACCTGGCAAGACAGCTGATACAGCTTGAGCATTTGTAAGCATATTATATGCTCTTATTTTGCAAGCAGTAATACTTATTTATTTATTTATTTATTTATTTATTTATTTATTTATTTATTTATTTATTTATTTATTTATTTATTTTATTGATACTGTAAGCCTTAACAGGCTCTTACAGGAGTGGGAAAAAAGGATACAGATTGACATCTACACATTAAACCAAAGAGCAAAAAATAATAACAAAATAAAAAGGAAGAAAAATAAAAGAAGAACAGTACAGACTACTCTAAACAATTACAGATTGCAACTATACATCTGGTCAAAGAACCAAGAAATAAAAGAGAATAAAAACACCACAGGCTAACAGGGAAGAGTACACATTAGACACAGATCTGAGAATTGAAACATCCAGTGGCATACAAATCGAAAACATACGTTCCGTGAAAAGTTCTGCCATTTTCTGTAACGCTGCAACTTACTGATCCAAAAGCTTTTCAAGATTGGTAGTGAATAATTCGAGAGATTCTGAGGACACCATGTCACGTGGCAGCTTATTCCATATTTCTATGACCGACGGAAAGTAAGAATAGTTAAATGTATTGCAACGGGAGACGAAAGGCCTGATACTCTTGTCGTGGTTTGTTCTGGTGGAGCGCTGGTATGGTTGTTTCAAGTACTCGTGTTTGTTGATGTTAATGTTGTCATGATAAAGCAGGTAAAGAAATTTTAGTGCAGCAATGCATCACTGGATCACCAGTGTTTGAATGCTTACCCTATTGCGTAGCGCGGTAAATATACACATGTAAAAATATATACTTGTGGAGGACATTGACAAGAATTCTTTGCTGGTATACAATGTTACAGAGACGTTTCTTATTCACCAAGACTTATTTGAGGCCATAAGGAGGCCACTTTCCGTAAAGGTTGTATTTTTGCTGCTAAATGAATTGCAAGTCTGCTTAATTGAGCATAATAAAAATATTAAAATGGCAATTCTGCTTATGACTAGCAACCAGCAAATTTGACCTGTAAGCAGCCATCCCAATTCCCCGTCTTAAGTTAAAGTTCTCGAGGTCTTAAGGAAGTTTTAGTTCATTTGTAAACATAATTAGATTCACAGAATGCTATGTCTCGAGGGTTGCGAGCATGAGCAACTGGGTTGCTGGTGCCGCCTTGTTGCACAGAGCTTAGCTGGAAAGTACACAGAGCTATTATTGTCGTAACCAGCAATATTCCACTTACCTGATGGCATAAAGTTTTGGCAACGACAAAACCAACAGTGTTATTTTAAATTGCTCTGATGATAACACCCATGCAGAACACTTTTTCACGCGCTTCAAGTTGGACAAAGCATCACAGGATGTTACGACCGGTGTCGTTGCTGCCAGTTGTTTGCCATAACTTGGTTATCTCTGTAAACAGTAATCCTACATGGACAAGCTGAAACTTTCTTTTCTGTCTGTGTGCCAACTATTTTTAGAAGGTTACCGTAGGTCAATGCGGATAGGACACATATTCACAAGAGAGGGTGCATAGGAGAAGCTCCGGCTAACCTGTGACGAGTTAAAGACACAGCACCAGTCCAATTTTAGTACTTAAGACTTTTTTTACTAGAAGCTATTTCTGCAATGTAACAATATCAGAGAAGGCAAGCGAGGACATTAGTCTTCGGCCGATCACCCTGTCTAACAGAGAGAAGGTTTTTCTTGACGCACATGTGTGCATATAGCTTTGATGTCCTGTCTTCATGCAAGCATTCTTTGTGTGATCTTTTTCTAGTTAAGCAACTACCATTACATAAACAGTGCAAGCCTGCACTTGTCCTTTGTATCCTCTCTTCTCAATGTGTGTGCAGTTGAATCCAGATATATTGAACCTCAAGGGGATCACAAAATTTTCGATATATAGGTAATTCGGTATATAAAGTATTTATACATTGAAAATATTTTCGATGTTCGATATACACATTGATTCGTTACACGTGGGTTCATTATATGCAAGTTCAACTGTACTAATTTTCGCTCCCGACATAACCAGGTTCATCTAACACAAAAGGCCATAAATAAGCCTTACATAAAACTAGCATGTTTATTATAGCAATTGAAAGGCATAGGCTGTGCATGAGTTTTAGTAATCTCCACTTCCGTCTCGTATTCCTCAAGCAGAAAAAAAATACCATCTGTGCCATCTTCAGTCAAGAAAAGTTGGCACTTTTGCCGGCAGTCAACACTTCGTGTCAGGGCAGTTTCAGACGTAGATTTTTTTGGGGGTGGAGTTGCAACATGGTGTTGTTGGAAGTTTTACCCTAATGGAGACATCACTTTAACAGATGACATAAATATAGCATGAAGAGTGTGGTGTGAGCCTGTGTTCTTGTATATCACATCATATCGAATTGCAGAGAAACTGACTTTGAGTTACCTAAGAGGGCTGATGTGTCTTACAATGCTGTCAGTTCATTTGCAGCTGAGAGCTCTATACTTGCCTATATTAAAACACAGCACACAGTTATAGACTGCAGTTTAGTGACCTAACTTTGCATTAATTTGTGTCAATTAGCTCACTTGTAGTAGATGAAAACAAACAGCATAAAACTTATGCAAGCAGCACTGCATTGTTACATTTGTCTTTAACCAGGATTTAATATATTCTTGGGTGTTTCACAAAAATCATAAAGAATCTTGTTTGCAAAAGCTTCGCACTAAGTTTACAAAGTCAAAATGACTTCAAACAGACATTGCTTAACTTGCTGCTTGGTGTAGGGGTTATCAACAGATCCGTAATAAGTGGCATCTTTAGGAAGCATAATTTTTTCTTTTGTTTCAATTCCTTTTTTTTTTGTCTTAGTAGTCTGAATGGCTTGCATCTATCCAGACCCTTTTTGGGGCAGGACAGCCAATAGTGAGTAGAGTAGAAAGTTCACATCCATGCATGCAAGCGTGGATGTTATGCGCGACTTATAGTTATCGCCATACCTGTTGCATGGTTGTTCCTTTGCGCAATATATTCAGGTGTAACGACTATATTGTTTTCTACATTGCAATGCGCTGGAATGTCGGGCGCGGCAGAGTTTTAATTGCCGGGTGTGGAGTCCTATCTTTTTTTTCTTATTCTTTTTAATCGAAATGATTCAATCATTCTTCTTTTCTCTTGTTTTCTCCTTTCTTTGCCCTTCTTTCTTTCTCCTCCTTTCCCCCTGCTCTGCCCCATATAGTATTTCAGGATTAACCCCCCGCCTGTTCTAGTAAGTAGGCCTTTGAAGGCCTTCTTTTAATTCTCTGCCTGCATTTGTTCAGTCATCTGTCTCATTTTTATTTTGCTTCGGTTTCCATTTTGATGGTGGCACTCGCTGTATCGGGTTACCTGTGCTCATGTGCTTTGCATTTTATGTGCTTTTGGACTACTTTTGTCAGCATGTTGCCTGTACTTTACTTTGAGGCAAGTATTTTGCAGTGCTACGGCATGCTTTCGTTTTCTGGTCATGCTACATGCATGAGTGGGCACTGTGGCACTGTGTGCTGCGACGATTTTCTTTTTTTTTTTCTTCATGTATTTAGGGGATGGTTGTTACCTATGCGCAGACTTAAAGACATTACTACCAAGTAGTCCAGGGCTCAGTGAACTCTGTGGACACTGGTTGTTGGTTTATTTGTCTTTTCTCATTAGCTTAATGTTACAGCTTTGCGAGCAGCTGAATGAATAATGTCTTTCAGCTATTAATATGTGGTCATGAAGACGTATGGTTCCCGTGATGTTGAGTGTTGTCGTGAAAGATCTTGTTATAACATTCTATAGCACTTGTGCTGCATGATTTGAACTACAATACATAACAAACATCAAATAAGTTTCTAAACACTTAGTCCTTATTGCTTTGTGGTTATCACCAGACATTAGGGGCATTATGTAAACACTACAATACATTTACAATTCTCAGCAATGTGAACAAAAAGCAGCATGTGCTTTCGTCATATTGTGAGCATACACGTTTAGTATGTTAAGCTAAAGGACACGGTCAGCATGAATAACTTAAAATTGTTGAAATGCAATATGCTTGTTTGCTTGTTTTTTGTTGCAATTGCTTTCCCTAATAATCAAGTACATGCATTTCTTGTAATAACTACTATTTCATATTTTGCAATGCTGTACACTTACTACATTGGTACTGTAATGCAGTAACAAAAAGATGGGATGTTTTTCACATCCCACATCTTGAATCACTTGAAGACTCAAGGAAAGCCTCAACATAGTTCTTTTTTTTGCAATTCATTTTGATGCAAATTCAAAGGGTTGCCTTTGGCAGACTAATTATTTCATAAGATTGAAAAGCATCACAGTCTGTGAGATGAGCGGGAATACACAACTCCTCCATTACTTAGAAGGCATCTGTTCAGCAAGCGCTTTTTTCTAAAAGGACAAGGCTCACTAAAGGCATGCAAAGGCGTGAGGTGACGGTGAATATGTTATATGCAGATACGGAAGGTTAAGCTCATATATAAGTATTTACAATATTGTTAACACAAACTTGAAGCTTACATCGCTTTTCTTTTTTTTACTTTTGTGTAAAAAATGCCTCGCTGTCAGATATGCAATTCTTCAGGGAGTGAAACGTAAAGTCATGCTTCGATAAGAAGCTTGGTGGAATAAAAAGTATGTATTGGGAAGATAGTAGCACAGCAACAAAATACTAGCCAAGTAGAAAGGACGAAGACCATAGAGGCACGACTGACGCATGTGTCGGATATGAAGGGCCTCTGTGGCCTCCTGCGACTGGGAACACAGTTGTGCTATAATATTTCCATCTGTTTCGAATTCAGCGTACACTCATGTTTACTATGACTGAAAATGGAATTGCAGCCATTCACATATTTTAGGCTGTTGATAAGCTCATGAAGCCTAGCGTTGTAGTGTCGAGACATCGACCTGCATTTCCCTTGAAGGGCAAAAACCGATGTAAGCCACAATCAAGGTGCTTTTATGTAATGCCACTGCGGGTGCTTTTGCTCAGTAGCCACTGAACAAGTATGATTTGCTGGAATGTCATCTTACAAGGTACACTTGCTGCATTTTATTACAATTGACGCTTCAGTTCAGTATCTTCCCTTAGCCTTCTTCTGGTGCCAGGGCTGGGATCTTGTGTACCGATTCTTTAGGCGAACATTCTTGACGCTCGTAATAGGTCGAGGCTTGTGCGTACATCATGAATAATGGACGTACACGGGAGCCTCAACGAATGGCATGCAGTAAGAACGTTGGTTCATCTATAGATTTGGTACAAGATCCCAGTGCAGGTCGTACAGTAACTTTGCATTCCATCTCAACGAAACAAAGAAAGGGAAAGCCTTGGAGAGGTTTTCTCAACTACTGTGAACTGTGCAGTCAAAATATTGCTTGTAGATTTCATTCGTACATATTTTATGTCTGGTTCGCTGTCCTGATCGAAAAAAATATGGCCAACTCTAGTGTGTTCTTCAAGCTGAAAGGAGATGATTGTTCAATTTTGTAATGTGCCTAAGTCTTGTTTTTCTTCAGTTGCATCTTAGTAAAATATGCATGGTCCAGTGGGGACTTTACTGGTTTTTTTTTTGTTGTTGTTTCGGCTATGAATGTGAAGAGTGAAATGTGGTGACAAAAACAAAGTGTGTGCCTGATAGTGCATTGACCTATGTTTGCTTTTTGTGCCTTATTGTGCTTTTTGTGTCATGAATACCGTACTTTTTAATTTCGACGCTTGTCTGGGATTACAACCACAAGTGTTTTTAAGCGCCAGCTTGGGTGCCTGTGTTACAGAAAATTGATGATCTTTGTTTGAGTCTCCTTTATTTGGGCTTGTAATGTTGCTTTTCTGATACACACAACATGGGAAATCCTGTGGCAAAGTCATGGCATCTCCTCTTGAACCAAGAAACTTGTCTGGTGAACTACTGCATGAAGTTCAAGCTCACTCCTACCTTGTACACCCATGAGCAAAAGTATACAGACCATTGCCGTCTGTAAGTTTTGTCGTCTGCACAGTCTAGTGGCGAGCTGTCTTCTGTCGAGAGCATTTCTCTGACGAATTCCATCAGAACAATGCTTTCAACAGCAATTCCGTCAAAGCAATGCTCTCGACAGCGGATGGCTCGCCACTAGACGGCGCAGACGCCGATTTCGGCATGCGCCCCTGTGGTCTGTATACTTTTGCGCACAAGTGTACATCTGGTTGCTGATGCAGTATTAAGTTTTTAAACTTGTTTTTCACAGAACTTTAGTTTAAACATTGTCAGCCATTGTACATTTATATGTATATACGATGTTTCAGAAGGTTTCTGGCTATTCGGTTAAGGGCATGAATAAAAAGTCGCAGTGAAAAACACAACATTTATACTGACGTTTCGACTGGGGATCAGCATTTATCAAAGACGAAATTGTATATACATTTATATGTATATACGATGTTTCAGAAGGTTTCTGGCTATTCGGTTAAGGGCATGAATAAAAACTCGCAGTGAAAAACACAACATTTATACTGACGTTTCGACTGGGGATCAGCATTTACCAAAGACGAAATTTGTACATCGCGACTGAGTTTATATATATATATATGAGAAGCCAAGAACGTAAGATTTGTTGTTATGTGGTTTAAACAGTACTTGGACAGCCATGACGTTCTCTCTCTCTCTCTCCTTTTTATTTTCCTTTTTTTTTTCCCACTGTAGCATTTCTAATTTCATCGTTTTTTTTTTCCTATTTGTTACCTGATTTATTCTTTTAAGGTTTTTATAGTTGGGATGCTTGCAACTGCAGAAAGTTAGACAGCATTGCTCATGCGAGATCTCATTATACTGGCTGTATTTTAAGGAAGCCCATGAAATCAGACACTGTTTGCAATTTGGTGGTTGAAAGTACTGCCTGGGTTGCACGTTCACAATTGTTGCCTTTCATTTCTTCATTGCAAGGATTGTCCACTACTACTTCCGACAGCTGTTCGATGGCTGTGGCACTAATAGTCACTGCATTAGGTGCGTGTGATGTATGCAAGGCATGTGATATATTAAATCCTCTGTTGTCGGAACTCGAAGCAAGTGTATAACGGTTCTAATGCTGCAAAGTAGCCATAACTAAAGTGCTGCCTTATATCATGAAATATAAGGTATACCTTTCAGTGAATGTGTTTTATTTATACACGTGTCTGTTTCCACGTTGCAGTGTGGCTTGGGTCTGTTTACACATGACTCATAAGCAAATGGCATTGAGCATTAAATTCACATTAACAATTACTCATTTCCCAGAAAAGAACCTATCTGTCGTATGCAGTTTGGCTAAGTCAGCAAAATCTGGTATCCTTCATGTACGTTGTTAACTTTTGTATGCTACAGAGATTTTGATTTACTGAGCTACAACTACTTTTGCTACAGTGGAGTTTTCTATATATATATATATATATCATTTATTTTCACCCAGCTCCACTTTAATGTAATGTAGAGCAGTTACATTTGATAAATTGTGAAATATCATTTTCTCACACTTAAGATTGTGTTAGCATCATTTTGCGATATTTCTTGGTTGGCCCATGATGGGGTGTTCTCATTATAATCATGCATAAGCTGAGGCACCTCCAGGAAGTAGCCTGACTGTTGGCTGCAAATTTCCTGCTATACTTAGTATGTAAATGACTAATTACTTTTCCTGGTTGATGTGGTACTTAAAAACACTTGTGCATATGATGCCTGGCTGCTTGTATTTCTTGTGTACTTTTTTTTGTGGCTTAATTTATGTGCTACTCTCATTTATTTGCATTGATTTGCATTCTGTTTTGTTCCTGTATGGTTCTTCATGGCTGTTTTCAGCTTCTGTGAAGTGTTCAGCCATCTTTTTAGGGAATTGAAAGTGTGAATAACCATATCTTGGAAAACTTGTAGTATACCATTATACAGTCGAACCCAGATATATCAAATTCGAAGGGGATCACAAAAAAAGTTTTATATATAGGTAATTCAATATATAAACTATTTATATATCAAAAATATATTTTAGGGAATATACAACTGTTCGATACACTCAATAAATCGATACATGTGCATTTGACTGTATTAACTTTGGCCAATGTGTATAAGACCCATCAGGCTCCCTATTTTTTTGCATGGTTTTTTGTTATAAAAAAACTGCATATGTAATCTCATTTATGCTTTGGGATTTCAGTTGACATTCAGTTTTGACCGTTTGTTGCAAAACATATAATTACGTCTGTGCAATAATGCCTGATCAGTTCTTCATGGACCAGAAATATTGTTTTCCTTTTATATGCAATTATTCTATATAAGGGCATAAGTCTGCAAAACATTGCTGCCCTCTTCTGAACTGCATCAGTATTGATAAGACAGGTTGCAGAAATCTCACCACGGCGTACACCAAAATTTTATATGTAGCTTTCTTTCATTGTTGGTTATGCAATTTGCTGTTCAGGCTCCTAGGCATTATCTTTAATTTCATCAGCATTTGATTAAGCCTGATGATTAATTCTGAGGGCTGGACAAAGGTGATGCAGTAGGATTGCATGTTAACAAAAATGTGACAATAAAATATGCAAGTGCAGGAGGACAACGCATACGTGTACACACAGGTGATAAACTCGAATTTACTTGCACTGAGTGATGGAGAGCTTACTAGCACTGAAAGGTGGGCATGCTGTTAGGTTTGCACATTGAGCTTCCTATTTTGTGGTTTGTGATTACTGATTATGCACTCTGTTAATCATTAGCTTTTAGAACATAATCAAACAGCACTTCAGACAAAATGTATAGTAGATGGAAACAACAGACACAGCACTGTGTCTGTACTAAGCAGCTGAGTGCAGTGCATTTCTGAAGCATTATTTCATAATACCCATTAATAAAGTGTTGCTTATATAAATTTAAGCATGCCCGTTAACGTAAACACTAGAGTTGTGAAAGCTGTGCACTTACAGCACTTGCAAATGGATGTCGCTCCAAATTCTATCGTGAAGTTTTTTTGTGGCATCTCAAGGTGTTTGTTAGTCAAGGATATTCCGATACCCCTTACAGCTAAACTAGCTGCAGTGACACATGTTTAACGTAGAAGGGCTTTCATTGTCGGGAATAGTCAAGGCTTCTCATTTTGTTCATTTAGTTGCTTTGCTTAAATATAGATTTTTTCAAATAACACCAGCAGTGTTGGTCAAAAGCCTTGTTTCAAGAAACTGGTTGAACGATGCCAATTATGGTAGGGCTTAAATGGAAAGTAGTTTCTTTACATTTTTAACTATCCTGCAGCTCATGACTGAGAGCAATAATGCATGACTCATGTAATGGACAGCAAACCATCATATTCCATCACA
Organism: Rhipicephalus sanguineus; assembly: GCF_013339695.2. Classification (NCBI taxonomy): domain Eukaryota; kingdom Metazoa; phylum Arthropoda; class Arachnida; order Ixodida; family Ixodidae; genus Rhipicephalus; species Rhipicephalus sanguineus. The sequence continues at coordinate 102,422,591 of NC_051178.1, read as the reverse complement.
CTGAGCCTTATGGCTTAGTTGTTTTCTGATCACAAGAACACTTAAAGCTTTTTAACAGTTCAGGTAATGCACACATTTTCATTTTATAACTTATAAAGAATTTATGTATATGAATTTGAGAGTAATAGTTTGGAGAGGACCATGATTGTCTGATAAAGTAGGCAATGGATGACAAATCTGTAGTGGAACATGCTGTGCAGCACTGACTTAAAGTTCGCTATGATTTAAAAGACTTGAGGCGGGCAGTCACGTCTTCTTTAGTCAAATTTTTCTTACGAGTTACAGAATAGTATGCAAGATGCATCATCCTGAATTGCAGTGTGAATTAAATGTAAACATTTCGACAGAAATCTGTCTGGCTCCTAAAAGTGTGAATTACAGTATGAGGTACAGTAAGCTTCAGCATATTTATTGAAATTTATGCGAAGGTGGAGAAAGGACTCCGGACTGTAGCTGTTTCTTGCATTTGAATACATTGCCAAGTAATGTGAATGTGCTCTGCATGTTACAAAAATATGAAAAAAAAAATCAGGGGAGATAGTTAGAAGTGTATTAAATATTAAGGGCCCAAACTGCTGTAGCTTAAGGCATTTTTCTGAGGTTATACTTCAGGAAACAGTTTAAAGCAGTCATGTGAGTGACAGCAGCACATTGAAATTGCTGCACCAACTTAATTTGTCATCATCAACTTTGAACACTTCTTACAGAGGAAGTTGGTTGTTTGTGAGCAGAAAAAAAATTAAAGATAATGTGAAGTGAGGTCACATTGCTCTAAGAAATAAGTGAGAACTCATCTGTGGCACATTTTACAGACATTCATCGCATAAAAAGCACCCAAAAGGCAAAAGCATTCAGTGGACTCCACAAAGATCACATGGTTAAAGCATTAAATTAATTTAATGGCAGCCTTTTATTTGTTCTCAGGAATAACCCACGCGTGAACAAGTGTGTAGCCTGCAAAAAGCATTGTACAGCTCTCGGTTCATTGATCGTTTTCCATTGGTGCTTAACATGTGTTCGGTAATTATGGATGCATAAGGAGCTATTGTTCTGTCGTCTTGTGTGCGGGTAGGCATGTCTGCTTGGACACATTGTCCCGTATCTATTTCAGGAGAGGTTATTGTAGAAACTAAGGTCTTCAAGAAGAACAGCACAAAGTGATGAGCTTCTACACATAGCTCTTGACTTGGACCGCAAGCCCACACGAAGCAGAAAACACCTATGGACCAAACCGCTGAAGTCTGTGTGCCAGAACTGTGCGTTCCTGCTCTTGCTAGCTTCAGCATGCCTGCCCTCGCTGGACGTCACTGCCATTCACGTGACTCAGTGTGTCCTCCTAATAAAAGCCCAAGACTGCTTGACCGTTTGCTGCAGCACCAAGAGAACAGGGTTGCTTCCATTCTAGAGGAAAGAGTATACCTTGATTTTCTCGATTGTCAGTTGCTCTGGCAAGATATCTTGCAACCACTGCCCAGTTGCATCATTTGCTTTTCTTTTGCCGCGGATAAGCTTTGCGTGGTCATGAAGGAACTAGTGTTCAAATGCACTTGCAAAGTTATGATTGTTCAGTTTTACAAGTGAGAAAACAAACTGTGAAAAAAGCTCAATCTAGACAGATATGCATGTGTGCGCACTATCTACTGCTGTCAAAATATATTTAAAGGAGGTGGCAGGCAGGTGCAGCTTTGAACCGCTGTCCCGCTGTTGGTATTTGCTGTACATTTTGGCAAAGTAAACCCAGTTCAAATTGTTTCAATTTCAGGTACAGTCAAACACTTTTATAATGAAACCCTCGGGACCTACAAAGTACTTTGTTGTTGCAGGTAGCTTCACTGTAAAGGGCGCTCAGTGTAATTCTCACAATATATCCACAATGTAAAGAACACTTCATCTTATAGGTCAAAAGTAAAGGTGTTTGACTCTGTAGTGCTGTGCCAAGAATGGGGACAAAGGCAAAGAAGGGGGACAAGTGATTTAGCGATAGAGGAAAGGCTTTTGACTTGTCACTTCCAGTGATGCTCTCACACATGAATGGCAGAAGCCCAGATTGACACATTGTGGCAGAGAGAATTACTCATGTTTGCAACGGCTCTGCTGCCTGTCATTTCACTAATACTTTCTGTGGTTTGAAGTGCCTAAACCACAATTTGAATATTTGGTATGTCGTAGTGGGGGACTCCGCATCAATTTTAACCACTTGTACTTATTTAAAGGGCACCAAGTGAATTGGTGTTATTGCATTTTGCCCCCATTGAAGTACAGCCGCTAATCTAAGTGAAATGGGCTTATTGCATTTTGCCCCCATCGAATTGCAGACGCTGTGGCAGAAATCAAACCCACGTCCTTGAGCCTAGCAGTGCGGCACATTACCTGCTAAGCCACCACAGTGTGCAACTGTACTGTCAGTGCACCCAGCAATGTCACAAGATGGAAGTAGTAACAGGGACAGGAATTCAGTCTGCCTGCGATAGTTTAATTGCATCTACTTCCTGTTTTCTGGCATGTCTCAGAATGACATCTCTGAAGGAGTGAACCAAGAATGTGGCCCTGTATTTTTGAGAGATTGTAGCAAGCGCAGCACAGTTAAGCAACCCTAGATCTAAAAATCACTAGCTCCCTCATCCACTGCCATGTTCGGATTGTGTGTTTGTGTTTGCACTTACACATTGACTAACATAGCACACTCAGATGCAATGATAGACAATTTTCGCCACTTGTTTTCCAGAAACATTTAGTGCAGTTTTCATGTAGTATCACAAGTCGTACTCCTGCGTTATTACTTTTTTTAAAACAGCGGAGCTGTTTAAGCTCGAGGCTCGGCACTAAATCATTCGCAGAAACTGCGCCTAGCTATGACGTCGCTGCACGTTGCCTAGCAACCACTTGGCACAGCTTGGCTTCGCCGAATGCGCCGCGTAGCAACGCATTGGAGGAAGGAAAGGTGGGGATGAAGAGGAGAGAAGTGTAGAGGAGGAAGAGAAATGAATAAAACAAAACAAAATTTCTTGGCAAGGCGGGATTTGAACCTGGTTACCCACGGTCCGATAGTGAGCGTCACAACCATTCGGCTATCCAGGCATGCTTGCAGGACAAGCATTCATGGGAACCGTATGAGCCATATAATTGCGTTGCTATGGGCAAGAGTACAAGAAAGAGAGAAAGATAAAAAAGAGAGAAAGAAAGAGAAACAGAGAGACAGAAAAAAAGCATAGCATAGCCGTGTATACTACAGTATAGCAAGGGGGGAGGGAAGTGAAGGTGAAGAGTAGTGATGTGAGGGTGAGGAGGAGTGAAGGCCAACAGCTACACTGCATCCGCAGCCTTTGCACCAGTTGTGCATAACTGCCCCAATTTTACTGACTGTGAAGCAGTACATTAAATTATTGTTTTGAACAGTTAATCTCTACACATGTTCCAGAACTACTCTCTCGAGTCCTATTGGCATTAAGGGAAGCTTATTTTCTATAAATCTTGTTATTGTTCAACAGGCTTACTGTAACCCGCTTTCACGACCTCAATTTTTGAAGCCTATATTTTTGTTTGTTTCATCTCCTTGTTGCATACTCCAAAGAGTTCCCTTGAGTTGATTTGTTTTTTTGTTTTATTGAATTTCGGGTTTTTTTTGCTTTTTGTCATCCTTCTTTCCTTTTCATCTTTAACAATGACAGCAACTTCTTTTTTGTATGCTTTCAAGAATGCATACAAAATTTGTGGAGGATGGGAGTTATGATAATACTTTGTCATCTAACCTTGCTAATTAGAGTTGACAAGTGCACAGCATTCATTCATACACATAAATACACATTCATACCTTTCAGTCCTGAGTTGTATATTTGGAAAAGGTTTTTTTTCAATATTGATTATTTTTCATCATTGTGTTCTAGAAACGTTCATGGGCAGCTCAATATCCCAATAGGAACCATTAATTTTCAATTGTATCTCCAGTACGGCAAATTAGAAATTTTCTCAAATACTGCAGTGTGTCTAAACGTTAAAAGCAAGAAAAAATAAACTTCCATGTTCCTGTTCTGCTCTGCTATCAAAAAGCTTTCATAATTACAGATTCAAGTACAATTGGCTAAGTCTGGCTTAAACTTGTATTGTAGTTGTGCCCTTTTACACAGAACAAATGTGGAGGGAGTTCCAAAAATGTACTATTCTACCAGCCTCCGTTTATTTAGTGATTTTTGTTTTGTTTTTGTTAGTTCCATCGTGTATTCGCTGCTTTAATGACAACATATATACACTGAAATCAGTTTAGGGTGATACATTTCACAGGTTGTGTCAGCTAAGGCAACGCCTAATAGTCTGATGAAATTAACTACATTATAAGATTTTATAAGATCATTTGTGATTGGTTATTTGCAGCACAGCCAATGCTAGCAAATTTTTCACATGATTGACAGCATAATATGGTTTTGCATCCGCATGAATATATGCAGAGTGCAGCTGTTTTTAGAGCATGCAGTAGTGTAGGATAGTCAAGCGTGTGGTTGCATTTAAGCTTTTACAGACTCTGTGCCTGTAAGGACGGCGACATTGATGTGTTTGTGACATGGTGACATGACATGGTGACATGACATGACATGGTTCTTGTCATCAGCCAGCTGTGGTGCCTCTTAATTTAGCGTATGCTTTATTGTCCGGAGTACATGCATGTGTAGTGCAAGTGAAAAATAAGTAAGTACATGCAAGTGAAAAATAAGTATGTACGATGTAGTCATGTATGCAATAGCTTTCAAGCATTTTGCAATGCTTTTTACAGTGTAAACATGAAACCCACAGGGCTCACGTCTGTAGTCTGCTCTTTTCTCGTTAGAAAGTGCTGTTTCTTAGCCCAACTGTGTACCAACCAGAGCAAGTTAGTGCTGTTTTGTGAAGGCTGTACTTGTGGCAGCAGTAACGTTTCAGTATTTGTGCTTCCGAGTTGATGACAGGGTTGCCACACATTACTGTGTTTACTTTTTTGTCTTCAGTCGCAACATCATCAATTGCTCGTTTGTGGCGAGATGTATACACGCACAAATGGTGCCGCACAGAAATTGTCGAACATGTACTTTATTGAGTATATGGTTATGATGTAAATTAGCTGTCTACAAGTGTTCAGCAAAACATAAAGTTGCTGTAATTTTAATTTATTTTAGGGCATTGTGGTATGGCTCAATCTGGAATGCTTAACTTTGTGGACAGCTGCATTATGATGGAGTTTTTAAGAATCCATAACTTCCTCTTAACAAACTGTTACACCTTCCGTTTGCTTTCTTCTCATTAGCCTCTTGCAGTTTCTTTCTATTATTCTATGAAATAGAGATTAAGTTTAAAAAGAGAGGATTTCAAGCTGTTGGCAATGTTCAGGAGGCATCCCGTTTAGGAAGGTAAACAAAAATGTTCATAATGCCTATGGTATTTTCAACGATGCTCGCATTACTGACTTTGGGAAACATCTCACGTAAAAAAAACTTGCGCTTTTGTCTTTTACAGTGGCATGTGGAAAATTCATGTACAAATTTTGTAATGTACCTGCTTTTTGCTATATGGTTAAGCTTTTAGAAATGTGTAGCAGTTGTAAAACTTGGAGCTATACATGCAGCATTTATTAATGTAATATGCAGTTATACTGATAATGGGAAAAGGGGCCTCGCATCACTTTCCTAAATATTGTAAATAGACATTCTTAGTTGCTGCAGAGTGCTGACATGAATACCCGAGCTGAATATTTTTTTTCTGTAGGCGCAGCAGGAAGCGACAGTTCTGTTTAAAGAAAAAGAGCGACTTTCCTTTCATTCAATTTTTCAAACCCCTGCCAGGCTTTGCATACCTGTTATGTTACAGAGACAAAGCTGTTGGTAGCTTTTTTAGATACCACAATTAATGAGGAGTTTCGAAAGAGCACGAGTATCCTACCCTGCCTATAAAAAAAGTTATTAGTGTCCATCAGCTAAAGAAGTTCATTAATGCACTTCAATTTCGTGCGGTGCTTTTCAGAGATAATAGTGCACTCGAATTGTGCTGCTGAGCTTGATACATTTATATCCAGCTGGCATGTTGCATATTTACAATGCTTGAAACTAAACATCTGCTGATAATAGCTGTGCACATAATTGCGGCCATGTGATAGACAACATGAGTGCGGTGAACGGGGTCACTAACAAGCACTTCTTCTAAAGAAGTTCAGATGGCCATAGATGTAAACTATGGGCAAGTGCCATTCAGTGAACTTAGCTTTTTGCACACTGTCGATGCGGGTGCAGTGAATTCGAGGCACGCATATTTGCAGCGTGCACGTACATGCCGGAGAGTGAAGTGAGGAGTCACTGAAGCAGTAGTGGTGCATGTGCGGGCATAGGCATCAAAACGTTTGACCCTGGCAGTATCAAATTTGACCTTGGCCCTAAATAGCCAAAGAAATGGCTCGCATTTAAAGTCAAGTGTGATGACGACCATGCAAGCAGACCGTCCAGAGGCTAGATTAATGCTCTCGGCGATGTTCCCGGCTCTCAGGGATAATCTCGGCAATGGTAAAAGGAACACAAAGGCACTGCAAGGGCAAGTCATTAATTGCCAGGAACTTCTTCTCATACAGAATGCATTCAAGAAGTTGTTTGTTGGAAAATATGAAATGTTTCAAGGTTCTTTAAAAAAAACAGTGGAAGAGGGGGTGGCCTGTCAATGATTCGTTTGGCACGGTTTGAAAACTTGTGTCTATCTATTTTCTTACGAGTCTGTGTAGCGCTCTATTGTAGCAAATCCTTGCTGGTTTATGGGTTGTTTTTCTTTGGACTGCTGGAAAGGATTTAGGCTCATTTGATTCAGTTAGCTTCAAGCAGTCATGTTTTACTCATAGACTCAAATTGGAATGCATATAGTTTACTGCCTTGGATGGGCGTTCTCGTGAATATTTTAACAACTACAATGATTTTTTAATTCTTAGTTAACCTGCTGAGTTTGCCGTTAGATTGCTTTGTTTTGTTGCTCTTTGTGTTCAATGTATTCACGAAATTATAGTTATTACAAGCTTTTGAGACAGGGTGACAGTGTAACCTGTGTTCTAGTTGTGTACCATTCACATATCTCAAAATAAAAGAAGTTTTTTGTTGTATGCCTAGTAATTATTCTCCTGTAAATGTTTTATTACCTTTTTTTTTTACCATAAACACTCATGCTTTTGTTATATCAGAGGCAATCTTTGTTTTGTTCTTAATCCTGAAGACTGTCATTGCCCTCATTTAGGCTGTCTTCAACCTTTTCAAAGCACTAAGATGCAAACTGACTTCATCCAAGGCTACAAGGCTACGATAGATAGTACTACTTGCGGTGCTTCCTTCACATTCGTTAAATTCATGGAAAGAAGCTCTGCTTCGCAAGATTTTGTTGCTAGATCTAAAGTCAACAATAGTATGAAACATTTGTGAATAGTACTTAAAAGTTGTGATTAATTTTTTTAGCCTTGACATTCAAATTCACAAACTCATTCTCGTATGAACTCATTGTCATCATCAACACAAGTCGTTGCGGTCTTAACTGCCTCAGCCTCCCTTTAGCCTCGTTTTTATGGTCTTTAAAATAGGGTTCTGACTCTTTCAAAACATTCATGTTTATGAAGCTTCATTTTCTCAGATAAGAATACTACGTGAGATGACCTTATATCTATTGCTGTTCTGTTGCCTTCATTCAGGCTTGCATCGAATTGTGCTACAAATTTTTTACAGACAAAAAATTGAATTTTAGAATCATATATAAAATGTTTCTTCTATACAGACAGCATTATGATCCCTTAGTAACAGTTGCTGTCTACGTCGCCTCTTAAAATTGCTGGCATCACACACTTGCTGCGCATGACTGTTTCGCTGCTTGCAAAGAGCCCACTCATTGTGCTTCTTAAAGGCTTTTGCATTTTCAGCTTATGGTAACAATACTAAGGTCATCTGTGAAACTGTTTATAAAGACTGGGCAAATGTGAGGCGCCTGCAAGACAGCTGTTAACAATGGGGCACTTGCGTATTATTTCTGTGCTTGTGTGTTTTTTTTTTGTGCGTGTGTGTGTGTCTGCACCTCCTTTCTCTCTCTGTTTGTTGTCTTGCCTGCCTTTACATTTGCTTTTACATGCATGTAAGATATGCACTTTTATGTGTAGTGTAGCTTAGATTTTTTTGAGGACCAAGGAACATTGTGAGCTGGTACATATTGGTTGTGTGTGCCATTGTCAAGGACTGCCAGTTGTTAAACGTTTGCACATTTTAGCTTTACTGCTTATTGGTTGACTGGCAGTAAAATTCTGAGGCAATGAGCTGTGTAAAGCGGAAAAAAAGATTTGTTCTTTTACTTGATGTAAGCAACCTTCATGTAAACTTACAAGCACTGTGTGGCGTATTCATTCTTGAATCTTAAAGCTTTGAGCTTGTGAGACAATATTGCATCAGCTTGCAGCAAATTCCGACAGTCATTAGACTGTCAATGTCACAGAAGGCATGAAGAGATTTTTGTTTCAAGTGGTGAGAAAATTTATCGAGTTCATAGCATAGCTTGCACCTATTTCTGAAAGAGGTTGTAATTCATCTAACGACCTTCATTTTTGAGAGGGTCTCTAGACAGGTTTGAATCTTCTAGATGAATGAGTGTTATGTGTAATGCACCTACTCCATTATCTTGGCCAGATTTCGCTGCCTAAGTCACTGTAGGAGACCATCAATTCAAATAAATGTTCATGCCCGGCTCCTGACTCTGGTGTTAGCGCCTCTTGGTCACCACGAGTCTCAGAGATGCTATGATACCAGGATTGTGGCATTTGGCTGGTCGTTGCATAAAACACCTCGAGGAAAACTCTGCATGAAGTGTTCATTGGTAGCGCTGCAAACCAAAGGGAAAGAGTAGGAGAAACTGATTGGCCCTAGCATTTTGGATGGGTGGGTAGAATAGCAACATAGGCAAGCACTTTAGGACCGGGCTCTGGTGCGAGCCTACAGTAAGATGGAAGGCAAAAATGGCGTGTATTGAAGTTCGGGTGATTTTCAAGGACACTTGCTTGGTCAGAATTGATATGGAACTGTCCACCATCTCAAAGGTTCTGTGTTGCTTTAAGACATCATAGCCCAGCAATCGATTACTCGCAGTGAATAATTTGATCAATTAACCAATCGTTCAATCTGTCTGTTTGCCTTTTGGTCAGTAGCTCTTGCTGGGAAAGGGGCATTGATGCATCTGAGAGAGCGAAGTGAATAATACTGTGGCTTGTAGAGCTTGCTCTGCTGCTGCTGCTGCCACTGCTACTGCATTCCTCCAGAGAATATATGCCTGGGAGATATTATTACCTGAGCATTGTTGGATAATTACAAGTCGGGAACAAAATTTAAAGTACGCCTGCTTTTGAGGCCTTTAAACTGCTGATTGCGCCTGATTGATGGATGCTTGTCGATTGATGGATGCTTGGCTTTTTTTAATTAATTGCTGGGTTGCTAGTGAACCGACTGCATTTGCACTGCAGTTCCGCAAAACTTTTTTCGGCGCTGTCATTCTTGCAGTCTCAAGGTGCCGTTGTGTGTTTTCTTGTCTCTCCGCCAGATATACGTTCGTGCCCTGTTCGACTACAACCCTTTGGATGATGACCTCATTCCGTGTGCACAAGCCGGCATTGCATTCCAGACAGGAGACATTCTACAGGTCTTTTGCTTTTACGGAGCCTGACATTAGCCACTCGCTTTTAGCCTTTTTATTTCTGCTTTGTAGCAGAGGCATAGAACTAGACGTTATACTCTGTCTTAGAAGGTCGTAGCTGTATTTAGTGACGTCCTTTGTTCGAATCTCTTGCTGCCACAGTCGTACATTGCTTTTGCTGGCTAAAAAGCTATGATAGTCCTTCAATGTACACGTAGCAGCTAATTTACCTTTATTGTGGTAGAGCAGACAAGATTGTGAGAAAAAAAGTTTGGCTGTGCTATGCAGACTTTAAACACAACATAACAACCATATTTATGGTAGAACATAACAGTAAGTATAAACCTGCATGCTGTCAAAATAGTATGCCGCTGAATGGATGTTCATTGTATGCTTATTATCTTGAAGTATGGATGTAACAATGAATGCAATCAGCTGAGGATGTCAACATAATTTATTGCGTGTCTCTTGCACTGTGGCTCACTATGTCTTGCAAGAAGTCTGGTCTCCGACTGTATAACTTAACATTACCAAGTGTCAAGCAGGCTTCCGCCTTCAACTGTTGCAGAGAGTGTAACCTGCTGCAGAACTTCTTTTGTCAACTGGAAGGCTTTCTTTCTGAGAAATCCACATGGATCTTTTTTTAATATTTTCACGCCACAGATTAGTTTTTCACTTTCGTGAACCTTCCTCCACTTTGTGGGTTTTCGCAGAACTGATTTGCCCTAAATGTACCTCGTGAGAAACTTAACAAAACAGATTTGTGTGAGGCTGCAAGAAACGTGTTGTCGTGCTTCCCTCCTTCTTTTTCCTTCCCCGGTGGTCAACAGGTGATCAGCAAGGACGACCACAACTGGTGGCAGGCCAAGAAAGAGACGGCCGACGGTACGGCCGGGCTCATTCCGTCGCCCGAACTCCAGGAGTGGCGGATGGCTTGCATCGCCATGGAACACGCCAAGAACGACCAAGGGGGTACGGCAAGACTCGTTTTTGTTTCGCACTGAGCAACAAACTGCATGGAAAAGGCACTAGCCAAATACCACGCTGACATCAACAGCGTCGCAGCTCAGACAGTTGCACAGAGCAGAAGTTTGATATTGTTCTTTAGTGCTGTGAAATCTTTTCTTTTTTTTTTTCTGTCGGACAAGTGATGTTAGATGGCCGGTAGGGTAATTCTACCAATGTAGCACATTCTAGCATCATTGTTGTCCCTTTGAAGATTGTCAGCTGCTCTAATACGTCACCTTCTGTACTGTGACAAGCTTTAGTCCAGATTATAAGGTAGATAGTTAGTGTTAATTTGAGTGTACCTGTCCCTGTATGCTTACATTTACCCGTATTACCCAATAAATTAGGGCGTGGCACAGTCATTCCTAATGCTCAATCTGCAACTCCCTCAAACAGTGGAATGCAAATAGTAGCTCGTTTAAATCTGACCTGACAGCAGTACTTCGTAAGAATGAAAAATGTTGTGTTTCTGACCAAACCTCGATATAACTAACACGGACATAGCAAATGGCTGGATGTGAAAAAGTCAGTTTTAAGTGTTTCTTGCTGGTGTTGACTTAAAGGGAATGTTTGCTTATATGTAATTAATATCAGATTATAGGGAAATTAATGTTCTGCTGGGTAGGAGTTTGTCATAAGGTTCAACTCCCAGTTATCTTTGTGTTCTCTCACGTTTTTAGTATCGTCACACATGGTCACGTGCTCGTACAGTGCGCACACTTTGAAATGCTTGCCGGGCTTCTCCTTCAGTCTTTCACGTCCGCACTTGCAGTGAACTGCTCCATCTTCGGCCGCAAGAAGAAGCACCTGAAGGACAAGTACCTGGCCAAGCACAACGCAGCGTTCGATCAGCTGGATGTTGTCACCTATGAGGAAGTTGTCCGGCTCCCATCCTTCCATCGGAAAACACTCGTCCTACTGGGTAAGTGGTGCAATCAAACATGCAGTTCATAGACTGCCACAGATTAGGGTGCGGCACTGCAGTAGTTACTGTATTACTTGTACAGTGATGTGTGCACTTTTTATTGTGTAGTTAGTATGTAGTTAGTTTTATTATGTTCAGTATCTAGTGTTTTTATTAGTATCTAGTATTATGTATCTAGAGTCAGTAAGCATAGCAGGGGGAGGCAGAAAGTTGGGTGGACAGATATCACATATTTTTTAAGCAGTAGGAGCTCTACGTATTACATCTCTCATACGTTAAAAGATGACACTTGGCAAATTGGAAAGTTTGGAAATACTGATATTTTAATTTGTCGTTAAAGTTGGTCTTGAAATGCATTACTGGTGTCATCATCAGCATTGTTGCAGCACCGTGACAGTAAAATTTGCTGATGTCATATAGCAGCAATGCTAGCTATGATGACTTTGCTCATAAAAAAACTTCTGGTTAAGCTTGCATGTTGTAGTCAAAGTAGTCACAGGAATGGAATGGGCCATGAAAAGCTATAGTTTTATGTCACGTGAGGGGCTCTAACGTTCGCCAGTATTTTTTCAGTGTTAATAGGGTTTGGACAGTTAATAACGATAAAAATGACTAGTCAAAAATGCTTTGTCAGTGCTCCTCTAAGAGAAAAATTGGACCACCAGTTAAAATTTTTTAATATACCACGGCACTAAGCAGTGAATTTTAATTCATAACATTCCTACATGATGTAGTGTGTGACTACTATAGTATTTGTTTTGTGTAGGCTTGTGCGAATATTCGAGCACTTCGAATATTCAAACGAATATTACAGTATTCGAATTCGTTTCGACACAAATTTAAATTGTTCTAAATTTCAAAGTATTCGAAATGATCTAATAAACATATATAAACCACATGTAACCCCTGTAAAGGTGGTTTCACTGCAGTGAAGGGGTACTCTACCTACCGTGAATACACCTATCCAGGGGAAATCCACACTGCCGTGAAGCCCCACTTCAAGGTTAAATGAACATATTACCCCCACATCGATTCATCATTTTTTAAGTTTAAAAGCTTGTAATATGAGCTTATATGCTCGAAGTATAGTCAATTTTAAAACGCAACATATTTTACAGGTTATCACTTCCATTCTACCGAAAGTAACATCCTGCTACTATTCAAAGTTGCTTCCACTTCCCTTTGAACCAAGGAGAATCACATTTGCACATACCTTCTTTCAATTTTAAAAAAATACTGTGCCGATTAGCTGGACCATGACAAACATGCTCATATTTTTTTAACACGAAAGTGTTTTATGCCGGGGCCCACTACGGCTCCACTGATGTATTTCTGTCACGGATATGTCGTTGTAAAATATAAAGACTAACAGTGGGGAAAGAAAAAAACCAGAAGAAAAAGTTCCGTCACCAGGAATCGAACTTACGACCCCTCACTCCGCATCGCGCAGCGCGAAACGATTCGGCCACGGACGGCACGTTCTTTGCAATGCTAACGGCGAGCTATCTATATACACCATTTGCCAGTGGTGGTACTCAGAGATCGGTGTTACAGCGTATTTTCGTTATCACTTGCGAGATGGCGCGAAGGGCTCGAAGAGCGCGCTTTAAAAGTCGCCACCATAGCGACGAGCGCCCACCTCTACAGGGCGTGGTCGCTCGTGCGTGCGCTTATCTCGTGATCGCGGTGGTTCGTACGTCTTGCGTTGAGAGCACGAAGGTCACTTGATCACTGCAGCAGCCGCTTTTGCGAAAGGAGCGCAGTGCTCACGCAGAAATAAGTTACAAATGTGACAGTTCGCTCTCATCCTGTGTATGTTCGTTCCATGCGTCCTTTCTGCTTGAGCAGCGTGTTGCAAGTTTCAAGCTGCTTGCCGTTCTTTGCGTGACATTACAATTTGTTGCTGTAGCATTCACTCCTTCGCCCTTGGGACGAAAGAATGCACAGCAAACGCTCAACTACGTCTGTGAAGACACGCTTCACTTTCGCGTTATACCGATTCCTATGACAGAGGGATCAGCCATGTTTTTTTATAATATGTAATATATACTATTCAAATTCGGTTTGAAATTATTCGACCAAATCACTATTCGCTTCAAATTCGCTTCGAACTTAAAATTTACTATTCGCACAAGCCTAGTTTTGTGGCTTACAATAACGGGACTTTTTCATCCAAACTGATATCTGTACTTTCTCATTGTTTTATTTTTAAAATAATTTATGCGTGTGTTGTGTGCATAACTTATTATTGGATTTATGCCCGTCGTGTAGCTTAAATTATCAGCTTAGTGCAGAGAGGCATAGAAAATACCTAAAATGAAACCAGTGTTGAGGGGAAGCTTACACACATCCTTGTTAGACGTCTGAAAAGTTGTGGTTTTGCTTTATGTCGCTTCTGGAGCTTGCAAATGTTCGCTACTTCACAATGTTGTAAATAACAAGAGTTCAAAAAAATGAAGGCCTTGGAAAGGGCTATACAGTAGACTCTTATTAAACGGAACCTGAAGGGACCAAGAAAGTATGTTCCGTTTCAGAGGAGTTACATTTATTGAGAGATGAACAGGGTTGCAGCATTCAGGTAGGAAACCAATCATATTAGAGGCAGTTGTTCTATTTAAGCAGCAATGCCGTTTAAGAGATTTGCGTTTACTGAGAGTCTACTGTACTTTAAAATTTCTGATGCGAGCTTGTCGAGTTTGTAAGGAAACGAGCCTCGTAACTAAAAGCATTGAGGAATTACATGCGTCAATTACAACACTACGTATTCAAAACTGAAATAAGAAAAGTACTTTGTCACGAGCACCTGTGGGCAACTTCTCATTGCAGGAGCCCATGGTGTAGGCCGGAGACACATCAAAAACACCCTCATCGCAAGCTACCCAAACAAATATGCATATCCCATTCCACGTGAGTACTGTATTGCATGACATGCAGCCTAAACAGGGTGCATAAAACAACAGAGAAGATGAAGACAATGCTGTGTGTTTGTTTTCTTGGTCTCTCATGCCTTGCTAGGCTATGCTTAACACGTTTAGTAACAAGAGGTTTTTTTTGTTTTTGTTTTTTTTTAACCCTGTCACATCCAGCAGGAGGCAGCATTAGAATTTTTATATTGTCAGATTTGTTAACAACTGAAAGAAATGCACTTTTCACGTGTTTTCGGCATGCTGTCATGCTTACCAGTAGTATTCATTTTGTGCCATGTGATGTCCATTAATGCTTACATAAATGTGTTCCATGTGGTTTTGAACAGAAATGGAAATCCTTTCGTGCCTATCTCAGCTACAGTAACTGCAGCATTTGTCATGCAGTCATAAGTTAGACACACAGACATTACTCTATGATAGAGAGACATAACAATCTTTAACGACATTCCCGGAGATGTTAGCCTGGTTTATGGCCTGGCTTGCTACTCCAGGTGTCGAGTGATGACTAGATATATACAATGACCACATATACACACAATGCGTAGTACAGTCACAAACATACTTATATGCGCAAAAGTTCATTAAGTCGAGTGGTCCTCAAAAACACCAACAACACTTTTGTGTTGCGCATCGCACAACCGCTGTCTTGCCACAAGCCGGGAAGGTGCCGCAGCACCAAGCTAAAGCCGAGTTGCTAATGAAGTGCTGCCTTTAGAGTCTGTCGTTCTGCATCGTAACAGGAACAGGCACAGAGGACGTGTTTTAAGTCTTCCCGAGTATTACATGTGGTGCACATGGGCAAGTCCGACTGCCTGACCTTGTGACTGAAGTATTTTGTATAGGCAACATTGAGTCTCAGCTAGCAAATGCATGTTTCATCTCGCCTGGTTAGTTCTTGTGGCACATAAAAGCTACACGTCGGCCGTACTAAATGAGTATATGTAAAAAAAAACTTGAGCCTTTTAGTTGCTACTTATGCTCACAGACTTCTTTTGCTTCTTAGCAACGAGTTACAAAAAAACCCAAGTTTAAGGAACATAAGGTCATCTAAATTAATCTGACACCCTTCACTAAGGCATGCTTCAAAGCCTACTGTGCTGTTCTGGGACATTAAAATACACAATTTCATTCCTGATCTTCAATTTATGTCTATCTAGATTACAAGCTCCATGGGAAAGCAGCAAACAAATCCTCTGCTGCCCCAGTCCACAAAAAAATTCTACTTTTTCAAAATTTTCGTGCTCTGACAACTTTATAACATTTGCAGTCAGATGCACTTCTCTCTTCCCTCTTTGTTATGCAGTTAGCATCACCATCCCATTTTCTTCTTGTTCTTCTCTGGATAAATTAGGAACAACAGCTGTAAAGATGACTCATCATCAACAGGATAAGCTGAACCATTTCTAATGTACACTGTAACATATGAATGCTTGTAAACAAAATAGTACAAAAAGGAAGGTGTGCAGAGGCATAGCTAGTGGCTTCAATACATCCCTGATAGAAACAAAAAATCAGAACAGGTGAGCCGTGTCAGAGAGAGGTACAGTTAAAAGGAGTTCAGCAGTTAATTTTCCCAAGGATAAGTTCTTTGGTGCAAGAGTCTTCTAATGTTTAAAGGCAAGAACATATGTCTGTGGTGTAGAGTGTGGTTATGTTTGGACATCTTGCATTGAATTTGTTGATTGACACTGTCAGAAAATTAACTTCTATGCAGAAATAAACTACAAGTGCAAAAGCCAGTTTAGGTTCCTCTGCATAGGATCTCCTTTACTGTCAAGTGCCACACACTTTCATGTTAAAGATGCGCCTCTGTAGGTACTATGCGACGCTGGAATAGCTTTCCGGTCATTTGTGCAGATGTGCTGTTGTATGTGTGGTACTACAACTGCACTTGACTCCCCTTCATTTGGCCTTGGTTGGTTAGGTTTTTCACCCAATTCAAAGGCACTAGAAGGTCCTGATGGGAAACTATGTTCTGTTATAAAGAAAAGTTTTAACACAAGAACTTATGCCAGTTTGATTATTCCAACCCTCCCCTACCACTCAACACTGCCCCCACATTTATGCAGCATTTGCCAAAAGCTCTAAAACACACAAAAAAAATCATACTAGTTGAAGGGATCTGGACACCGACCAAATGATGTAAAAACGAATGTATTTTGACGTTTCTTGACAAAAAAATTCAGCACATGAGACTGTTCACTTCCCTAAGTGACAATAGTACCATAGGTCGGCAAAAGAACCATAGGTCGGCAAAAAATGTGCTTACGCAGACTCACTCAAGAAATATATTTTGCGTTGAGAGCTCACTCGGACTCAGACTCACCAATATTTTCCTCAGCCGGACTTGCTTGGGCTCAGACTGACAGCTCGACCTGAGTCTGAGTGAGTCGACTCCTGAGCGTGATAATGTATACTTGCCTTTTTCAAACATGGTGTCAGTGCTCTTTAACCTTAATGTCTCACATAATCGGTGCTCTACGTGGCACCTTTGGTCACATATCTCCAAATACAAGCTATCAGTGGTTGCATTCCAGTAAGGACATTTTATTGGAAGACACAACTCACACAAGATATTTTTGTCAAAAACTTTCCATGAAAGAGTTTGTGGTGGGGCGAGGTCAAGGCACCCTCCACCCCTCCCTCCCGTAACTCACACCTCTGATCAATAAATATTGAGCTTATGTGTGAATGCTAGCGCATTAAAGTACGTGTGAGTAGACATGACTATAAATGTGAGCCTACGTAAGGCTGATAGTAAGGCTGAAGTTGAGTACATAGGACCATAGGTCGGCAAAAAATGTGGAGCTCACTGAGACTCACTCAAAAAATATGTTGTGCTTAGGGCTCCCTCGGACTCAGGCTCACCAAAATTTTCCTCAACTAGACTTACTCGGACTCAGACTCGCTCAAATTTTTCTCAACCAGACTCACTTGGACTCCTGCTCACCAAAATATTACTCGCCCGGACTCACTCAGACTCAGACACACGGCTCGATCCGAGTCTGAGTGAGTCGACTCATGAGTGAATTTGCCGACCTATGGTAGTGGCTGCAGTAACCTGTCCTTGGTAATGGTGACATGTGCTATGCCCTTCAACTGTAACTAGGCCTCTGAAACAAATGACTACATGTATAGTTGTTATAATGCTGTATCAGAGTAGCCTGTTGTCCTTATCTAAAGTAGTGCCTCGTCAACTACAGGGTACTTCATGCAACAAAAACAAGAGTGAATTTATTTCGTCACTAATGGTTGTACAACCTTTCTTATAAGCCAACCGGATATTGCGGTCTCACAAATATTGAATCAATGGGAGTCAACCGTGTAAGCTGCATAGTGGCTTGTGGTGTCGGAGGCGTACCTGACGTGAATCTCCATTCCTCACAGACACGACGCGTCCTCCGCGCAAGGGTGAAGAGAACGGGCGCAGCTACTTCTTTGTGTCGCATGAGGAGATGGTGTCGGACATTGAGTCGCACGAGTACCTGGAGTACGGCACCCACGAGGATGCCATGTACGGCACCAAGCTGGACACCATCCGCAAGATCCATGCCCAGGGGAAAGTTGCCATCCTCGACGTCGAGCCACAGGTCGGTGTTGTCGTACGGACAGCTGCGAGAACTGTTGTTTCGTTTTACGGCAATGGTCGTTGTAGGTTCTTCTTACAGTTAATTGTTGGGGTTTTACGTCCCAAAACCACGATATGATTATGAGGGACACTATAGTGAAGGGCTCCGGAAATTTCGACCACCTGGGGTTCTTTAACGTACACCTAAATTTAAGTACATGTGCCTCCAGCATTTTGCCTCCATTGAAATGCGGCCGGGATTCGATCACGCGACCTTTAGGCCGGCAGTCGAGCACCATAACCACTAAACCACCGCGGCGGGTGTTGCGGGTTCTCCTCGGGCTCAGAATGGTTGATAGCTGCTGCACAAATCCCCGATATTTTTGGACTACAACGTAGTGCGTAAAATGCAAAGTGAGTATACTCACAATCAAGAAAAAGATCAAATTGTCAGCTAATGATGGACGCTACGCACCTCTTTG
This sequence comes from Rhipicephalus sanguineus, assembly GCF_013339695.2. Taxonomy (NCBI): domain Eukaryota; kingdom Metazoa; phylum Arthropoda; class Arachnida; order Ixodida; family Ixodidae; genus Rhipicephalus; species Rhipicephalus sanguineus. Next base: position 102,404,030 of record NC_051178.1, on the reverse strand, counting down.
ACCAGTCAGATTTTTTTTTGCGGCTGTATCGGCGGACCAAAATTGTAGAAGGCAAAGCTTCTTCAAATAGGCTCATTGTTAGAGAATGTATAGGAGAAATTAAAATCTCGTGTTACCATGTTTCTAGGTGGTGAGCTCCACTTCTAGCATGACACTTTCTTACTTTTGTCATGACTAGTCTCCACAAGCGATATTCTTTCCTTGCCTTCTCCCATATTGGAGCAGAAAAATTGTGTCGTGCTTACTGAGCACTGCATATCAAGTCACAGTTCTGTGTGCTCCACGTTGGATGATTTGCTGAAGTCATGGTTGTAGATATGTATGCATAATTTGCAATTAACTCCACCCTGATTTCTGAATCAGTGCTTCTCTCAAGTAACATAGATTAATCGTACAATTCTTTTTTTAGGCAGGCATTACAGTCAAACCCAACTATTTCAAACTCGGATAAATCGAACTATCCTTTATATCGAACTATTTTCTAACTCGACAATGCTTTAACCTCGATACATAGAAAAATCTACGGTGACATTGAACAGAAAAAGCTTGAACCCTCCATATAGCAAAAATCACACGTGCCAGGAAGTTGGCTTTTCCTCACAAGAAGTTGAGTTTGCCTTACAGCGGAGGTCTTTTCCGCGTGCATTTGGGAGAGCGAGTGGTGTGATTAGCAGGGAGCCGTGCAGAGCAAGTAGAAACTACCACTTGCCATCACAGGCTTTCTCGCATGATTACCGTATTTACTCGATTCTACCGCGCCCTCGATTGTAATGCGCACCCGTTTTCCGCGACCAAAAAAAAAAGAAAAAGTAATACATCGATTGTAACGCGCACCCATTTTTCGTGAGAGAAAAGAACAAAAAAAAAAAGTCCGTAGGAGTCAAACTTCGCACATTCAGAAGAACAAGTGTTTGGGTTTTAAAGAACTGAAGTTTCAAAAAAGTAAAACACAAAGCCAAAAGCGGGCCTTGCCGCTAAAACTGTCACCACTACGGCGGCGATACGAGTCGCGCAGGATCAGTCCTCGTCGCTGTCGGACAACTCCTTGTCGTTGTCAACACTCTTCGATTTCGGGAAACCGGCCCTGCTTTGGTCCACTGAAACCTTTTCGTGAAGCTTTGCTGTAAAAAATCTTCTGCTTCTGTTTGCGCCAGTCTCGCACGCACGTTTTCGGGAACTCCGTACGACCGCGATGCGGCCCGATTTCCGTCCGTCTCTCTGCACATGTATTAACTATTCTTTTAAATGCGGCATCGTGGTACACTCGTCGAGTATTGGAGTCGGCACTTCCACACCGTCGATGCGAACGCAGAACGGGATGACAATCACCTCAGCACACGTACGAACTGAAAAAATGGCAGAAATGGCCAAGGCGCGTAGGAGGCGGCCATTTTGAAATGTCGATGGCAATACGATAACCGAGTTTCTTTTTTTTTTCTTTCGGTACTCGATTCTAACGCGCATGCGATTTTTGGACTCGTTTTTCCGGAAAAAAAAGGTGCGCGTTAGATTCGAGTAAATACGGTACTCTCTGGCGCACCCATCGGCCCAGCGTGCACAGTCATTGAGGTCACTGTTCGCTTCTCACCGATTCTCTGCTCTATTAGTTAATGCGACAGCTGCCATTAAACAGAAGAACCTGCTGTTTGCTGCAGAGCTGGCGATAACCAACAGTGTCAAACGTGGAGAACAGAGGCACGGCCGCTACATAAAAAAAACAGGTGCGGCCTGCTGCGTGGCGCCGAAACGGCGTCCGGGGCCTAGTTCTCCTTGCGCCCGCTCTGGCGCCACCACACCGGTCCAGCTGTTCACGGAGAAGCGCTTCGACAGCCGCGTTTGTACGCGCGACACTTACTCCAATCAGGCCGTAGATTACGCGTTTTATAGCTGCACATTACAGGTTGACTATTGAAGTCGTTATTAGAAATGCCGATTACCCCACATATGTGAACAGTTTGCCCTAGGACTACCAATATTTGTAGAGTGGGCCTCAGTACTCTTCATGAAGGTTGCCCGCTTTACTCACCTGAAATTAAAAGTTCTCGTTATTACGAATTATGCTGAGTATATTTACGTGTTTCTTCAAGACGAAGTAGTGAGTGATGCAGGCACTCAGGAGGGTGGCCGCCTTTTCTCCCGGAATTTGACTTTTCCTCTGTGTCTCTATAACAAGCGCGGCAGGTTAGTAAAGGTGCATGACATAAAATCAGCAGCACATAAAGAAACGGCGGCAAAATAAGATATACAGAACTGACAAGCGCTTGTTCTGTGTACGTTTCTTCCTTTTGTCTCCAGTTTGTTTTTCTTGTGCAATATCTAATGTGGTTTGGCTGGCCTGATCTACAGGAAAGCTACGTTCTGTGCTCGGTTCTGAGGCCGACTGTGGAACGCACGCTTCGATATCGTCTTTCACAGGGTGCGAGCAACTTTTGATCTTAGGGCTTTCTCCTGAGCTTTCACAATCACCTGCCCCAACTATTGCGTCATCAGCTGCATTCATTCGCCAGCGTTTTCTGGGCTGCGCGTTCTTTTTTTGCATGTAGTGCGGATAACCGGGAAACACAGTCGGGACCACAGTCGGAACCAAAATCCTAATCTTCGTGTTCTTTTTATAGTTATCCTCAGTGAAATTTAATGAACATACCAGCGACCTGTCGCTTGGCTCCCACTTACTTGCTTTTTCTGATGGCCCTTGGCGAGAAATATTCTTCGGCCACGTTTCGCGACGCTGCAGATCACTAGGGAATTCGTGGTACTTCATAGTAGCGTCTCTTCTCGCGTTTGAATTGCACAGCGGCACACAACAGCTTCGCGGCATCTCACCGCTGGAAAAAACCGTCCGCCACAGACGCGCACACCAAATAAACGCACTCAGGCGCAAGAAACATGAGGAAAGCTACTCACACAGACGATCACACAAAAAAGCACACGAACAACGCATAAATTCCGAGCCGACCACATTGTAGCACCACGGCCGCTGCATAATGGTAGCACGAACTGGCCTCTGCTTTGCGGACCGCGCTAGTGGCGTCCTCACCAAAAACTGCGGCCGCAACTGTCAACTCGACCGGGACGCGCTTGCCCATTGACGGCGACGCGACGCAGCAGGCCGCACCTGCTTTTTTATGTAGCGGCCGTGACAGAGGTCTGATGCTGCCGTTGCCTACAGCAGGGGTCTCAAGCTCACCTCAGCTAGCAGGCAATGGTCGCAAAATTTAGTCCCACAAGAGCCGGGACAGTGAAGAAGGTGCCAGTGGGGGGCAGCAGGGTTTGAACAAAATGTCACCTAACGTTGCCATTTGAAAGAACACTTTTCCATTTCTCATGTATGGGTCATTTCTGAAGGGAATTTGATGTCAGGTTTCGAAAAACATATCAGTACTGATTTCCACAGTGACTAAATATGGAGTTTTCGTTCCATGGTGATGTTTCAACTCATAATGACTGCATGGGGTGCCTCACGAGAAAAAATGCTTGAGATCAGTCCCATCTCTGTAGCTTACCCAGCAAAGCACTCATTTGCAATAGGCGAGAAAATAATGCAAGTAGTATTTAGCGAAGTCACAAAACTTTAGTCAGTGTGAAGCTACAGGCCGCTAGCGAAAGGTCCGCGGACCGCGTATTTGAGACCCCTGGCCTACAGCATCTCGAGAGTGTACTGAGCACAATAATTAATAACAAGCTCGACATTAGGGCCACGGCGGTCTAGAGGCTCTCGGCGCCTGATGAGCATGCACAGCTGTGTATGAAAATGTTGAGGCGTGGTTTACATCGACACCATATTTTCTCACGTATAACCCGCCCCTGCATATAGCCTGCTTCCTTGCATTATCGTAGAGCAGTGCCGTGAAGCCAACTTGCGCAACGAAAATGCAGTAAATCTTTCAGAAGTTCTATATCGAATTATACTATATATCGAACTAGTTTTCGTATTTCTGGGAATTCGATATATGTGGGTTTGACTACATGCAAAACATGAGTAGGATTCACCTACTTTTGCAGTAAAAGCCTAAAACACAGGCTATAAAAGTTGTGCCTGTCTGGAAACTTTGTAGTATATATGTAAAGCATGATGTACACTTTTCATTTCAAAAAGCTGAAATTTTCAATAGCTTCTCAGTGTGCGTTATTCTCATTACACTTGCACTACATTTATGCTTGAGTTTAAGAGCCATCACCTCCCATCCCATCAATGTCACACTTAAAAATGAAGGGCGCTCAAGGTGCATTAGGCGGAATGAAGATCCGTGAACATAGGAAGGAGCACATGTTGTCAAGAATCCTAAAAGGCCTTGACCGCAAAGTGGTTCAGCCGTACACTACACTACCATGGTGCACAGCCAAGTGCCTTTATTGCGCCAATGTAGCACCTTCAACACATGCTAATCTCAAAGGAAAGACATTGAGTGTTGTCTGTACTATAGCGCACCATCGCAACGTCTGCCCCCAGATGGGCTTCTCTGTTAGAGTACAGTAGAACCCCGCTGATACGTTTTTGAAGGGACCGTAGGAAATAAACGTAAGAGACGGGAAACGTAACAGACGAAAAACAGGAAAAACGGCAAAATATTTAGTGGTACAGAATTTTATTTCAATTCCTACGAGCAGCACGAAAATTGGCGCGCTCAGCCGCGATCTAGTCGATGGCTAGAAACGCGGAGCTAAGGACGGCCTCATCCACAGAAATGTAATCAACGTATGTGATTTTTTTAACAGCAACAGCTGTAGGCATGAAAGAACTAAGCACACGCAATCACGACCGGCGCGGCGAGTCCGACCGCGAACCGCACGCACGACCATGCGAGCTCCAACCAACTCGAACTCCTCCCGTTCTCCGACAAATGACGATGATGATGAGTCTACGCCAACGCGATGGCAGAAGTGAATGCCAATCTCGAAGGCCTTGCTTTCGCAAGCAATTACGTCATACACGCCATGTTTGTGCAATACAAATCTCAAAGGCTATGCTTTTGTCAATAGTAAATGCCAATCTCGAAGGCCTTGCTTTCGCGAGCAGTTACGTCATAGACGCCATCTTTGCAATTTGAATCTCGAAGGCCATGCTTTTGTTCGCATCAATTGAAAGATTCTGTTGCTTGCGCCTCTCATGCGGCTAATATTACGGTCAAACGAGGCCAAGCTGCGTGAAAATGCACCATGGCCGCTCTCTTTGGTAGTCACTCGGTTGGCTCCGAGCGCACTTCGTGACGTATCATACGGGAACGGTCCGACAGTTACGACGTAACAGCGGGGTTCCCAATACATTGTATCCTATGGGAGCTATGCCGGGACCGGCGGAAAACGACGTAACAGCCGGGAAAACGCAGCAGTGAGGAACGTAACAGCGGGGTTCTACTGTATTCTTGTCATGCTACGCTGTCACAGCGAGCGGAAAGAATTGGGAGGGCTGGTTTTGGTAACGTATTTTGGTAACGTATCAAACACTTGCACAAATACAATGTGCAAGAAAATGAACATGGGGACAGCCACAGCCCCAGCTCAATCAGTAGAGTGCAGTACGCGCCGTGTAAAGGTTGTGAGTTCTTTTCCCAATGTTAGCAGTACAGCATTGATGGTTCAGCTTGTTGGTACTACATAGTAGTAGTTTAAGAATTCCATGGCATGGAAAAGATGGACACAAGACACGTGATGGTGCATTCGTGTGCTACATGTCTTTTTTTAACCATAGCATTCTGGAATAACACCTTTAGCAACTTGTCTTTTCCTTCACTTTCATATTTATTTTCCTAATTAGTACTGCATATCAATTAAAGCCTGTGGTTAATTTTTCCTATTTTGAGACATTGTGTTGTAAAAATATGGGCACAATGGTAGCCCATGGCTACCAGTGTGCCCACATTTTTACATTTTAATTATTAGCCACAGTGTGTTTAATGAGAGTCGGCTTGCTTTCCTAAGTGTTCCTTGTGTCAATTATTGTGTTCAGATGCTGCGTGACAGGTCAGGTCATAATAAAACAAGTTGCAATGTTTCTTCACCTGAATACAGCAACCTAGCTGTCATGTAATCGCTGTAACCTTACAGCTGTTCTTACACATCCTTGCATGACATTAATTCCCAAATTGTATGGTTTCTGTTGTACTTATTTTGCTAAATAATGAGAATACTGTACCCTTCCCTCTATCCTACACTGATGGTCGTATATTATACCCAGTGAAAATATGGCAATGTTGACGCTGGCTTGCTTCATTGGTTTTATTCTTTTTCTCTAGGCTTTGAAGATCCTTCGCTCTGGGGAATACGCACCATATGTTGTCTTCATAGCAGCGCCTTCTTTAACATCTATGCATGACGTAAGTGTTCTTTTTGTGCGGGTCACAGCTTTGCTCTCAAGGGAACACGTAGTAAAGATTGGGCTGCTGGAAGGCTGTTCTTTAAAACTTTTGTTTGGCAGGTTGACGGGAGCCTCGAGCGGCTAGCCAAGGAGAGCGACCTCTTGCGCCAGGCGTACGGCCACTTCTTTGACCTGACGGTGGTGAACAACGATATCGAGGAGACCATCCACACACTGGAGACCACGCTGGAGGCCCTGGACAACAGCCCTCAGTGGGTGCCGGTCTCGTGGGTGTACTGACGAGCCGACATGGGGGGTGCCGACACCCCTCGTTGACTATTGCGCTTCCGGTGACTGCCGCAGCCGTGGCCACTCGGGGATGGCCAATCCAATCAGCCAGCCATTTGTCAATGTGCCACACACACACTGTCCTGCGTCGTGAAGACAACAGCAACAGTGGTGCCGTCTGTGCCATCGTGCTCCTGAAAGAGCAGAACGCTGCAACCGAGTCGCAGAAATGCGATGCTTCTTGACACATTTTTGTGCCTGCCTTTAGAAATGCCGGCTTGAAAATTCTATTCTTTTCCGGAGAAAACTTAGAAGGTCTAACAGTACCGTCTTATAGCGGCATCACCTTAAAGCGATGCTACCGAGAAAAGGGCCAAAGGGCCGCTGTGGTTGATCAGTGGTTACGGTGCTCGGCTGCTGACCCAAAAGACTCAACTCTGGCCGCGGCAATCGCATTTTGGTGGAGGTTACGTGCTAGAGGTCTGTGTGCCATGTAACTGCACGTTAAAGTACTCCAGGTAGTCAAAATTATCCAACGCCCTCCACTACGGTGTCTCCATAGCCTGAGTCGCTTCAAGACATTATACCTTATAAAGCATAAATCAATGTAATGAAAAAAACTATTTCTCTTTTATTAGCAAATAGTCCTTCTATGATACCAAGAGGCACTATTCTTGCTGTTAGATGGTGCTTGGCAAACCAAAAAATGCACAAAAATAAAATACAGATGGCAATGGTACTTGAAAGATTACACATAAGCTCACCGCAATGTTGTAAATTTTAATGGTGTCTGTTATGGCCTGCATAATTCTTGATCAGTAAAAATTATTTGCAATGTATCCTAAGGGAGTAAGAGACTTAAAAAGGCAAATTTAGGAAAACTTTATCCAGTCATTTTGCTGATAGCTTGAAAAGGAAAATGGAATTTGTGACATCACACCGACAACTGGGTGCTACTGCTTCAGCCTGAAATTTGAGAATAGAACTTTCAGCTTCGTTTTGTCTTTCAATAATGAGCCCATGATCGTGAAATTAATGACAATAGATTTCTTGAAGAATAATTTGTCAGTCTTACGTCCCCTTGGTACATAAGCTTTCTATTGAGTTAACTATATAAATTATCAGTGTTTTGCCAAATTTGATTTATTGCTGTCACAAAAATCTTTATGTAGGCAGGTTCATTCTAAACCACTCTTGGGTATTGCAGACTTTGGGGGCGTTGCTCATGCTTCTTTGTTCGCCTTAAATGTTTGTTTTAGCATTACCATACCACGATTGTTAAGTGGTACACTTGTTATCAGATGAGTTGTGCAAATTGTGTATATCCTAGTAATAGCCAAGCTCCCTTTAACGGTGCAGTTTAAGTTATCTGATAACAATAAATGCGAGTTTGTTGCTTTGAGCCAGGTCACGACAACTACATTTGGCAGAAGCACTCGTTAAAAAATCTGAGATAGTCGGTCTTATACTGGAGTCCTGCCCAACAGTGTCACTCAAATCACTCAAATCACGCGCTTTTAAACATGAGGTGAGCTAGAACTGAAAAAGCGTAAATCAGGCGCAAATCACATACTTCAGAAACATACGGCCATTAGTATGTTATGTAGAGTGGTAGTCCACATAACTGCTACATAACAAGTAGTCTGTTCATTTTCTTGGCAGGAGGAGGTCAGTGTTGCCAATTTCATGTAATTTTTTGGGGTACCTGGGCCACTCTCACTGGGAACAGAGTTATTAACTTGAGAAGCAAGCCAATCATGTTTGTTCATTCAGTCTGACTTAGTCCAGCAAAGTTGAGACACATCTAATTCGCATAAAGAGGACATTGGATGAGGCCAGGAAACAGACACGGCGCGGTGTCCCATCTGTTTCTTGGCCTCAATCGAAACTTTTTTTTGCTTTAATTAGACACGTTTCAAGTCTGCAAATTGAACCAACTAGCCCCACTTTGCTCTCGAATAGTTTATCAAGTTTTCATTTAAAAAAAATAGTGGCACCGCAACACCTGAGCATTAACTTGCTTGCCTTCTTCTTGGAGGCGTCGCGGTAATAAACAGCTCTTTGGAGATTTTGCTGAATGCATAAATACACGTTCAGGATAGTTGGTGCTCAACAGCTTACACTTATTGACCTCACTTCTCACGTATCATGTTGCATTTCCTGTCCAACATTTTTGGCGTACATAATTCATTGCTTTCGGTGAACCAAAGATAGCAAGCACGGAGTGTAACAAATGTCACCGGTTGCTTGAGGGAATTCGTGAGCTTCCCTGGACTGCATTGCTATGCCACTTCAAAACATTCCACAAAGCACATTGCTTTACGGCCTTCGATCATTAATTCGCTTTGCCACGTATGGTGATGCACCGTCCGATCGAAGAGCTCTTGAACAAACTCTCAGAGCAGTGAACAGTGGCAGCATCCCCTCCCCCGTCCCTGAAATCGATGACATGCCCGCAAGCTGACACTTTGCTTGAGCAAACTTCTGCCTAAACAAACAACTGCGCGAAAACGCCTAAGGTTTGTTTAGGTGAGGATTTTCACCTCGCAAGAAAGCTACTAAAGGTTGAAGGAGCATTCATGGATGCATGCTTTGAAAATTCAGTCAGAATATTGTGAACCCTGGTCCCTTAATCAGAAAAGCATGGCAATACAAGTAAATCAAACACTTCGTTCGTGTTGCAGAAAGCTAGTGAGTGAGGTTCTCTTTCTTACTTTTTTGTTGGGGAGGGAGAGAAGTAGTACGTACTTGCTGTTTGGATAGTTGGTGCGTGTTCAATATTAATAGATTTCATGTTGTATAATAATGGGTTTAACACCGAAAGTACAACCACGGATAAGGGCGGACGTATAAGTAGGCAAGACGGGTGCTCAACTGTTCAATTCTTTCAACTCTTCATTTTTTGCCAACAGTGAGCATATATGACATATTTTTCATAAACACGCGTGCAGCGTGCATGTTTTTTTGCCTTGCTCGATGCTGCAAATACTAAGTGTTTGTTGGCAATGGCAGTGAAAAGCAAGGCTATGAACGCATTATGAAAAATATTTTTTATTTGCTTACTGTCTGTGAAAAATGAACAGCTGAAAAGGAACCTCAGTCCTGTCTAGATTTACATCCTCCCCTTTCTGTGGTTGTGATTTTAGTGCTGGGAGGGTTGGGGGAGGGAAGGAGATCTTTCTTTTTTTTTTTTTTCTTATCCTCTCAAGCACCTCACATGCTGTCTTTGCATATACTAGCATTCTCAATTGCTGAAAGCTCCTCTCCTCAAGCGGTGTCGTTAGTGTGTCAAGGCATCGCATTTCTGCCGCCTCACTGTGCACAAAAATACCGGTTCTGTCGGCCGCACACTGCAATATGAGGACTCGACCGGGTGCAACGACATCGATTCTCCACAACCACCAGAGTGCCTCCGTATGTTTCTAAGTGACTTTGCGGACTTCTTTATTCAAAACGGGGTTGGAGGGCGAGAGTGACCGCCTGCTCGCCGACCCCGCAACGCCTTGCTTGCTCAGGCCAGAGGGGCATCCCAGCGGCGAACTGGCCAACGTTTTTGTGGTGGAAACCAAGGAAATGCGGGGCAGCGCTATGTCGTACGAACTGTGCGCACCGCTCCGTGGCCATCGCCCGTGTAGTCTTGTCATTATTTTTGTTGCTTGAGAGTAGCAGCGTGAATGGAGCAACCTCTTTTTTGTTTTCTCTTTTAATGGAGGATGTTTGTTGCTGGCGTTGTCACTGTAATTAGAAATGGACGAGCCAGTTTCTTGTTCCAGAGAGTTAGTAGCTCTCACTCAGGAATCATGTCATCCTTTCCGCGCACCATTTATATACACTGCGCGAACTGTTGGAAAACATGTTTCTTGTGTTAACGACTGCAGCTGCAACGGCCTGCTTCACCCGAAATTATAGGAGCGTCAAGCTTACCTCAATCCTCGTGCAATATTTTATAAAAGATTTTTGAGAAGAGGGATTGTTCAGGCACTCGATGATGTTTCAAGTGTTGGGCTGGAAGAGCCTTAGTTGGATGTATTACTTCACCACTGGATGCTAAATTCTGTCAGCTCGTGAAGACCCGCAACAGTGTTAAAGGCTTTTAGAATGCTAAATGCACTGTAGTAGCTGTTCTTTATCACTTGGTAGTTGGCACTCATGTTTAAGCATTTCAGCGCTGCCTTAGTGCCGTAAAATTTTACGCTATGTGCGACTAACTAGCTCAATTCAAGTTATTACTTTGAGTATGTGTTGAAAAATCTGCGGATGATCTAAGTTCATCTTTTGCCCTTCTGCTAACAGCATCACTTGTAGCTCATGTGTTGCTTTCATTGAAGTTCCATTAGTCAGCTGAACAACCATTACAATTTTACCTGCTGTGGAATTGTTTCAGTTGCCGTAAGTGCAAAACTTGCGTTCGGGCTTTTGGGAGTGGGCAACCTACGGGTTGTCAGCTGTCGGATAGCCTGTTTTATGTTCCATATTTAATACAGATGCGCATATTTCATTACTTACCTTTGTTTACACGGGAGCACTGCCACGCCTTTCTTTTTTTTTTTCATTTTGAGTGAAGCAGGCTGACGCAGACAAAAGGAGAGGCGATCACATGCCGTGCTGGTGTGCGAAATCTTAATATTGTCTGTAGCATTAGCATCTTTTTTATACAGAACTGTATATTTCTGGTGTGGTGGCAAAAACTTTGCTGTAGACCTGTCGAAGGCCAGCACGTGGGCCCAGCGCTGCACCGGCGAGTGAAGTGCCGCGTTTCTGTTCCATACTCACGTAGGTATTGACACAGTACACATACTACGCTGTTATTTGTTGCAAGGCTGTTGCGTAGGTGTAACGACAAAAGAAAAAGACAAGGCAGTCAATGTGGTTCACCTTCTGCTGCTTTCGAGGAATCGAAAACGTCACTGCTACATATCAAAGCATAGCCAACGCGCGATGATCTCTTTATGACTTCACTGTTGCAGCTGTTGTTTATTGCATTACGCTGGCGTGATGGATCTTAATGTTTAGACCTCAGAATCGGCTGCCTCGTTGGAGTGCGCAGTGCATGTTATTGGTTTTCGAGGCACTGCGAAATATCAAGGTGTTGCATAATAGCAGTTCCCTCTACTCGTTCCTTTTTTATTGTCATCGTTGCAAGTTTATGAGGCCTTTGAGAGCCTCATTTTATTGTCATAACTGAGCAGCATTTTACTGAATGTTACAGCAGCATTTTGTCACACTTTCATTTGCCTTCTGTAGCTTGCGACTTGCTGATGCCATGATGTGCAGCTAGTGGGTGCTTATCGTCTGTGTTTATCTCGCTTCATTAACATTTTTTTTTATCTGTACATCACACGTGACGTACACATTCATGCCATCATCAGCATGCTTGCGGCGACATGTCATCTTTCATGTTGAAGAGTTCTCTCCAATGACTTGTCAACCATGGTCTCCTATGTTTTTATTCTTCTCAATCATTGCATTCCTATTCTTTCTTGTTTCTTTGTGTGGTGGTTCCTGTGTGTCCTCACTACAGCCGAGCGATTTCTCAACTAACTTTCCTATGATTCCATTACACACTTTTTTACGAATGATTGATGAGTCAAAAGAGTTAACTTATTTTTTTAAAAGCTTGTCTTAATGCAGCCTGCACAACCAATGCACAGAAAACATTCGGCAATCTTGCCTTGCTTTGCTAGCTTTAAAGGACCCCTGACACCAAAATTGAAACCTCGAGATGTTTGTGTTGTTTGACTTTCCTGTATACAGGGGCACATCTGACCGATTATTAATGACGAACGTAGCCTTTAAGATATCTTAATTTGGTTTTAAAGTAAGCGTGGAGTGCTCACTTGAGTTGGCTGCACCTCGCGACATCCTGGTACAGAAGGTTTGCGGGGCGCACGTGCACAATACGACGACGGGCACCCGGCGAGGCCTATTGTTCCGCACCCCTCTTGCTTTGTTGTTGGCCTGCTCTCGAGGTTTAACCCATACCGAGGCACCCACATACTTTCAATCTCTACCGCGCGCGGGGCCCCGATTTGAAAACCGCGCTTTCAACGTCACCACAGCTTGTGTGCACGTGGTCTTTGACGCTCCCCCGCATGGGGCGCCAGTTTCTTGTGGTTTTTAGGCGGGCGTTTTGAAGTGACGCTAAAATGGTCGCAATTAACTACGCTAGAATGAGTTATGCGATACGCTAGAGCATTTACGATTTAACTTAGGGATTACCAGACACAAAGCTACAAATTACAGTAAAAAAAGTCATCAACAAAAGTTTTGCTGTCAGGGGTCCTTTAAGCAAAAAGAAACTATGTACTGATTAGATCAATTAACTTTATTAATCACAGTATCAAATAACAAAAAATATAATGTTCTTTAAGACAAAACAGCTGAGTGACTGCTAACAAGCAAAACACATTTTCTGCCGCTATAATGACTGAACGTACTTCATAACCTCGGCCATCATAAACTATGATTGTCTGTCAATGACTTCTCTAGTATAATGTAGGTGTCCTGGGTGAAAAGACAGTTAATGAATTTGAAAGATACGTTTTTTTCTTTCTCATTCTTATCAAGGTTGAGCCTATAAGCAAATATTAAGCTAATGTTGGATAATTTTGGGTAATGATGGCTTAATTGTGGCAACAAATAACTGATTCGCTAATTAGAGACCTACAGTAACTGACACTAATCTACACTAAACTGTGGTGTGTTATTCCCCCTGGATCACAGTCCTTTGCCATGGTCACGTTGCAGTTGTATAAGGTTATATTCGTGCAAAATGACATCTGTAAGTATTTGAAAAGCGCTTGCATAATACTTACAGGTGTGTAAGGTAACATCCGACATCCACATTTATCAAGGTGCACGTTTTTTCTTTGGCAGCTTTATTATGGTCATAGCATCTTTTTTGCCTCATTCACATGTTATGCCTTTCGGAACTTACATTTTGAGACCCCTCTACCATCAGCTGTGGTCATATCTTTTGGATGGCTGTTTGAATGTTGTTTTCGTCAATCGAGGGCATTACATGCAGATGTCGAGGTCCACACTTGGCGATTAGTGTTGGGAGCTTGTTGTTACAGGAAGCGTGCAGAAGTGCGGTTTTCTGGTCATAGCACCCAATTTTGGACGAGCGGGCGCTCATGTGAGTCTTAGGAACGTGAAAGCCAGTGAATTGTTCAGTTTCCTCGTGGTCCGTGCACACTGGAAGTGACGAGGTGAGAGAGCAGACGGAATTCACAGCATTCATCGGCGCAGCCCTTGCTTTCTGTATTGCAGAAGCAGTAGAGGAACGACTTCATTAGTGCGGTGTCTCGTCACCTTCTCGAATGTTATTGGATATGTCTTGTTGCTGGAGGTCACGCAGCTTTCACCTTCTACTGACAACCTGCTCTTGCGAGCAGTGCTTACTTCTATACAAGAGTCACATTCACAATAATCTCGGATAGCGGGGGAAGTGGGCCTTGCATTTGACGCGACTGGCCAGGTAGAGTTAGGGGTGGGTGCCATTGTAGTTCACACTATTCTGCATGCCCAAGCTATGAAGGAAAATTTTGCTCATTCGTGGCTCTCGCGTTTGAGAAAGCTTTACAAACATCTGCAAACAGGTTAGCGTGATATGAACGTGTGTGGTCTGGTGAGCTCGCATCGTTCCTTTTTTTGTTACCTGCTGGTCACAAAGTAGACATGACCATTACTGCACTTGCCGTTTGTGCCAAACAGGAGTTCCCACCATTTTAACGGATGAGTAATGAAATTACACTTTTTAATTGTTTCCTTTCGAGCCCTGAGTGCTGCAACAGTCACATTTCGATGGAGGCAAAATGCTAGAGGCGCTTGTACTTAGATTCACGTTGAATTCCGGCTGGTTGAAATTACAGGAGCCCTCAACCACGGTGTGCCTCTTGATCGTGTTGTGGCTTTGGCGCATAACGCCAGAAATTATTAATTATGAGCTCCGAGTGCCATTTCATTTCAAGGTGTTCGAGCAGTGGCAGCAAATAACTTGTTGCAGGATACGTTGGCACTTGTGTCGGGTGATTGCAAAACTGCGATTTCTTTGAAATCAGTTTTCAAGTGAAATAATTTTTTTTCTGTGCGTGCATTTTTCAGCCGTGACAAAATTTTAACATAGTGGAATTTAGCTGTGTAGTTGTCCTTGCGCAGAGTTAAAGCACGAAGCAATGTGCTTCGTGCTTTAATAGCAAAATGAGATATTCAATTGGGATTGTGAATTGAGAGAGTTGGTAACCATTGCAAACACAAACATGATGCGAATGAATCTATTTTAGTGATGCTGTCAGGCATAAAGGACTACATTAGTAGGTACAGTGCTGGCTTTGCAATATTGGTGACAGCATGAACATGGTTTGGTTTTCTGCTTTGTCCATGCAGCCACGTTTACACCAATGCAAAAGTGTTTTAGCTGTTAATCTTCCATAGGGAGGCTTCTCTTCACATATTCTCAAAATTGAAAGCTTGAAATTTTGAAATATTTAACAATTCTTTTTGGTGGCCAACAAGACATTATGAATCCTTTTTTTTTTTAATTACAGGTTAGATATACCTGGTTTGCACTGTTCATGTTCATGCCTCAATGGTTCTTGCGGTGTTCTTTGTTAGTGTGGGTAGGTATGCTGTGACTGGCTTTGTTACATTTCTGCCAGTACAGTTTGTTGTCTGTCTAGCAATCACATGTTCTGCAAATTAGACTGAAAGCGGCTGTATTTTGGAAGGGCCACTTTCCTGCAATACGTTGGAAGCCCAACTATACATTCCCAGATTGTTCCTGATGTAAAACATTATAAATATTTATCACACAATTAATGTGGCAACTTTTCCCATCTTGTATGCCATCCAATGTGCGTCATTTTCTTTCTTCTTTTTCTGGACATGGGTCTACGACGTTCCACTGGACATTTTTTTTTGCGACACGAAGTGGAGAACAAGCCATAACACAGCACACGGCAGCATTAGTAAAGACATTACTTTTGCAAATTTTGTTAATAGCACTAGCTACATCATCGTCATTAGCGATGGTTGTTTTTACATCCACAACACGGTTAAAAGGCCTTCCTGTAAATCTCGAAATCGCTTCTGGCCTATATCAACAGAACACACTGTAAGCCCACAGGGCTTCGTTATCTCCCGATTTCAAGCCTTTCTCCCATATTTACACTCACCAAATATCGATTGTCTGTGCTGTGTGGTGCGTGTTGGCTGCCAAACTCTATTTCTTCATTTTAGTGCCCCTAGCTTCCCTCACGACGTAATCTACCTGCGGTTTATCTCCTATCTACTACACTGCCATCTTTCTCTCGACACCGCACGTACCATTTACCGACTGGACTTAATAAGTTACGTGAAAGTGTGCAAGTCCATTTCTTTCATCCACTTTTCTTCTTTGGGTTCGACTCTCTAGTACGCGTCCAGGATGTTTTTGCGGAAAGTGGTCGTTTCACAGAACAGCTTCAGCCGCTCTCGAACGCTTCGAAGTTGCCTGTTGCCAGGATCTCTAGCGGCACCATTGAATTGTCGAGGAAGTTCTTCCGCAATGTGTGTCAGCAGGTGCTGGGTCTTTTTGGGGTCTTCGTGATATCACGTTGGCTCAGCTTTCATTGTTTCTTTATGGAGCCACTGGTCTCATTGCACTGTTTCCTTTGTGCCGAGGAATACTGATACTGCTGCGGTACCTATCGAGGAAAACTTAAAGACGCTCTTGTGCTAACGCAACTTATTAAAACATTGGTTGAGCGTTTCACAGCATAGTGAGGTGTTGTACGACTCCAGCTGGTCACGGTGCTATGAATCGTGCACTGGATGAAACAATGCTGCAATACATCACTTCCTTCCTGTCTCTTCAGCGAAGCATCTGTGCTAGTGCAGAAGTTCCGTATGGCATTTCATTCCTCTCGAATGTGCTTTCTGAGTAATAGTTATTTGTTAGTACTTTTTTAGCAAATGCGTGCTTGGTTGTTTTGCTTCAGCGCTGCTTTCTTTTTGGTCATGTAAACGTGCAATGATTGTTAGAAGCGTGCACATTCTTGAAAAACAATTTTAGTGATTCCTTCTTATGCGAATGTGAAAAAAAGAACAAACAGAAAAGGGTGTGTGCATACAGATATGAACAATTGAAGGTTTATGTGACTAGTCATGACTCATCACTCATCCACAATGAAGAGGCAGTGCTCACAAGGACTCCAATAATAATAAAAAAAAAGAATAAATAAAACTGCCTTTTACGTCACACGTGTGATACACTACATAACTGCATATGACCTAATCTACAGGGTTTACATAGTTTAGAGAATGCGTGGGTTATTAAATAAAGTATAAATACAACTGTGGTTTCTTGTGTCTGTGGTTTTCTTTTTTGCTGCAAAATAGTGAATGAAAATTGTGGCACCAGCGCGTCGAACGATAAACTATTATTTAACTAAAACTCTCATGCAAGACGGTTGAGAGTAGATTTTATGGCAAAATGTGCTTACGAAAATGTGCTTGCCAACCCTAATGTATTGTACGCTAGACATGCATTAGAACACTTATATTCACCAACGTTTTGGTTTATTCATTGTCAATTTCAAATGCAGTATATTTGCGATAAATCGGTGAATAGATATCAAAATTCAGGTTAGTGTGAGCAAATTCGTTGGCTCGTGCTTTCAACGTATTTGGCATCTGTCTGCTCCACCACATCAACATATAATGCGTAGTGGTTCGGTGCATTACCTGATCGACACTTGCACAGACTCGACTGCTTCACGTGCTTGAACCTTCACGAAACTCGGGGTACGTCTGCCACACCACTCTGAAACCTCCGCAGCAGGCCAAGCCTACCCCTTGCCTGTCACATGACTAGGACCTACTTCTCCATGGAGGAAAGAAAAAACTAGGAGGCAGCGTCATGTGGCAGACTTGAAGCCTATAGATACAACCTTAGAAGTCTGCGGCATTTGCCTCCTCAAAGGCGGATGCACACAAGCCTGCACCAATGGGCGTGATCTCCAGAGTTGCGCCATGAGCCAGATGGCTGGTGACACCGCCTTTGGAGAACACTGTCATGTACGTGAGCGGGACTATGTCTTTAGTTGCCTTCTTAAGTTTGGGCTTCTTAATTTTTATCCGACTAATAGTCATCAAAAATATAAAGGGGTCATGCACCACTCCTCGGGCTTGGTGAAAGAACACATACTGCGGAAAGCAGACACTGTTATGAACAGCTCGGCCAAATCTTGCAGTTAGCGTGTCAGTGAGAGCTTACAAGTGGAGTGCAAAGTTGCCATTTTATCAGGCACCTGCTTCTCATGCAGAGGCCTGTGCTCGCTTTCTTCGGACCTGCCAGCACCTGTTGTTTGACATGAAACAACAGATAGCCTGCTATTGGCCAACAGCCAACGTAAGAGTGGTGTTTGGACCAGATGTGCTTCTTCCAGGGGCGTAGCCGGGGGGGGAGTTAAGCATGAACATACATAAAGTATTGTTGAACCCCCCCCCCCCCCCCCAAAAAAAAAAAATTTCTGGCTACGCCCCTGGCTTCTTCCCATGGGGTGCTGCCACATGCTGGCGTCGCATTCCATAGTCTACTAACATTGTACAGTGGCCATACTAGTGAGCACAGGAATTGCAGCGGGAGAGGGCAATCGCGTTTCATCATGCACACTCAAGATCATGACACGCACTGACATAACTTCTTTCCCCGTGCCACCCTTCCCTCTGTAGCTTCAAGTGGGATCATTGGGGCGAGAGAAGAGAGGAAGTGCTTAATGCGTGGGACGAATCCCCACAACTCCGCTCTTTCTTGATGAATTCAAGAAATTTTTGAGGCAATCTATGGCCATAAACTCGGATACTGAGGTCATTCAATGATTACTTAAAAAAACGTTGAGGCAGCTTGGCAGTAGTGCTGCCAAGCCTAAAGGAAGTGCGGAGCTGGGTGGCCTTTTTTGTTTCTCTTTATTTTTCTTCTTCTTTCTTCATCTTTCTTTTCTTTTCACGCTTCTATTTTTAGAAGTATAAGAACTACCCACTATGAGATGTGGGTAGTTCAAAATAAGATGCAAGAAATATGGTAACAAAATTCTAGAGTACATAGGCTAGGATGACATCAGATAGATCGGAGAGAATTTTTCAATAAAAACAAGGAAAAATGTGAAAGAAGAAATAATCTTGATTCGGTGAAGTGTAAATTAATGCCACCCAAAGTGCTAGATAAGCAAAAATGTGTTCACCCATGGACAATACCATTAGATTATTGCACGTGTCTTTTCCAGGCCTCGATGAATTGTCTCGGTGAGCTTAAAGCACTTTTTGTAAGCATATATCCCTGGCATTAATGTACTCGTGGTGTCAATATAGAATTGGCAGTAGGTCAATGGTATTTACCAACAACAAGCTTGATTGGGTGAAAAGAAACGTGTAAATTCTAAACTTGTACGATACTTGTACATTGCATTGAACCACAATGTAAGACAAGAAATATCTTACACCGCGCATTGATCATAAAAGGCAATCCCGGGTTACAGCAGCCTCCCATTGTTTTGCCCAAGAGTTGATGCAGCCAAGGATAGTAAACTTGGAACAGTTAAATGCGATTGCAGAAGGTGGAGACGTGTTCCTGAAGCTCATTTTTGTGAGGCAGTAAACTGTCAATCAATCTTAAAACGTTATGTGGCGTCAACTTTGGTAACAGGATAAAAAAATCGACGAGGGTGCTGGATCAGGCCTGTGTAAATAAATGAGGCCTGTGACATATCCTGCAACTGTTTGGCATTGATTGCTTGGGCTCAACAGGTGGTTGAAATCTTGGAAATTTGTTGTGACAGTACAGGAAAGGTCTCGCAGCATCATTTGACTCCAAAATCTTTCTGCTATTATCAAAGTCGACAAACGGAAGATTTGAATGGCCAGACAAAGTACTGACACCATCACTGCATCCACCAATTTATTTAGTGGGCTGCATGCCCACAATATCCAAATTAATTGGATATAATAAAGTGAACCAGTGAGGTACTAAGAATATAAATATGCTGGCAAAATAAAAATCTGAGAGTCTTAGATCTAGTGATTCCAACAAAACACACGTTCAGGGTGAACACAGAGGCTGGAATTAAGTGATGAGAAGTTGCTCAACAATGAACGTTGCTGCGGCCATCAGGCTGAGTACAAGTTATCTTTATGAAGGCAAGTTCCCTCGAAACATTGGTACCGGCAACATCCCTTCGATGCAGTGAGTGAAGTATGGAGATAAAAGAATTTGTCATGCATGTTGCAGAATCAATTGTATTTCATTTACGAAGGGCGAAGGCTGCCGCTAAGCATTTTAGAAGAAAAATTAGAACAAATTTGCAATAAATGGCCAATTGAGAATAGGTTAGAACAATGCCAGAACATGCCAGTACCACTCTAGTTGTTTTACAAGGTGTAATGATTTACTACATGTTACAAAACACAGGATTTTATCCATTCTTGTCCTTGATCCCCATCACGTTTTACACCATTTACAAGTGCATGCTTAGGGCATTTTTAATATTGTAAGCCTTCAAGTCGTGTTTTAAACCATGTTCTACTGAACATCCTAAATTTTTGAAAAAAAGTGTCTTCCCTGATGGCTAATCTTCATGATAGTATACATGGTATACATGGAATATTGTATGAGAAAAACGAAGAAAAAAAACTATCCCTGAAATTTATGGAATGCAAAAAAAAAAAAAAAAATTAATGGAAACGTTTGTGGCAAACCACTTCAACCACCAAAGATTAGAAGGCAAATGAAAACCCAAATATGATGTTCTTCAAAGAATTTTGGCCGCTGCAAGAAGTAAATGCCAAAGGAAAATGCGTTTTACATCAGCACTGGTTCACATACACAAGTTTCGTCAGTTCCAAAAGCAAGCCACTGGAAACGTGACTACACCAGCAACCCATGTACTACGTGTAAGAGCTGTAACCGCTGTAACCACTGGTTACGCTGGTGTAACTGTGTAACCGCACACGGATTCATACGTTATTGATTACGTCAGCATGACGAATTGCTTTACGTCATCGGCTCGGTGAAAAGAAAACAAAAAATGCGCATTTCTTGCGCCGGAGGGCGCCACCAACATTACACATTTTTGTGATGATGCGGCTTATCAACAAATGCACCCAGAAAATAGCGGTTTCGGCAAGCGATAAAGCGCTGCTACTCTTTCTTGAGAACATTGACATTGGCTCTCATAAGTGGGACACAGCGATAAGCAGAACAGAGAAAAAAATGTTAAAATTCTCGCATTTGTGTGTCCTTATTTGAGAGCGCATAGCGATACACAATCTCACATTAATAAGGTAGCGAAGGAACATTTTATCTCATAAACGGGCACAAACGCATGACGTTGGGTGAATTTTCTTCCTACGAACAGATGTCGCAGTAAAGAAGAGAAAAAAGCTGATAGCGACGTCACGTTTGTGACGTGGCTTTTTTCTTGGAGTTCACCATTCCACCTCCGCCATATTTTGTCGCCCGTGCTGCCGGTACGTGTGGTTGCTTCTTTTTCAATTCCCCGTTTCAGATGTTTTGCTCGCCTGTTTTTACGCGTTGTCCCGTCTAATAGGTCGTGTAACGTTGTCGACGTGCAATCTGTCGTTCAGTCTTTTCCTGTGCCGTTTCGCATTCCGTAAATTTGTCGCCGAACATCGCAGCAGTCCGCAGAACATGCCCCTTTTTTTTTCTTACCGCCATTGTATCGTATAACTGAGCTTAATTTGTGTGATTGCGCGCGTTTAAGCAGATATGTGATGTTCTGAGGTTGCCGGTGGCGTTTCCGAAGGCTTCATTTGCGAGTTTCTATCACGAAATCGTGCATTCCGGCAGAGCTAGTTTCGCGTCATAGGGCCCTGCCTTCCTCACGAGACTAGCGGTCGGCGACTTGGTTCCGTTCCCCCTGCGTTGGGTAGCTTTGAAAACTTGGCAGTTAATCCCGTTATAAAAGCGTGCGGATGGGTGGGCATCTGCGTTTTCGACTTCACATCACGCAATATCTATACGTATTGCGCTGTTTGGGAGCCGGATTTTGCGAGCCTGGGGCCCGTTTTTATTTGACGTAACACCGCCGCGTGAAAGAACTTAAGCCTTCTCTCGTCAGACGTGTGCATGTGTGGGGCGTCGGTGATGCGATTGTTCCGCAGTGTCGGTCACTCCCCGTGTCAGGTTGTGCGTTCGCCCGAAAAAGAAAAAAAAAAGTAACATCCTGTCAGGTCTTTTTGACAGCACGCATACTCCTGGCGCCTATCTCTTCGCCACTGTTCGTGTGTCATAATTCTGTTCTTTCCTCTCGCAGGTGGTAGCGCCAGAGTTTGGAACCCGCGTACGCACCGCCTAGAAGAAGAAACAAAATGGGGAACATATTCGCGAACTTGTTCAAAGGCCTTTTCGGCAAAAAGGAGATGAGGATCCTCATGGTTGGCCTGGACGCGGCCGGAAAGACGACCATCCTGTACAAACTGAAGTTGGGCGAGATCGTCACGACCATTCCCACCATCGGTGAGTAATAAAAGCGCGTTGCGCAGCGTCTTCGCATGCTCGCTCGCCGGTCGGGTTTATCACGTCGGCCCAGATTTTTTTTTTGTCTTTCTGTCTTTTGTTTCCCCTGGCTTTACCGATTCCCTGGGCGTACTCGGAAGGGCACCTGTGCTAGCAGCGTCCGCAGCGCTGCGCAACAGCTGCTTCGCATTCGAACACTGTTCGCTGATGGCGTGATTTGTCGTGCCCCGTTTTCACTCGAAGACTCGAGCCCGTTTTTCATTGGGCTAAGGAGAATGCGTTGGACGAAGGTTTCACGTTGAATCTTCGCGAACATTCGTGGGCGAATCGGCCCCGTGGCGTTTTTTCCCTCCTACGTGGCTTGTCGCATTGTAGAGATTATTACGGATGTAGTAACTCGGCTGCAGAGTTCGAGGAGATTCATTTCGCGCTTTAGAGCAACCCTATGTTTTATCTGATGCGACCACGACTTCCAGTGGTGCATACCTCCCAACAGAACTTCCTGCTAGCGGTTGTTGTCACTACTGTGACATTCTTTCCCATCACGAGCGTGGGAAATTTTTATTCATAGGGGTTTTGACGTGATTTCCTATTGAGGCAATCTTCTCCATCTGAAAGCACCATACACATAGCTTTGTTACTCAATACGTTCCACCAAGAGTACGTAATCAGCTGGCAATCTTTGCTGAGGGCAAGGCGTTCTTGGCTTATATGGGACCTAATTTTGGTTAACACTGTTGCACATTTACCATTCTTGCATGTTTTAAACTTTTTCTTCGTTGCATTCAGTAGTTTTGTTACATAAACGCGCGTTTTCTCCACTAAATTAAAAGTATCTTCAAATAATGGCTTACCACTGCACCCTTATTTTGCGATTGCTCCCACTGCCAAAATAGGGTGTTGTGTAACAGTTCTTAGGATTACAAGAATTGAAATTTGGGTGAGCTTGTAAGCAGCTACTTGTTCATTGTATGTTCTTATGGATTTCAAAATTGGTATTGACTTGGTTCGCCTCGTTTGTCCTTTCCTCCTTGTAATACCTCTGCTTACTGAGACACTATTTCGGTTGAGCAACGTTCACTTGAACATTCACCTTTTCTTTCTGGTAAAGGCCTGATAGGGCTCTGTAAGTTCTCAGTGCTGGGGGCCATCGCTGTTTTGTCAGTGGTTTGCACATGTCACAGCTGGCCTGTAACATGCATCGCTGCTTTGCACTGCACTGAAGGCTCTCTTGCTATTTTGCATGTGTGAACTACTGCCTGAGCCGTGGTCATCACTAGCATTGCCTACTGCTGACACCACTTTACATTTTAATACAAATTACAGCTCCCTCAGAGCAGTAGTGCTATAATATTCTTTAAAAAGAGAATCTCATTACTGCCAGCGGGCACGCTAGCACCAATTACTGATGACCGTGGCTTGGACGGCGGTGAACACATACCAAAATAGTAAGAACACCTTTGGCACACTGCAAAGTGGCAGCATATATTACTGGCCCCCCCAGTGACATGTGCCAAACAATGACACTGACGAAATTGTGATCACCGAAGGTGCATTGTGAAGCAACATGCTGGACAGGAGTGTAGAAGCTGCATAGGGCTTCTTTCTCAGCCTTCACCTAGTGCAGAAAGAGTGTCGGCCTTCGGTGTTGGAGGTACTAGGTTTGATTCCCAATGCTGCCAGGCAACCATTAATATTTCTAATGGGGGGTAGAGATGTACCCAGACTTGGAACTCAGTGGTGTGGGTACTCGTATCTGGAGATAGTGTACTCTGCGCTCTATTCTCTCACTCCCCGTCAGCCCAGTGATGCTTTGCTGTGCTCCTGTTTGGGTTAGAGGAAGAGTCCTTCCAAGCCTCTCTGGCACCAGCTAAAGCTGCATGGTGGCAGCTATATGGCATAGAAGGCATGTATGCAATGAAATAGAAGGCTGCGTCAGTCCCTAAACCAATGAGCTAGAGCAGTTACACTGAAAGATGAACTTGCCAGTTGCATGGTTTATGACACCATCATCCTTCACAGTCCATGGCACTTGCATTTCCTTTTGATACCATCAGAACTATGTAGTACACTTGCAGTCAATTTTTGTGCAGTAATCGAATGTTTCCACTGGTGCCTCACCTGTAAAAGTAGGCGTGTCAAGTATAGTTCGATCTGGGCCCTAGATATCTATAACAGTCACTCAAGCTGTTTGTTTTGCATGGATTCTAGTCAGACTAAATGCCGATCGTGAACTGGCCATTAGTTGGAATTGACCTATCGTGTATGTAGCATGTGTAACTGGAGTGCGCTGTAATGTCTTCCAGTTGCTGGGGAAAAAAAAAACCAAAAGCTTCCAGGCTACTTGCACTTCTAAAAAATCTGGAACGTTCTCTAGGCTTGTAAGTTTTAGATGCTTGCAATAACTTAGAAGAAATTGAAGTTCTTTTGCACATGACAGATCTCCATGTACGGGTGCCCACAAAATAATTCGGAGCATCGCACTGGTAGCCGCTCGTCAGCAGGGCGCGCCGGTGAAAAGGTGGTGCCAGGGCTTGCGCATGCACAATATACCTAGAATGCTCGCCTCGCTTCCTCTTTATATTTATTCTCTGTGCACTTGTAGTGCTAGCATTGCACGCTCTGCAGTGGATAAAGAACCAAACTCTTATGCCCGTGGTCAGTGACATTTGATGGCCAGTGTAGCTGTACAAGTCCAAACCAGCCATGGATGGTCAAAGTGTGCGTTACATAGGCATATGAGCATCTTTCCCTCTCAATCACAACGAACTTTCGATTAAAAGGAGGGCACAAAGCATTGATTAAATTTCAACCATTCTTGTGCTGCACAGGCATTTGACAGTTTGCGTGCATGATTGCTGCTGAACGGTCTGTGTTGTGTCTTAAAACATTTAGCTTAAGACAGACATACCAGTGAGCCATCTCGAAAGGGGCCCTGCAAGCATGATCAGAAAATGCTGCCGATAGGTAGTCAAGGCTCCTGAGAACATATGAGCCAGACATTATAGCACAATGGACCGCCTGGAATTTGCAATTAATTTTCAAAGTTGGCTAGAAATCGCTCACTCTTCTGTCTACGAACGATGCCATAAGCAAGAACAGTTACCACGGCAGCTGTGGTGTGCCACGACATGCCCGCGCCGCAGTGCTAGGATAATACTAGAGAACTACACCGCTGCGCTAGAGATAAAGTGTTGCAGGGGCCTTTTAAAGAAGTAATTCTTAATTGTTTAACTTTAAATGTTAGATGTTGCCATAGCGTGCCTTTTACCAAAACTCCAGAAGTGCTGACAT
Source organism: Rhipicephalus sanguineus (assembly GCF_013339695.2). Lineage (NCBI taxonomy): Eukaryota > Metazoa > Arthropoda > Arachnida > Ixodida > Ixodidae > Rhipicephalus > Rhipicephalus sanguineus. The sequence continues at coordinate 102,378,639 of NC_051178.1, read as the reverse complement.
GGTGTCTTGTGAAGGTCACGGCTTTCCCATCAGCCTCTCATTTAAGTCAGTTTTTTTTTTTGGTTTTGTTGAAACTGTTTTCTCTTTTTTCTATTCTGTTCTTAGGTTTCAACGTGGAGACAGTAGAATACAAAAACATCAGTTTCACAGTGTGGGATGTTGGTGGCCAAGACAAGATTCGTCCACTTTGGCGTCACTACTTCCAGAACACGCAGGGTACGTGGCTGCCACTGCGAATGCTTGTACATGTTGGTGTTTTATGACACTCTACCCGCCATGGTTGCTTAGCGGCTGTGGCATCGTGCTTCTAAGCACAAAAGTGTGGGTCTGATATCTGGCCACAGTGGCAACATTTTGACGGGGGCAATATGGAATAAAGCTCCTGTCAACATAAGGTGCATGTTCATGAACCGCAGGTGATTGTAAAGCATGCCCCATCGTGTTGTGGTTTTGCACTGTAAAAGCTCAGAATTTAACTTGAACTTGCTACAATAATTGCTGCAGTGGAGCCACTGTATGCATGGTTGATGCATAAAGCATTGAAACATAGTGAAGCAGTGATAAAGACATCGCTAAACCTGTCAACATTGAGGTGACATACGCATTCACTTCTCACATGACACAATATGTAACTGTACCCCGTCCTCGCCACGGGTAATACTGTATCTGCAGCGATGAACTATGCCACGAAAGCACGGGCTTCCTTGGAAAGCAGACTTGTTGCTTGGCTTACATTATCCGCATCTTTGCATGCAATATGAGGTATTTCACTTATCTCCCATATATAGGGGTGGTATTCTTCAGGTGACAAGGAGACATCTCGGTGAGCTTTAAAGAACTTGTATTAAATACGTCTCGCTGGGGTTCATACAACTTGTCATGCAATTTTCTCAAGTGTTTTCTTTGTCTTTGTGAAAGTGATTTCTAAAAAAAATTATGCCCCTATGTTCCCCTTGCTTTACGTAAAAAAAATCTTCACTGTCATTACCACAAGAGGCAGTCTTTCTATGTCAGTAGCTCAAGCAGCAAGGCAATGTCTTGCTCACATCAAAAAGCAGTGGTAGTTATAGAGGGTACACTTTGTGTATTTAGTTATTCTGGCACAAGAACGATCTGCTGGCCACTGTATTTTTGAGGCAGGATTTGATTAAGGTTCAGTGCCTCTGTGAAGACCTTGCAATTCGTTGCTGCAATATTGTTTACCGACAATTGGTTTCTTTCATTACAAAATGTTCAGCCCTGAAGTATGTTTTGATAAACCTCGATGCTAGTTCGCATATGTGAAGAGTAACCTTGTTTACTGTCTGAACAGGGATTTTGCTAAAATGGCCTGGAAACCGTTCAGTGGCGTAGCAACAGGACGGTGAGGGGGGTGCTAAAATGCTGTCATGCCTTAGGCACATGGGAAAGAACCCGAAGTGGTCAAAATGTGGAATTCTTTCACTGTGGCGTTTTCCACAACCCAATACATAATTTGGGTGCAATAAATTCTGGACCAAATGTTTTATAACTAGAGTAGTGTGCACGATGCAAGCGCATTCTGGATGTGCTGACTATGCCGTATAAACCGACAATGTTGGCACTCAAGGAAAACATGTTCGGTGAGACGCATTAAAGATTGATGCAGTGTTGCTAAAATTTATTGCCGAGGCTTTCGTGTCGTAACTGAACTAATCAGACAAGCTATATTTGGTGTTCCCTTTAGTAGTGCATTCTTATCGAATCCTATAATTAGAGATTGCGGGCACAGCTGTCGCAGAAACATGGCAGTGCGCGTCTATCGCCCAGAAATTGTCATTCCAGTGCCCGGTTGTACTCGTAGCAAGTAAACAGAAAAGATCCCCCCCTCTCCCCTTCCTTTTTTTTGTCTGTCATTTTACATTGACTCCGCTGTTTGGAGGATAAAATATTGTCAAATTCTTTAGATTGCATAGCAGCTTTTAAACATGTGTAGGCCAGGCAAGGACGTTTTGCCCTTAAAGCATGTCAAACCACGGACCAATTTCTTTTCTTTCTTTTTGAATTCATGTCAGAACGCAAGTTTATGTGAGCCTGTGCTGTGGTGTACATTGGCTCGGCACATATGCTGAAAAAAGTCAACGCAGCTTTCACGATCCAGCCCGTTCCCTGTACACGCTGCTCTGCACTGCCATTTTTGCTGTTTCGGTTCAGATTTTTTATTTAGCGCGTTAAGACTTTGTGATCCACAGGACTGTTAAAAATATAAGGACAGAGAAATAATTGAAGCAAATGAAGGCAGAGCAGCAATGTTGTATTGTGGTAAATGCAACTCTGAATTCCTGTGGCGGCCATCTGTAATTTGAAACATTGATAAACATGAATTACTGTAAAAGCGAATTAATTCACAGCTAATTCAAGTCAATTGGTAATTAAAATAAGTGGCATGGTCGAGCCAAGCTCCATAGAACTCCACATATTAAAAGGCTCATTAATTTGCATGCAAATTGAGTTTGCCACGCAGGGGGGGGGGGGGGGGGGATTCATGGTAGTTCCGTTTTCGCCTAACTGCGCTTTGCCCGGTGCCCTGCTTCACTCACGCGGTCGCGTCTCAGTGGTAGTTCCGTTATCACGTACTGCCGCGTATGTTTTGCGCGCTCGTGAAAGTCTCTCTGACAAAGTTCGACAAAATGCCGCACGCATGTGATGTTGCCGGCTGCCCGAATGGTGCGCGCCGCCAGTGCAAGCTGCCACGCAGTAAAGGTGGGCAACGTTGGGTACGGCAACAATGACGTGAGAATGACCGCTCTCAGGCGGATGATAAGTGCGCTAATGCGATGCGGACCACTAAAACGTGATTTTATTTCCAAATAAGCACTTCTTGGCACAAAAGTAGCACTACGAGGTTTCTGGACCGCTATTTCAACAATCAACGTTGACTTAATATTTGCCTCTAGTGTCCCCTTAAATGTGATAAAAATGGCACTGCAGCATTGCACTACTGTCTAATGTAGATGTGTGCTGGCATGTGTCAGAGGCATTGTGGCTCTGCTCTTAGAGGGTTGCTTCCTGACGGATGATGTTCTCTTCCCTACTAGGCTTGATATTTGTGGTGGACAGCAACGACAGGGAGCGAATTGGTGAAGCGAGGGAGGAGCTCATGAGGATGCTCGCAGAGGATGAGCTGAGGGATGCAGTTTTGCTCATCTTTGCCAACAAGCAGGTGGGTTCTCGTGCCTCTATCTGCGATTTCGTAGCAAACCACGCAGACTGCTTATAAATGGTTGAGCGTAAAGAACAAGGTGCTGCATGCCGTGGGCGTGTCTGTTCTTATGGTGTTCTAGTACTGGTGCAATGCATGGTGGGCAAGCATTGTAAACCTGACATGAAACAGTTGAATATATGTACCCTGAAATTGTTTGGGTTTGTAGTTAGGATGAAGGGATTGTCTTAAGTAAAATGTTATTACACAGATTTCAGTAACATTATTTCGGTGTGTCTTGGATGGTAACTCTCCATTTAATCCTGTGGCTGTGCGTTTTCTGCTGCTGAATGCAAGGTCGATTTGCGGCCGCTGTTGCTGTGCAGCTGCATTCCTGCACAAATTCATGAACACTCGTGTACGGTGTTCCCGGCGTTTGTTAAAGGGGTCCTGAACCTCAGCTTTTTCAGTGTCAAACAATTTGGCATGTGTGTAGTGCCTCTCGTAAATATATTACCAAAATGTTTTTTCCAAGACCTAGTATGAGCAGAGATAGTATCAGTGCAGAGTTTACTTTTCCGATAATCCCCCAACATCGCCTGCTCAAGAGAAGTTAGGCGGTGCCACTTGGAGAGCCCTGCCAATGGCACTGTCTTTCAACTGTCTATCCAAGTTCAGTGGGAGCTGACGATCATTGGATACTCTTGGTAGTGCGCATTTTGACTACTACAGCCTATTGGTTAACTGCCTCGGTGGGCATACACAGCAACATTGGGATCGCACCAATCCAGACATCCTGCTTGGTTGATATCAACTGTTGGTCAGTGGAAGTTCTCTAAGCATTTGCCTGATGTCATCAGGGATACCTGCTGACAAGTGGCCCACCCCTGGGAGCGGACCTCTGCTTGAAAAGAGGGCGGTCTTTAGAACAAGGAAAACAAAATTTGGCTGATAGCGGGACCGCTTAGTTTTCTATTTGCTAAACGTGCGCTCGTCGTGATAGCCTAGCAGGTAAGCTGTTGCACTGCTTAGGTCAAGAATGCGGTATCAATTTCTGGTCACCGTGGCTGCATTTTGATGGAGGCTAGGTACAAGAACACCCGTCTACTTTGTGCTTCTTAAGGAACCCCAGGGGGTCAGAATTATTCTGGAGTTGATGTCTTATATTTTGGTTTTGGCACATTTAAGGCCAACTCCGGCGATTTTTTGGCCATGTCAAAGTAATGGTGCTTTCATGTTCCTGAGACACTCCTGTTACGGACGCGATAGCAGAAATACTCAGCAAATTGGAGAATAATTTTAAATAAGCAAAAAAGCGCAACACCGAAACCGAAACCCAACCGAGTGTACTTTCTGCGTATGACGTAGACGTTGTTACGAACGAACCGGAAGTCGTGCAAGGCATGCCAGTCACGCCGGCGCGGAGTATGAAAACTGTGACAGCCGGGCAAGCAGATGCACAGTGGAGAGGTGAGCATGCCGCGCATCAGCTGTAATATCTGCGACTGACCGTGCCGCGTCTGATAATGACAGTGTCTCGGCCAGCACAGCAGACGCTCGCTGTAGCGGCCGAAATTAGCGGTGCCTTCGGCTGCGTCACTTTCGCCACATTCCCAATACTGACGTCACAGACGCAATGTTGCCAATAATTGTGGGAAGCCAGGAGGGCATTTGCAGACAATCCTTAAAATTCATTTGCAAACAATCTGCGCATGTCTCAAGCCTGTAATTTGGCATAAATGATGGAAACGTGCAAAGGAACATACGCAGCGAATTTCATTGAGATCCATCGCCCTCGAAAAATTGCCGGAGTTGGCCTTTAAACCCCAGTAATTATCTGTGGAATTTGCCTTCTCATCAAGCTCAAAGGGTGGCTCCAGCCAGTCAGTATTAATCCGGAACATTCAGCCACAACATTTTTATGAAATAAGTTGTATCTGTTAGGTTTATTTAAATTGTACTGATGAGTTGCTAACAGGGTTTATATATTATACATGTAAGCTTCCTGGAAGTTCGAAAGGTTATAACAATGATTAAATTGGTGCAAGCACTGTAGTAACACATTTGTATCTTGTGTATTGAATTAGAACAACTGGTAAGGTCATAACTGCTTCTCAAAATTCCATGACACAAAGCAGTTTGTTGTTTGAAAACATCCGACATTTACTTTAAGGAACAGCATGTCAGCAGCTTAGAAAGAATTACTTCTTGCAATGGTGTTTTTTTTTTCACGCCTATGCATTTGCTACAAAGCCTCTCATGTTAAATGCTAAAAGGAAAATAATTTGAGCTTCGTTGTCAAATCGTACAAACTGAAAAAAAAGAAAAAGGCAATGAGAATAGGCTTGGCAAACCAGAATACACTCAAACCTCATTATAACAAAGTCCCACCTGCCACGAAAATAACTTCGTTATGAAAATTCGTTATAAACGTTTATTTGTAACACTGTAGCTATGACAAGACTATTCTTCATTTACTTCGTTATAACCAATAATTCGTTATATCCGTGTTTGTTATATCGAGGTTTGAGTGTATGGGAAAATAAGGTCACCATGTTAAGGTATGCCTTTTGGCACTTATGTCAGTGGTCAGGGCCAAGTCGTGAATGGTATCAGTGGTTGTAAGCAATGCATAAGACAATCTTAAAATGTGAGCCTGAGGTGTTGCTACAAAATGGCAGCTCAGAAAGGCCTTGGCCACTACCAGCTCATCGTAAAAGCACGGTTTTTGATGGCATCTACTATGTCTTAGTGAAACTTTTATCTGTAAACGGGGAGGGGGGGGGGTCATTCATAACTACTGTGCCACAGCAATCCAAAAGTGAGAAAGTGTATCATGCAGCGGTGCTTGCGGCTTTTTGCGCAACATTTGAATTGTGATATAATTGGCCTATTACCATGAAAACGAGAATTTTTAAAGTTAATTTTACTTTGTTTTATATGCAAAAGTGCCAATTTCACCATTGTTGGCAGATTAATTTTAATATTGCGTACTATTATATTATCTGCGCTTGAGGACAGTTAAAATGGGCACTGACCAAGAATGTTCACATAAAAGCAAGAACTTGGTGAACCATTGCGAACAAGGCTCCCGCAGCCAAGTTAGGTATTTGGCTAGTTGGTTTTTCATGATTGCGCTTGTGTCTACTTCGTAACGTGTGTCCTCCCTACCTTCTTTTGTCCCTGTAACTGTAGTGCAATTTTTAATCTTGCTTTTATTGTGTGAACATTAGTGGTCGGTGTCCATTTCGATTGTCCTCATGTCTTTTTCCCGACCGGACGGGTTTCCGTCTGACTGTTGACTTCGTTATCTGCACTTGTGCGTCGTCCTGGAGCTCAGTGTGTTCACACGTTTTTGTTTGTTTTCAGGACTTGCCAAATGCCATGAATGCGGCCGAGATAACGGATAAGTTGGGCCTGCACTCTCTGCGCAACCGCAACTGGTACATCCAGGCCACGTGTGCCACCAGTGGAGACGGCCTCTACGAGGGCCTCGACTGGCTTTCCAACCAGCTCAAGAACCAAAAGTAGACACCACGGAAGCCACTACTACTACACCACAGTAGTGTGCTGTGCGCGGCTGGGTGGGGGAGAGCACCTTTTTTTTTTTCCAAGAGGGGCGAGAGAGAGAAAAAAGGACTGGATCGCCTCATCCTTCTGTGACAGCCCTCTCTACAGTCCACCCCCTGCCTTGGAGAGGGGTGGGAAGGGGAGAAAAGATTTTTTTTCTTTTATCCCGTTCTGCTGCTAACTTTTTCTTTTCTCTTGCTCTCATCCGCCTTTCTGTCTGCCACCAGTATTCCCTTCTTTTCGCTGCTTGCTACTGCTGTTCTCAGAAATCATCAGCCTCTTCCTTTTTTTTTTTTTGTCATCCTTGCCCATGTGCTAAGCCGAAAATCGCCTGCTGGTCCAGTCAAGTTCGCCTGCTGCTGCATAGGCTTTTTCTCCTCTTTGTCCCGGTTGCCAACAAGTGTGATACGTGGGCACTTGCCACGTCCTTGTGTTTTTTTTTTCTTTTCTTGCCCCCGCTCTCTTTGCTGTGAAGAGCAATGGACAGTCCTTTCTTTTATGCGTTACTAGTATCCAAGGTGGCATACAGAAAGGCTTAGCATACAAGGATGCGTGTGTGCTGCGCAGCAAGGACGATGGGACTGATCAATCAACATCACATGTGCTGCTTGTATTCCGTGCTGGATTTTTGAATTAAAGGCATGGTTTCACGAGCACCCCCCTTTTTTTATTCCGTTGCGCGCAGGAGCAGGTTATGTAGAAAAGAGTGGCGCATGATTGTACATAATTCTGTGCGGAAGATTGGGCCCAATTGTGTGCAGAGGATTTTGGCAGCAGGCCAGGCTTGTGTGTGTTATTTTATTGTGCATTTTTTGTCACTTTAGGCTGTTCATAATTTTTTTTTACTTCTCTACCTGTTAGGACTGACTGTTTTTCTTCAGTGTACTTGAGATGCTTGTAATTTTCATTACAAAATAAAAATAAGGACCTTCACCCTGTTTGTGTTTGTGCATTGGATTCCTTGTGAACCACAGTTTTGATGGGGTCTCGCAATCGCCATCTCAACGGCGTACTTCACGGTAAGTGCGAGCGCGCGTTAATTTTGGGTGTTCTCGTTAACAGGTTGAGTGAACGCCTGCTGCGTACTACGTAGTTTCGGTTTCCATGAACTACTACTAGTTAAGTGATGTTTACGTTCTATTTGCGCCGGAAAAGAAGCATTCTCTACGTTTCATTGCTGGATTTCGGAAGGTAGCAATAACTTTTAGCGGTTCGCAACACTTTGCGTGCGCGTGTTTTGTAGCGAGCCTATCGTGCGTACGTATCGTCGTATCGTCATCGACACCGTCACAGCTGTCCTGTCCCGACTAGTCCCGACATTGGTAGATTGAACAGTAGTAGATTGGTAGTCGTTGACAATCTTATTCTCAGCGTTGCAAGATATAAATGGATGATGATGAAATATGCCAAGATGTGAGAGAAGTCACTGATTACAGTTCTCAGTATGGAAGTTACAACAGCATATCGTACGTGGCATTAAACGTGATCGGAGCGCCCGAGGTGTTTCCGGAGTACGGAGACTACTCCGAGACGTTTTCGGCGGTACGTTTCCCAGCCTTGTTCTGTCATTATTTACGGTGTATGGGTATTCCCATGTGAATGTGTTTGAGTTTCAATGAAATCGGTACTGAAACTTCAATTCTCGTCTCTTAAAACCGCGCTGCGCAAGCGTAGGCAGCGGTCACTTAGTGGAGAGTTTGTGACTGAAATGCGGCATTGATTTTCACAGCGCACTTACGGACCGTGGTGGCATCTGCACTCCATATCTGACAGGAACTTTATTACCATTCTGCCGAAAGAAAGACACGTCAAGAGCCAAGATTATGTTGGCAAGTATTATCACCTAAACCTTCTCGTGTTGTGATTGGTGGTCATGGTCACTTTCGATCGCGATCGGGCCCGATCTTGATCGCTGTTGGCTGCCTCGTGCAGTCTGTGGAAGGAGCCCAATCGGGATCGAGAAATTCGATCGCGATCGAAAGTGCACCGTGCGGCACAGGTAATCCCACATACTTTCTGGTGTGTTGGTTTCCGATATCGGTATGGGAAAAATGCTGTTTAATTTTTCTCAAATAAACGCAACTTTTCTCCAGCTGTGACAGTCAGTATTGCATGCGTTTTTCGTATCTTCTTTTGTGGTCATGAATGTGTCGGTGATGTTGCACTTGCCAAAAGCCTTCTAACAACGCATTTGAGCAGTTGGGAAAAAAAATTCTTGTTTAGACAGATTTATTTATTCTTGCTCCACTCATATAAATAGTAAGTGGTACATCTACACGACTGGTGTCAAGTCATCAAACAGGAGAACTATTCAATGAAATCTGCGTAGAGTGATGCTTTGAATAAGGCAATCAAATTGAATTAGACCGTCTGTTGCAGCCACGTGCTATATAGTGCTGTCGGTAATGTCATAAAATGCAGGCCTGTGTGGATATTTATAAAAGACCAACTTAAGGTCTCTATGATTGATCTGCACCACTCTGAACTGTTTCTCGTTGGGGCGGGAAAAGTCAAGAAATAGTGTAGCTCCACTTCAGCGACACAAGCACACCTGAAACAAATTACAAGGTGCCGACCCCGTGCAGGAGGCGCTATTTTGTCTGCTCAATGTGCACTGTCCGCATCAGTTCGAAAGGTGGCAAACTGCACGTACGGTCAGTTTATGAGGTGCAAACGCATCCTACGTTGCATGGACATGGCAGATGCATGTGAGTGGGGTTCAAACAATGCCTGCTCCCTTGTACTGTGTCATCTGCTCTGCTGCTGCTTCACACCCACTATCAGTCTTCGGCTGAAAGGGCAACATGTTTTTTGCTTACTTACTTATGGAAATAAACTTCAAGCTTGAAACCCGTCTGCTTGCACCAAGCTAGCACTACAATAGGGAAGGTGCAGGAAAATCGTGGACTAGCTCTGCACCTGTCCTACACGTTATAAAACAAACTGTGTGGTTCAGAGCACGCTGTTGAAACAAATGACACGGTGCAGCATCTCACGAACTGGTTCAGGTGGTCCACGTGAATCGAACCAACCTACAGCTACACTTAGCCAGGCGCAGTAGCTTATGTTTCACACTTTTATCTGCTACCACTTTTAAGGATTTGAAAACTGTTTTAAAATGTGTGCACGTAATTTTGCATAATAATGCAACAAATCATTTAGGTGTAGGCCGTAGCAGGTGAGTAAGCAAGACGAAACACCAAAATGAGGCATGAAAATGGAATTATGCCATTTATAAATACTGAAATCATGCATCAATTTTTTTAAAGCTTGACAACACATGGCACGTTTAAAGGAGCACTGACACAAAATTTTTGAAGGCGAGATATTTGTGTGAACACACATGCATCATCTCCTGATTATCAATGGCTAATATATAGCTTAGAACATCAATCAAGTTTCAAATCAATTTTAAAGTGCATGTTGCGTGGCTTCATGTGAAACGCCCCACCTCACGGCATCGACACCAACTTGGCTTTAGCGTGAACAACCACCAGCAACCTTGCATCACCAGCTTGTGTTGGCTGCCATGATCCCTGCTAGCGCTCTCTTCTAGCAAACCTTTTCAACGGAAAGAGGGGGGCGCAGGACTACAAGGGCTGACGTCCTTGATTCTGCGGTGCACTTTTGGGGCGACCATGCATATTTACATCCCAGAGGGGATTATAGCAGCACCAGGAAGCCTTGGTCGAAAAAGAAAAATCATGAATTGTCCTAACTAATGTCATGTCCGAGGGACTCAGTCATCGGCACCTTTCTGTCTCCACTTTCCAAAATAATGCCCCGTGAAAGATGTGTGGTTGACAGAAGCTGGCACTGATTGAGCCAATTATGGCAAATTAGTTCTGAGGAGGCCCACTAGATGGAGGAAGGTTCATGAAATTGATAATTGTCATCAAACTGTTTTGTAGCATGAACCTTTCTCTGCCTTGCAGGCTGCCGCATAGCTAATTTGCCATTCATTGTCACTGTACTTCAAGGTGTCGATTAATTCACCCTTGCGCTGCAATAGGCAAGCCTCCTGGTAAGCTCGAATGGTAGAGCAGCAGCCTCAGAAAGCCATCAATCTTGGGTTTGAATCTCAGACCAGGGCAGATCTTTTCCTAAACTAGGAAGTTTTCTTTCTCAGGAACCCATACAAATTTCCTCTCTAGCTCTGTGCTATGACCTACGAAACACAAAACCTCAATAAAACGTCTTTAAAACATTTAAAACCTCTATAAACCATTTTATAGAAATGTCGTGTTTCGTGGGGAAATGGTTGGGATACTTCTTTTCTGTATGATAACTTATTAGTGCTGTAAAGGAGGCATGCCTTGGAATGCTTTTTGTATCAGCATGGCGTTTTGAAAAGGAGTGAAAGAATGCTGGATGTGGTTACTGAACCCTCATATTCAAACTCATAGCTGTATTCATTCTAAAAAGAGACAGGGCGTGCAAACACGGACACAAGAAAGAGGTCAGGGGCCTCTTTCTTGTGTCCGTGTTTGAACGCCCTGTCTCTTTTTAGAATGAATACGTACCAACTAGCTCAGCTCTCTGTTATTCTAAGCTTCATAGCTGTAATGCTGAATGGGGATGTAGTAACATCTGTAGTGCACTCCCTTCTTAAAGGGTACAGGCAAGGGCATAAAGGGAATGAATCATTTAGGGGTGCTCGGTAGCTAGGGCACTACATTGCACAGGCCATTAGAGCAGTGGTTCTCCAGTTGTAGTCCACAGCCTTTGGTGCTCCTTGAGAGGGTTCCAAATAAGGTATGCAGCAACTGCTACTATTAGTGCGCCATTAGAACATCTTCCTTAAAACCTTTGCTGTTTGACAACAAATGGAAAGCAGGAATTACCCAAGTAGGGTTGTTGGTGAACCAAAATTGGGGCCTAACATCTATGCTGTAAAGCTTGATGTCAGCATCCTGAATCACTGCACGTGAAGCCACTTTACGCAAATTGTAGGCTCTGAATGACATGTAGTGTGCTAAAGGTTTGTGATAGGACAGGATATGAAGAGCTTGATGTCTTTCTCTTCATGATTTTGGGCAACAAAAACAAAAGCACTAATTAGGAGCCCCCAATGACTTGAGATGTGAGTACGTTGAGCAGTCCAGTGAGCCATTCAGTATGTAGAAGAGCGTGGCCACCACCACCTGTAACGAGTTGCCTGTTGCGAAGCATGAAGTTTCTTTTCTTCACAGACATTTCTCATCAGCTCTCACATGTTCCTTTTGACATTGCACAGCAATGTACATTGACATGTGCATTTTTAAAGAACTATTGGGTGACTAACTCAGTAATATGGTGTAGTGATATATTCCATAGGTAACTGATGTACGGTCATCATTTATCATGCTTTGATATGGAGTGTGCTAGTTTTGTATTGTTTTGTTCAGTGCGATGCTATTCAGATTAGTCGCATTTGATGAAATATAAAAAGCACTACTCAAAGAGGGGGAGTGGAGGCAGTACCACCGTTGACTTTATTAGTCATTGTGTGAGGCTCTCCTTTGTTTAGACAAGCTTGGTAGAATCATTTTCTCATCTCTATATGAGAATATATCATGCACATGAGCTTGGTCATTGAAATGCCTCTCAAGTTTCACTGCTGCTGTTGCACGTTGGCTCTATGCATTGAGGACGATTAGAGCGAGTGAGTGAAAGGATGCTGTGTCTGCATATCTCTGGCAGAGCTTCAGTACGAACATCACGTGTATCCAGCCACAGTCACCGTCTTTGAGACTTACAATCCTGGGAGTGTTGTGAGAATTCTGGCCTTCGATCGCCTCAAGAACAGGTTGGTGTGCAAGTGAACTCATGGATTGGTTATTGTTTATGTGTGTGTTGAAGTCCTGTCTGTTAGCCACAGCACAGACAGCACTTGCTGACATGTTAAGAGTAGACAGGCCCGATGTCTTGTTCTTCGTGGCTGTACTTGCTGCATTGCTGTGCACATGTGCAACTTCAGAAATGAGTGGTAGGGCTAACTAGAGGTGTAACAGAGCATATCTAGTGTTCAGTTTGCTGTCTATTATTTCTGTATTGCCGCGACGTCTATGGTTACTACTGTGTGTATATTGCCTTCTTCTTCTTTTCTTGGAGGCACTGTTGTTATCACACCCCGTGAAGGAGGTGCAGTCACCAGGCTGATTCCAGTGACTGATATATCAGTCCCCCGAGATGCCCCACAACAGCGCGGACAACTAAGAGTAGGTCCTTTAATGTGCCAGCGAATGCCAGTTGGGGTCCAAAAACTCAGTCAGAACCCAGACTTGACAGAACCCCCCAAAAAAGTATATTCTTAATTCGGGCAGTTACAAACATTTCATATTGTACATGCACACTTGGCTGGTCGCATAGCAATGAATCTCAGATGGGTTTTGACAAGTCTAAGGAACAAGCATCGCCTAGCGCTAGACATACAGGCACGTGCATTAGAGAATGGTCAAGAACTCTGATCAGAGTTGCCAGATGCTACTGAGCTAACAAGCGAATAATCATCAAAAAATAAGCCCAAAAAAAGCGGCGCGACTTTTGCGAAGAAGCCCAAAAGAAGCGAAAACTTAATGGATTTTGCCATTCTTGGAAATATTTTTAATTATAAAACAAAATGCCACTCAAATATGAAGGAGAGTTGAAAAAATCACCTAGTCATACTGTACAGCGAAAATGTGTGCAATTATGACCGAAAGCATGTGGTTACCTTTTAACATTGTCTCCAGGGTATTCTCCATCTGGTTGAGTGCACGTTTGCCAGTGCATGATTAACGTTACTTGATTTCCCCAATGTATGTTTGTCTTCAACACTCAGCTTCTCAAAGTAATGGACAAACACGCTATTGGTGAACGTGATGATCACTAAAATAGCTATATTTGCTGCAAAAGTGCAAATAAGCCCAAAAGACATGACAAGCGACTGGAAAATTCTACAAGCGACTCGGCGAAAAAAAAAAGCCCAAATCCGCTTATTATAAGTGGAACTGGCAACTCTGACTCGATTGTCCTTTCATATTCACCAGTGATCAGTGCACGACATAACGTTGAAGTATTTCTCAAAGGCATTTGTTGACTGCAGTGCTGAGACAGGGATTCCCTCCCACGGTCGGGCTGGTTACATGGCTATTCTCGCCACTGCTGCCTGAATGAAGCCCAGCATCTGAACCGGACTCCGGGCTCCATTGCATGCGTCCTATATTACGGCACTGAGCACCTATGATATAAGATGCCTTGAATGACAGCGACTACATATCGTAGTGCTTTCAAGTGCTGTCAAGCACACGCACGAAGCTGAAGAACCTCCCCACTTAATCATAACCGTAGCGCAGGTGGCATTCTAAGATTTCGTTTTCAGCTCACTTCAGCGTTCCCTAAGTAGACGACGCAGCAGCTGTGACAACGTGATCCTCCATAGCACGTCACGCAGATGGTGTCGCCAGCTTTTCCACTGGTGGGCCTTGCCTCCCATTAATTTGTCATCCATTAGTTCCTCAAGGGTTTTTTATGAAGCACAGCATTTTACAGCTGGTAGGTTTCAGTCATTTCGGACTTGGAGGAAGTGCTTTAGACAGGGTAAGTGAAATAGTACGTAACAGGCCACCACTATTGAGCCACATCTACTGAGCCAGGAATTGCTTATCTGAGCATGCCGAACAGCGAGGCTGTTAGTGGCATAAACTAAAGCATTGGTTGTAAGAATAACTAGTTACATTTAAATGCTTTCCCAGAAATGTAGTTGATTACACGTAGTTAATTACGTGTTATTCCTTATGTACAAGTTCGCTAACAATGTAGCATCATACCCAGTAGGCACAAGCGTATAAAAAGGCAGGTAGCATGCCACAGCTGGAGTTTGCCCAAGGCACCTCATGGTCACACACTGCTTGTTTGTGTAGCCATAGTTGCTGTGGCGTCTTGGCTGCTGGGTCCAAAGCATAAGACCAGGCACGCGTGTGGCGCCCTACAATAGTTCACTCTGGGACTGAAGTTTCACATTTGGCAAAAGAAAGATTGCATTTGCTATCAACAGGAGATATAGTAGACTCTCGTTAAATGGAACCTGAGGGGACCAGGAAAATGTGTTCCGTTTAACAGGGGTTCCATTCTTTGGGAGAGCAATGGAGGTACAGAATCCAAGTATGAAACCAATCATATTAGAGGCACTTGTTACACTTAAGCAGCAGTTTCATTTAAGAGATTTTCGTTTACTGAGAGTCTACTCTATATGCCAGCTTGTGATGATTGCTTGCACTCACTTGCCATTGATTTGTCCGCATGCTTAAGCTACCCGCTCGTGTTTTCGTGTCAAGTCTCACATTGACAGGAGATGGGAAATACCAAGCATGGCAGAGGGTTAGGTGGAGCGACAAAATTAAGAATTTCCAGTCATAATGCAGAACCAGCTCGCGCAAGGTAGGGAAATTGGAGTTCATTGGGAGAGGCCTTCGTCCTGCCGTGGACATTAAATAGGCTGATAATAATGATGATGATGACTACAGCGCTTCAAGAGAACTTCATCTGGGCCTAGTTGAGTGTTTACTTACTAACGTATTTACCTCAAAATTTATGAACGGGAGACAGACAAGCGAGCCTTCAACCAAAAGCCATTGTTCCAGCGGTTTCAGGCTGCGTTTGACTTTTTGGGCTGTGTTTGTCTTGTCTGGACATTTACCACTAAAGATGCGAACGCACAAAGAAGGAAAACGAAATGACAGCCACACCATCATGCGTGTTCTTTGCCCGTCCGTGTGTGTAGGTGTGTGTCCAGCTGCAAGTATGTCTGTTAGCATCCACTAAATAAGCTGTCCTTTTATACACTTGAAGCAGTGGTGAGAGGATGGGGGCAGTGTCAACTACAGATGTTTGTCAAGACGGTTGCAACGCTTCTTTCGTAGCCATGTTAGTCGTCTACATTACTACTGGAGCAAAACCAGCCAAGCTGGTTTCGTTCTACCTGTAAAATCCACATTCATGGTTTTTTGGTTTTTTTTCCCCCATCTCATTTACCAGATGGAAGGAGTTGTGGGTGGGAAAGCCCACAAAAGGTGCTGAGGCTTGTGCCTGGCCAAGACCATTGCCATCTGAGAACACGTTTGTTACGAGGTCAGCTTGTTTTTTTAATTCATACTGTAAAATCCCGAGCAAGCGCCCCTCCTACGTTGAAGGATAATCCGACAAAGTTTGGAGGGGGGGGCCCTTGCTCGGTCATGAATCAAAATTGAAGATTGTGGTGGAAGAGCCAGTAAGAATAAAGAATGCACACCCATGCTTCTAATGAAATGCTTTATTGAATATGCATGCATTCACTGTTTTCATTCGCTCTCGTTGGGCGAATAAAAACAGTGAATAGAACAGCAAAAATGGTGGGAGGGGAGAAGGGGGCGCATATTTGAAATTGCCTGAAGAAGGCAGGGGAGCGCTTGCTCAGGATTTTGCGGTAGTCTCCTGGGGGAATCCTGGAACTGTGTTTTTAGAGGTTCTTTCTCTTAGATCGTATTCGTTCCATATCACCCCTCATACTAGGTGGACAATGTAGGCAATAATTGTGCATGGCATTCTGCTGGACAAAGAGAATGAAATGCGGAAGCAGTCATAAAATGTGGTTATTGCAAATTTTCTAGCTCTGTTTGAATGACATCTGAAATGCATTGTCTAAACTGTAGCCAACTGAGGCTGTTTCTGTGTACTGTGCTCCTTCTTATGTTTGTCTTGTCACCTGTTATACAAGTATGACTGTGGCGTTAACGAGACTACGGTTATGTTTATGAAGTCATGTTTCCGTATCGGTTCAGGGTTCTGCGACTTGAGTTCCACCATGCTCACCTCGACTACCACGCACAAATCGACGCGGTGCTGCTTGCGGGATCCTTTAGAAGGCCGGTGCCTCCAGATTCTGAAAGTGATGAACCGAGCAGCACAGCGGTCGCACCACAATCAAGTTGCAAAGAAGAAGCATTTCTCCCATCACACGCTGGATTCCATTCACTGCCGGTTAGTAGCCACTCTGTATGTCATCTCTGTACATCATAACACATTTCTAATAAAAGGCCACGTCTTCAGGCAATTCACTGTGCAAGTTAAATTGAAACCAAATTTTTGGATTTAACATCCTAAAGCAACTCGGACACAAGGGGGAAGGAAAGTTGGGAGGTATGGGCTTGATTTCAGCTTGCATGCCCAAGCCATGATAATTTTTTTATCCACATGACCCGCAGTCTTTTGCTCACATATCCACGCCGGTTGAATAGCACAATTTTTTTGTTATCTGTGTTCATTCCTAACAATGTCTAACATTGTTTCGCAGGTTTCTGTTTTCTTTTTCTCGCACCTTTCATATTGACAGCAGACTAAGATGCCTTATTGATCTTAATTTATTTCTATTTCAGCATGAACTCCTGACTCAAATTTTTCACTATCTCGATCTTCTGTCGATATGTAGGCTATCTGGCACCTGTAAGTAAGTATTTCATTCTTGTTTTCTGCGCAAGTCAAGCTCACACATATTGAACTTGAAGGTATTCAAGAAGCATTTTGATATATCGTTAATTCATAATACATCATATGTCCATCTGAAGCTTATCGAGATACTCCACACACCTAGGACACAAATCGCGGGAATTGGGGATTTGCAGATTAGTTGCTCTAAAGCTGAGTTGCTCTAAAGCTGTGTTACACATTTTCGTTTGAATCTTATTTTGGAACACTCATATTAATGTGATAGTGTTAAAGAGCTTGTTTTGTAGAAATTCCAGTGTCGCCATCGTTGCTTGTGAGTGAAAAATCGGCGGTGTCTATGAGTGAAAAATGCGATAGATGCAAATAAATAAATAATGAAAAGGCTCAGTTCGGATAAGAATTGAACCCAGGAAATCTGCATGGCAAGCAGGTATTCTACCACGGAGCCATGCCAGTGCTTGAAACTGCTTTGTAAAAAACGCTATAAGGATGTCGTGTATAATCAGAATATTTCAATCTGTGGCGACTGTGAAGTCGTACACACAACCCAAGCTGCAAACAGTGGGAGGTGAGCGCTACAGTAGTACGTGTTTGTGCGCTGCGTTTTGATCCACATGCGTGCACTCTGCGCATATGCGCCACAGCTCAACATGTTCCACTAGTTGCCGCGAAGGCAGTGCTCTTCTTAGCATCAACTCCTTTTACCGTGTAATCGGCACAGAATAGAGTGGAGATGGATGATAATATACGTACTCTTAATTCTGAGCACTAATTATTATGTGTATAAAAGCATCAGACTGTGTGCCACAAACAGAACAACTCCATAGTGCAGCATCAAGGCTCTTCCACTAGGCTAGACGTCATACCACTTGCTTGTGACTTTTAAACACAATTTAAGATATAATTCTACTCAAATTGCAAAAAGGATGCTTGAATCTGTCACTGTTATTCACAATCTTCTCATTTCTACCAGGATCTAAGCACACGTTCTGGCCATTTATTGGTCCCTTTAAAGCAAGCATGCATAGTATAGTGCTATCCTTTTGTATGAGATTTTCAAGGGGACATTACAACTGTTTGATATTGTGAATAATTCTATATATCATTATGAAATATATCAGCCTGCATCAACTGTATGTCACTTTTACTTTGCTGGATTCTGCCCCCATATTCACTCCAGTGAACGCCAGACTTGGAAAACAGGCTCTAGCTTTGACTTTTTTTTTTCTGCGATCTTCAGCTGATTCTTATTGTGAGCCCAAGCTATATTACCTCTGTCCACAAAACATCCAAACACTGCATGGTGATGAAGCTCAACATCTGTAGGATGCACTCTTTCTTATTGTGCTCTTGGTAACAGTATGTTGTTGGAATTGTAAACTTCTCATTCAAGTTATTCTTTGATAGCAAACTGTATAACATAAGTGTACAATCTTAAAGCTGTGCTAATTTTTTCTATACAAAATGGAACTCTTCGTTTTAGGATCACTTTGCAGTGGAAATTTATCCAGCATAGAAATAGAGATCCACTGTGCTCGGGTGTGAGGTCGACAATTGCGTGTTGAGGGATAAACATAGTGCATTCATGAATTTTCCGAGATTGTGCAACGGTTGATCTCATGATCATGTTCAGTTTAGTTTTATCATCAACTCTGGCTTACCATATCTTTGCTCACATATGGGTTGCTTTTTTCCTCTAGGCTGTTTTGGAAAGTGTGCTACGATCATATATTTTACCGATGCCTGGACCTTCAACCATACTGGGAAAAGGTGGTTGTGAAACGCATTCATTTTGTTGTCTCTTATCTGTGGAGCGCTGAGAAGATTGCAAACTCATCGTGTATAGTAAGGTAGTTACAAAAGATAAAGAAAACATTACTGATCAGGTGATCAGGATATCGGTTGTCATTCCAACTTAAAATCATTTCTTCAGCAGGCGGTGTCATACGATAATTTCAACTGCCTTGGGGAGTTGATGGTGATAATTGTGGTAACGAATTTTCAAACAGAAAACTTTATCTACTGTCATCATCTGTTTTGAAATGCGGGGTAGGTTTCATGGTCAGTAATCGGGTGTTAATCACCTGTCACTGTACATTAAGTGGAGTACCACCTTTGTCTCACTGGCCGTTCTTCCATTTATGTGACTGCATATTGTCGTAATGGCCTTAAGCCTGTCAAAATAGTTCCTGTGACATTGCATGGTGTGTTGTCATTTAATATTACATTTCTCTCCAGCTGGCAAACTCTGCCTTCATGAAATTCTTAGAGGATCTCCTGTCAGTCACTTGCTTTTGTGGATGTATACCACGTTCCAGTGTATATATATGAAATGTAACAATAGGCATGCTATGCTCCACCATGTCTAAGCTTGTCTTTGTGCATCTTAGTTCTTGAAGACATTGGCAGGATGCCATGTGCCCCTGTACGTATTGTCCATGCTGTACCGTCCATACTACCATACTGTACTACCATATTGTACTGTCCATCCATACTGTCCATACTACCTCACATTTACACGACATAATGTACATTACATTATGTCATGCAAATGGGAGCTGGTTCTTCAAAGCGGTTGATAGAAAATTCAGCCCCATTACACTGCTTTGTGGATGCTACCATAATCTACTTGTCTTGACTTGAGGATTGACTTGGTGTCTCCACAAGTGGCACCCACAGTAAAGTGCTATGAGAAACGTAAGATAATGAAAAATTATGTGACTCTCTCATCTGCTTGTTGTTTCTTCCTTCAAAAGATTGATGACAATGCTCTAGAGGCCCTTCAAAAGCGATGTGTGACATTAGAGAAGCTCAACCTCTCGTGGTGTGGTGCTGGTGGATATCTCTCTGCAGAAGCCTTTGTGAGGTCAGCATCATCGTGCTAACCGTCATACATTTGACACAGTTTGAGCGCACTGCTAAACCTTTGAATTATGTCATATTGGGATGGGTTGAAAGCATGATTACTGCAATCGAGTTCCACCGTACATGTTCCCAGCATGCTATTTATTACAGCACACTAATTGACTCTTGAATCAATCTTCCTGACTCTTTTACTCATTCTGTAGCCTTTAGTTGCATCACTGTTATCATTATGACAGAAAAGAGTAAAGGAAACTGATAGGCTCAATTTTTTTAATGTAAAGCATTCTATGGGGAAGTAAGATGAGGTTTCATGCAAAGTTTTTGGGTTAGTCTCAAGAAAAGCATTTTCCAAGCTAAAATTTAGAATGAAATCCTCTAGAAATATAAAGTGGGACAAAAGAACTATAACTTAAAGCTACAGTTAAGATGAAATGTACACTAGAACATATTAACTTTTAAATAAGTTTATAGTTTGTGCAAAGCATAAGTACTTATATGCACAGTACATGCACTGGCAAATGTTGGCTGCCTGCTGTGATAACACTCTGATAAAATAATATGTTTGTGCTACTGTGCCTCTGATTCACTCCATTAAAAGGTTGTGTCATGCTTCTTTCTTCTTAATTTTCTGGATCATCAAAACACTGCTTTCACATTATATTTAAGTTCTGTTCTGTGTCAGTTGATGCATTTTCTATTAGTTTTGAAATGTTTCGTATCATGCACATGTACATTGTTTCCCCATCTGAGGACAAATAAACTGTGCGCATTTGTATGTACATCACTAATGCTTGTTGATGAGTGTCTGTACAGCTTTAAAGTATCTTCTAATGATGGTTGTTTAGTTTGATAAATATCATGAGTGCAATAGAGACAGCCGGAACTACTTCTAGCTTAGGACCTGTTTTTATATGCCGAGTGAAGGAAGATCGCTTTCATGTGCAATTTCTGTTTTTGATTGCAAATGGAATGAATGCATCAAACAAAATTACTTGCCTTCACTACATTGACCTTGCAGTGACGTACAATGATCTCTGAGTTCTTGGCATTCGCAATGAACCTCAGCTTTTGGCATTCAGACTTCTGGTCAAAGGTAAAGGAAGACTCCGTCTAAATACAAAAAGCTAAAAAATAAAACGCGTTTCAGCTCCGTAATTGTGAACAATTAAGGCCCTCAATTGTGAACAAGGTATGGAGTTGTGAATAAGGCCTCCCGCATAGGAGCCGAAACGTCTTCTATTTTTAAGTTCTTTTTCTATTTGGTCAGCGTCTTGCTTTACCTTTGGCCATGAGCATTCCTGCCCAGATGAGTTTTTGTTGAACTCTTTATTTCATTCAGCTTTCTCACATTTAAAATGAAACAGAGACCTGAAAATGTGGTGTGCATTCTTTGTGAGAAAAATTTGCAGTTCTTTCTGTAAATACTTCATTTAATATAAACGCTCTGTTTTCCTGTAGTTACTTTCATTGAGATAAAATTTTGGTTTGATTAGTCAAAGAAACGGTGCAGTTTCAGTGAGTGTTGCAGTGTCGATTCTAGCAAGTGTGTTAAAGAGCTGTTATTGATCATTTTATTCATCTGTAGCAAGTATCAAGTTTCTTCTTATGCTATAGCTTGGAGACAGGTGTGTCACTCTTTAGGGCTGTGCTTGTCGTCAACAGTTTTTTTTTTTTCTTTGCTGGCTGCTCCCTGTTTAGTTTCATGGAACTGAGGGGAGAGCTTCTGCAGTGCCTCTGCCTGTCTTCCTGCCCATTTGTTGATAACGAATGTCTGAAGGTCATTGCAGATTACTGTCCAAACCTCACAGGTAAGCCATATGGACCAGCCTAGTCTTGTTGGCAAGCTACAATACTCACTTTGTCATTGTATAGGCCTCTCCCTATACTTTTGTATGCGAGTGCAGCAGAGTGCACATGCAGTCACTTCTACAGTACTGTTGAGTGGAGGCCATGTGTGTGGGTATGTTCTGGAGCATAGTGCGTGCACATTAGTGGGGAGTCTGAAGGTGCCCATCAGAAAAAGAAAGCTCACATGCCCTGATTGCAGAATTTATTTCCAATGAAACATGGATTCCATCTTATAGACTATTTTACAGCATTTGCAGTGTTATATTGTATACAGAAGCGAAGCCAAGCACTTCCCTAGAGAGAGAGAGAAATGTAATTCGGAAAGGCAGGGAGGTTAACCAGAAAACAAATATCTGGTTTGCTACCCTGCACTGGCAAAGGGGTAAGGGGAGACAGAAAAGTAAGGAAGAGAGGAATGGGATAGGGAGGGAGGGAAGCAGAAACACACACACACGCACACACACAGGAGTGTCACAATCGAGCACTGTGTAACCCACTAGGACGCCCACCTAAAAGGACGCTAAAGGCAAACACATATGTGTCACGTCAGCGTGGATTGTTGAAAGTGTTCCAGGAACCTTGTAATGTTTGCTTCGTGCCCGGGAAATGCTTAGTTTGAATGAAAATTGTTTTGATGGTCTGCACACCATTAGCGCACTTCAAACTGCGCGTCTCGAAAAGTTCATGTGCCATAGGACTTGCCTTGGCTGACCTTTACTGCCGGATGGCTGGCACTGCGATTTCTTGCATGATAGCGAAACTACCACTGAGACGTGTCTGCGCCAGCAGATCACAGCCTGGTGAAATCGAAACTTTTGGACCACCAGAGTAGTGCTTAGAAGTTCTTTTTCCCATGAATCAAACAGAAATGCAGAAGCTGCATTTTTATTCCATTTTCTGATGCACTGCCTTGCTCATTTTTTGTCATGGGTAGTTTGAGTGCTAGTGATTATTTGTACTGAGGACGTTCTACGTCATCGGGCTCTTGCTGCAGAATGTCTCACTGGTGGCGCAAATTGTGTCCTACATTTACCTTATTTTCTTGGTTACTAAAGTGCTTCTTTGCATAATATTGACATTTTAGACATTCTAAAGCATTGACATTTCACTATAGCAGGAATTGTCGTTTGCCTTTCATGTACTTTCATTAAACCAACCAATGTACAAGTTTCCCGCTTGTGATACCATTTACACATTTTATTTAAAACATTTTCAGGGCTCTTCATTGTCATTTAAATGGAGATATATGCCGCATATGAGCTTCCGTGTGCTGTGTGCAAAATGATGAAAGAGACAAGGCCAAATTGTAATAAAAGTTACAAGACTTCTCAAATGGTTGGCTTCAGCAACACTTCTTCTTGTTCAGCAACTTCTCATCACTTCTGCCCCCACCTCCCTTGAATTCCCGTTTTGTTTGGATTGACCACAGTCATATTACACATGACCTGTATACATATCACTGTGAGATATGGAATTATGCGAGCCTAATTTGAACTAGGCGTCTGTTGAACATTACTAGTAACTTTCAGAGCATGCAAAGTATAGTATTTTGCTGAAGTGCTGCAGGAAGGTACATTGAACAAGGTAATTGGCTACTTGTGGGGGAAAAAATTATGATTGCGTGCCACAATTAACTTTTTACTCTTTAGCCTTTCTTCCAGACCCCTGTAAGTTTCGAAAAATTAACAGCAGCATAATTGTTTACTGCCGGCATGCAGATTTCATCATAGGTGTTGATTGGTTGAAAATCACACACTGAACAAAAATCAGGCTGAAATAGGTATGTCTCTCTGTAGCTGCAAAAAGTAGTTCTGGTTAATTAGGATTGTTTAGCATAACTTTTATGGTTGCTTTTTTTTGTGTCTGTAGCGGCTATGCTCCTTCGTTTTCACAAGAAATGTTGTGATAAGCAAGACATATGTTTAATTAATTTTAATGCAGTTGCTTCTGTAAAACAATGCATACATGTGTGTATATTGCCCATAAACTTGCGTTCATGTGTCTAACTCTGTATTCATGGGCAGACATGACTAAACCACAGTGCAATTTTTAAAAGCAAATACACTCAAACCTCGTTATAACAAACACGGATATAACGAATTATTGGTTATAACGAAGTAAATGAAGAATGGTCCTGTCATAGCTACAGTGTTACAAATAAACGTTTATAACGAATTTGCGGATATAAGGAAGTTAATTTTGTGGCAGATGTGACTTTGTTATAATGAGGTTTGAGTGTAGGACTTCTTCGGCTAGCATGACGGATTCTATAGGGCTCGATGATTGACCTTTTGGCGTGACGTTACACGCAGACACATGCACCAGCATGAGCGACATCGGCACAGTGCATATCTACACCGGACAAACATGAATAAAAATTTTCGAAATGTTCTGGCGGCGGGATTTGAAGCGTGGCACTCTAGTACTGAAGCCCAGTGCTCTAACCACTCTGCCACAGGCGTGTGCCTCATCAGTCGGAATAGCACACCTTCAAGATTGTCTTGCATGCAGGCATGCATGTTCAAACATTTAATTAGTGTGTTTTTCTTAACGCTGATGGTTTCCTCAAGCATTGCCTTTATGCAGACCAGCATGTTGAGACACTTGATGTGTCTTTATAACGCCGACGGAAGTGTCGTCGAGTTAGTTGTCGAGTCGCTTGGCGATGATGACGGACACCAGTGAAGTTCTGCTGTAATTTTTGCACTTATTTCTTTCGCCTCACCCCTTTTTTTATTCCTCTCCACAGAACTGGAACTGAAAGGATGTTGCAACCCCCTCCTAAATAGGCTTGGGTTCCTTCAAATATCTCACCTGTCAAAGCTAGTTTGGCTGGACCTGTGTAGGACTGAAATCGAGATGTTCTCCCTTATCTCAATCATCAGGTAAGCTTTGGAACCACTTATTAACGCTGTGTTGTCCTCTGAGGCTTGTTACGCTTGCTTCATAGGAAAGAATTGATATAATCAAGGCTTATCTACACAAACTAGCTGTAATGCACTCATGGTCATCTTTCAGCTATGGTCACAAATATCAATTATAGTTCAAATAATTCTGATTAGAGTGTTGGGAGTTTGCCAAAGCCTCCGCATATCTGGAGACTAGACTCAATATTTTCAAAACTTGCAGACAGCAGCATGTCAATTGTGTTTAGGTGCCTTTGCAATGAATTTACTTATTTAGATCCCAAACAACTATGGAGCATGTTATCCTTTCGTGTATTCTACAATTAATACTTAAATCAGGCATACTCTAATCAGGGGCTTTAATCAGGGGTTTGTCTGTTAGAGAAACTCTGTGCAATTTGAATAATGACTTGTGGCCAGGCATTTCATTAGCTCAAAATAGGCAGCGAGTTGAAATTTTTATACACTTTGCCACTTACTTGTACAGCTGCATTTGCTCACACAATGCTAGGTGTCTGAAAGTAATCTTTGTTTTCTCCAAATAATCATAAAATTCCTTTTACTATGGAAAACGGACCAGCATGGGAGAACTGACACCATTGCTTTAATTAGCATGTGCTTAACACATTCAGGCATGCATTGAATATGACCAGGTGTTAAAAATAAACTGGAAGATTCCATTGAAATGTATACCACATTCAGATGTGGTTAAATGCTGTTAAATATAATTAGCGGTCATTTTTTGAAGATTAGCAGCACAGCAGATCGTTTCAAGCACCTCTGCAGGCTACAGTCAGATGTCTACATTACATACGTTAATGAACAAAAGGGGCATTTTTTAAGGAGTCACTTCTTCGTTAGACGCAATGTTAGTCAGAGCTAACAGACAACCAGGCCAAGGAAAGTATAGGGGATGTTATTTGTAGTAATTATGATGTATATCTGAAGAAATTAAAGTGAACAAAAAGACACTTTGCCGCCGGCAGGGACTGCACCTGCAACCTTCGAATAACACATCTAATGCTTTACCAATTGAGCTACAGCGGCGGTCATCCCGCAGTCCACTTCAAAAATGAGCCCTTAAAAAATTCCCCCTTCATTCATTCATAGCAAGGGTCTCGTTCTGGCAGACTCAATGCCTTCTGGTAGTATGCGAGCGATTATTCGTCGGCTGCCAATTCGTAAAAAGATCACGTACTACGTGACACCTACGAGCCAGGAGAAGTGTTCCACACTCGCCGTCATGGCTACGAGCGGCGCTGACTAACACTCCCAGGTTTAAACGCACAGATGCACCCAATAAAGTGTACGTTGGGACGACCGCCGCTGAACTCAATGGATAGGGCATCGGACGCATTTTTTGAAGTCTGCAGGTTCGGTCCCTGCCGGCAGCGAGTTGTCTTTTCGTCCACTTTAATTTCTTCACGTTTATATCATAATTATACCACAAATAAGATCACCTATACATTTCTTGGCTTGATTTTCTGTTGGTTCTACTCTACATGCGTTAAAATATTCAGAGGTTAGTAATCGTCATACTGTGAACTGCCTTGCTTACTGCATCGATTTTACGAGAAGATCACGCCGCAATTTCGCCTTCACGACGTACAACACCATTGTCGTTGGTCGTCTTGAACTTTTGAAGCGGTCATTGAGATGAGTAAAACTCTTGATGATTGTGCAAGGCCCAAGTGGGTAACTGGCATGACGAATGAAAGCGTGCTTACATTGCAGGAATTGCAATAAGCTCAAACACTTGTCCTTAGGCAGCTGTCCTGTTGTGAACAACTACGACGACATTGCCCTGGAGATCAGCACCTATCTGGGGTCAGTGGCTTCATAGTTATATAGCTATTTATTTGCGCAGCTTTTTGAGGCTCTCAGTATAGCTAGAACACATAGAACAATCCTATTGCACATATGTATATCTAAGACATATCAAATGTAGTAAAAAAGTGTGTCACTGTTACTTTCCTGAAGGTAGAAATGTGCAGCTCCTGAAGTGTTAAATGCATTGAAACAAAAAAAAAAAGCAGAGAAAGGTCGATGGCCTTAATTTTCTCCTCACTGCAAGACAGTATTGTTGCTAGGAGGGATATGTGCCAGAGGCACAAGTTCAGCATAGTAAAGAGCATGCTTAGGATGCTCAGTAATGCGGACATGAGTACAGATATTCAGCATATCACAGCTTGCCCTTCTTTTATTGTGAGGCATGTGCAGTGAGTTTCAATGAAGAGTTAATTTGGCTAGAGAGTGCCTACTTTGGAGAAGAAAGAGTGTGCACTGTTGGAGTGTGCATTTGAATTGTGCTGTTTTACCTAAGGCACTCGAGCTGCCACGACATGTTGCCTTTAAGGTGTTTGGATACATATTTCCTCTCCTCGCATACTTCAACTCTGAAGTGAAGTGTAATCTTGCACTTTTTTAGAAACCTCAGAAGCCTAGACCTTTATCGTGCAAGAACTCTGTCATCCGTTGGTGCCAATCTGTTTGCCCGATCCTGTCCGCTTCTAGTCAGCCTCGACCTAGGCTGGTGGTGAGTGCTTGTTTCAGTCTGTGTGCATAACATGGTTAGTACTTTAACACATCAGAAGGTTGAGCTAGTCGGTGTAGATTCATCATGAAAAGGTTAACAACACAATCACGAGGGCATGATTTACATGACACACATATCATGATATTCTTGTCATGGGCTGTCACTAATGTTCCTCATACACTTGCATCATGCCATGGAAATTTCGGTATATATCAAGTTAAAGAAATTACCTGGACAGCCCAAATACACAGGCGGCTAGACAGATGGATAGATGAGTGGACCGACGGATGGATGAAGTCAGTGTGTAATGCATTTGCCACTTTGCAAATTGCCATTCTGTCATTTTCCACTTTGGGCGAATTTAGTGAGTCTCAGAAAGTGGGTCCTACCTTGATTTGCTCAAGAAAGGGGCAGCTCTGAGGGCTAGCCTAACGAGTCTGACACAACGATGGTTAATGTGTCTGGCTCTAATGAAGCAGGCAGCAGTATATTAAATGGCATCTGCTATTTTGACGAGAACTTGTGGCCAGTGGCTTCACCAGGAGTGAAAGGGGAGTAGATGATGAAATAGCAAAGAATTATTCATCTAACAAGTGAAAAGGTACCAGGCGCCCTTCACTGAGTGGAACAGTGGCCTACAGAAAACAGAAGAATGGAAACATTGAACAGTGTTTTCATTTTTTTTGGACAGAAAAGCGCACACTCCTGTTTTTCTGCCTGTAATTACAAAATAAACTTGGAAATAGGCACCTTCGATGTAGTGTTTTGCTTAATTGGGAGTTGTGTAAGGCAATCATTAATTTAAGTATTTCAGAAATAAAAAATGTTAAATTATTCGCTAGCTACAGAACAAACTCTATGCTGAAGGAAGCCATGAAAGCAAAATTGTGATTTGTTGATTGAAGTAAGTTAGCGGGGGAAAAAGCCTGACTGTGTTTTCAAATGAAAGCCATTTAAGTAGACTCAATTCTAATTGCCCGAATTCTTGCTTGCTGTGTCCTGTTGTTGCTGTGGTTGAGCGATTTCCATGTCCACTCAAACACAGATGTCTAACTGGCATTTAGACAGTTCCAACTGGTGAATTGCCATAGCGTGTCCATGCATGAGTAAGCTTCTCGAGTTGATTGTTAGATATTTGTGTTGTGTGACTGAACGTTGAGACCCATCTAGGTTTCTTTCTTTCTTTTTGTTTTTTCCCCTCCCATTCGGTCCACAGTTCCGTTCAGTGAGAGACCTTGGCTAGGCAGAAGATATTACTTTGAACAAACCCATAGCAGGCTTATTGAAATATATTTTCTCCCTCTCTCCTGTGCTCTCTCAAAATATGTGTTCTGCAAACTTATCTCTATCATTGTCCTGCCAGCACCAGCATTGAGACAGGATCCATCCAGGAACTTGCAAGAGGCTGCCCACATTTGAAGAGACTGCTGCTGACTGCTGTTCGGTATGTGATTTCATGCTGTTTACACTGCTGTAAAGACTATTAAAAATGATGCATTGTATGTTTGTCTGTGATCTGAAGCTGAACTACAGCTTTTCGCATTAAGGTCGCAACATGGCAGCCCAGTAGCTGAATGACCTCATTGGCAAATGACGGACACAAATGCCGTGACCTTCAATCAGATTCAAAGACAATACGCGTAATATATTATCACAGTCACAGACAAATGACATTGAACCAAGTTATGGCTATGATGCTTGACATAAAGTGACAAGTTTCCACTAGTATCACCACTACCCGTCAAGCCGGCACAGTTGAGGTCATCTACAATGAGCAGATGTTTTTAAATATGTCGGCTGCAAGACAGCCTTGAAACTTCAATGTGTCCAGCAT
The DNA here is from genome assembly GCF_013339695.2 of Rhipicephalus sanguineus. NCBI lineage: Eukaryota > Metazoa > Arthropoda > Arachnida > Ixodida > Ixodidae > Rhipicephalus > Rhipicephalus sanguineus. The sequence continues at coordinate 102,349,477 of NC_051178.1, read as the reverse complement.
GCAGTAAAAAGGAAAATGCTGAGCTTAATCATGGTGCCTATTCCATAGATCTTTCAACATCAGGCTGTGTACTTAGGCCGTTAGTGTTCCAGTTATTTTGCAGGTTCTACAACAAAGTTACATCTTTTTGTTAAAGGTGCCCCGCAACACCTTGTGAGCCTGATCATAAAATGCTGCCGCTCAGTAGTCGAGGCTCCCATGAACGTGTGTGCAGTATGTTATAGGCACTGCACGCGGCAAGGAATTTGCAGTTACGTTTCAAAGACAGCTAGAAATCGCTTGCTCGTCTCTTGGCAAACTACTGTATCGACGAGTCAGGCTACATCATCGGAGAGGATGACATAGCCATTGGCTGATTTGAGCATCCTTGTGCAACATATTTACTGCAGCCGCCATGAGATGCTGCCACGTATTGGTGCTGCGCTCTCTGATGTGCTAGAATTGCACAGTAGGGACAGTAACGCGCTCGTGATAACACCAAAGTGAGATGATGCATTCAAAGAAGAAAAGAAGAGAAAGTTCTGAAGGTCATGATGTGCGCTGGTGTAACTCCTCGCCCTTTGTAATCCCCTGCTCCTGTGTAGCTTGCTGCGCTCATTGGGACAAAAGGATTGAGAAAGCGCTTGAAGTGTGCGACTAATCCATGCGATTCTGCACGTACTTGACGAATTTGAACGTTTTTTTTTTCGGCAGTAGATTTTTGAGGCAATAAACTTCGACACTGAGGTCATTCGATGATTACTTGTGTTGCAGGACTTGTCTTAGCAGATGATGTGTTCTTTTGCAATTTCCAGAGCTTGTGCTGCTTACCTGTTCTGTGGATTTACAGCAGTGAGCATTAGTACTGATTATTTAGATGCCTATGCAATGAACATCGAAAAGTAAATTGTAGTGTCAGAATATCGACTAATTAAACCAGCAGTGATGGTAGATGCTATGAATGAGTGCCCAAAATTGACATTTGATTAATAAAAAGCGTGCAAAAAAATGTGGAACAAGATGAAAAAAGATACAGAGCGCTTGTCCTGTAGCTTTTCTTTGTCTTGTCCCACGTTTTTTTCACGCTCTTTTTATTAATGATGTATGACTAACTCGCCCAGCAGTCTATTCAACATTTGACTCATTTCCAGCGTCCTTTGCGACACGGACTTGTATGCTATTGCAACATATTGTCACGACCTCGAACACCTGGACATTCTGGGATCTGCAGAGGCAAGCTCATCTGGAGTCATTCAGTGAGTGTTCTCGATTTTTATTTTTCTTGCAGGTGTGTTAGTGCGTGTTTGTGCTCGGTGCAGCCACCACTGCGGGAGGGAGGCTTTGTTTCTGTAGTTATTCAGCTGCACGGAATTGAATTTTCCATGTGATATCTACAAGACTTCAGCCTCTCACACTGCTCGATTGCAGAGCCAGGTGCACAGGCGCACCGAGAGTGGCGAGCGATTCACAGCTGTGAACTTTGATTTTAAGCGATGCTGCAATGTTCTTTTCTTATGTTGTAAACCAGATTATGTGTCTACGCTTTGCTGAAGCGAGCACACGAGTGAAACATAATTTCTGAGCACACAACAGGGGTGCAGAGCGCAGTAGGTTGCGGGAACCTCCACTGCATTTCTGCCTTTAATATTGTGGTTTGCATTGAATGGTGACTGCCTAATTGAATTTTGTAGATGTTGCGACTGATAAGTGGCCCCAGCATGTGCGTGTACTCAGCAATACTGTTGCCCAAGTTTGCTAGACAAAGGTTATAATAGCAGATCAACTCTGAAAGGAAGAGGTTTGCACAAAGTTTGCAGGCGCTTTAAACGTGTAGAGATATAGCATGAAGTTGCATATACTGTAGCATTGAGAATAGGCCGTTCGAGAAAAATAAGTTGTGTCGAGTGTTTGTTTTCAGAGCTTTCTTTTTCCACGCATGATTTTCCAGTGGAACTGGTTGCAGAACAACATTGTTACATTGTTACAAAATTGTTAGGCTTTCTCTGACGGTCATGTGCAGTGCGTACAGGTTCAGGTTAAATGATTCAGCTTGACTGATAATTTTGATCAACATTTTCGTTGTCTTCCTTCATTATGGGTCAAGAATTTAGTATAGCTGATAACCTTTAGTTTGTGCATGTATGTTTTGAGAACAGCATTTTGTTTCTATATATTTTGTAGGTTTTACTTCAGTTGTTCACAACTCGCCCGCTGTCCTTGTTATATTACCGACTTGTCAAATTTGTCCTCTGTGCAGCATATCAGAATAAAGTTTCATGTATAATCTGATGCGCATATTTTTCGTAATGTACTGCTCTACAATAATGCCTTTGGGATAAATGTGGAATCACTGAATGAATGAATAAATAGAGAACAGTCTTACCTCGTTAGTTTGCTGACTTGGTGGAGAGGTGCATACTGGGTAATCTATTGCTACCACTTCTGCTTGCAGGGTGCTGAACGAGTGCAAGCAACTGAAGATTCTCGACGTGTCCTTCTGCTTTAGAATCAGCCTCGACATTGTGCAAGAGTGGAAGAGGCTGTACCCCAAGGTGCAAATCAAGAGGAGTATCTCGGACCCTTTTAGATGACACGCCGTTCCCTATAAGCAAATAATTTACTGTATATAAATCGAATTCAGGAATTTCTCTCAAGCCCCAACTATCGAAAGCTGGGTGAAAATTTGTGTATATATAGTTTGTTTCTGTAAAATGGACTATGTTATGTAAGAAATGTGAAGTTGTTGTGTGTGCTGTGTTTACTTGATGTAATAAAGTGCAGCAATGCCCCATCAACCAACCATCCAAGCTTCCTGTTTTTCTACGAGTGTTCTTGTCAGATCATTTAAATTATGGGGCAAAACCACAATGTAATTATGAGGCACGTGTCAGTGGAAGGCTCCAGGTTATTTTTGACCACCTGGGGTTCTTTAACCCTTTCACTGCCGGGTCTTTTTGGCACTGCTGCACACTCCTTGCTGGGTTTCTTTTCTGCACGTTACGTGGAAATTTTTGGTTAGCAATGCAGTAGGATGCTGTTAAGGACATGCAAACAATTTTATTGGGGATTATCTCATCAAACTAAGAGCGGCACTCATTACAAGCAATGAATTAATGAAATGATACGATTACCCATTAATTTAGGGTGGCTGAGCCGCTCATTATCCACTTTATTCATAGTCCGAATTAACCAAGAGCTCCTGAATTCTGTTAAATAGCGCACGCACATGGCACGCCGACTCGCCATGGCTTCACTGCTGGAAAAGAGACGCGAACCGAAGCTGATGTGGAAGCATGCACTCAATCTGTTGACAAAAATTTCACTACAAGTTATATTTGTTTACATGTTCCCGCCAAAGACGGCAGGACACACCTGCATTTTTTTTTTACAAGAGTTGTCGCAGTTGCAAGTGGCAGGAAGTGATTTAAGAGGCAAAACGAGTATACCCGGGACTGGCAGGGCTTGTGCTTGTGCCATCGCCGAAGTTATCCCGGGATTGGCAGTGAAAGGGTTAACGTAAGGGGTGTGTGAATATTCGAAATTTTGAATATTTTTCGAATAGTGTTTGCTATTCGATTCGATTCGCACTGAAATTTTACTATTTGAACTATTTGAACGTCTCAAAGACAAATACAGTCAACGTCCGATTGAAAGTGACCCCTTCAGTGAACCTCATTACACTCTCGTACTGCGGCAAAGCTGCCTTTCAAGCTCCGTTACGGTCGAACATAGCCAAGAGACAGTCAACGTCCGATTAGAAGTGGTCCCTAGATTTTTCACTATGCTTCACCTCATCACACCCCCGCATTGCGGCAAAGCTGCCTTTCAAGCTCTGCTATGGTCGCAAATGTATTAACTCAAGAAAACGCTGGTTCCAACAAGATGTGGCAGAGGTGGGGGCTCAATTAATGCTGTTTTGGACCTGAAATGTGGGCAGGAAGCTAGCGTCCAAAATTTCAGATGTTCTTGTGTATCAACATCTACGAGGCAGATTTGGAACTCCGGACTTGAAGGGAGCACACCCTTGTCTGCCACATCAGTTGGGCTTCCACAGAAGTTGAAAGAGGAGGAGAGGTTGAGGATACGGCATCTTTGCTTACCACGTGCAAAGTGTTGTCGGCAACACGTTGGTTGCACCAAATCATGTACATAAATACAATTCGGCCTCTACATTGCGCTTCAACCTAGCGAAAAGAAACACTTTCATGTTGCTATCTCATAAGAATATGCTTAGGAATCCTCTCCAACTTCTTTTTCTGCAATTTCACTTCGAAGTATTCGAAAAATATCCTAGAAATATTCAAAAAATATTCGATTCGAACTCGCACTTTAATATTCGAATTCGCTTTGCACCCAAAATTTTGCTATTCGCACAGCTCTAGTTAACGTGCACTTAAATCCAAGTGCCTGGGTGTTTGTTTTTATTTCGCCCTCAGTGAAATATGTGACCACCATGGCCGAGAATTCAAGCAGCGTCCTCATGCTTGGCAAATTGCAGCTTGCACCGCGGTTGCTACACCACCAGACTTTGCTTTAGATGCACCATTGCCGCTTTTTACATTCATACATGCCAGACACTCGAAACCAGGCTGAAACCTGGGCTGTGTCTGCCTCAAGGTGGCTGCCACAATTTGCAGTGCTCTTGAAGCACATATTGCAAAAATGACTTTACTTTTAATGTACAAATTTATTAAGCCCAGAAGTCGGGCAATAAACACTCTGTTTGTGAGGGGGAGCATCGGCCGCAGTTTTGAGACGCTGTTTGAGGTAAACCTATAAGCCTTTGGAAACCTTGTATTTTTCAATTTTTGAAAGTTTCATCTCAGTTTATTAAAATTGACTGTGGGTGTACTTTGGACTATACAAATAAGCCTTTGGAACTCTTGAATCTCAACCACAAACCACAATTAAATTCGTTAGTATTGTCTAGTGGCACTGCGCCGCATCCGCCCATTGCAACCGGCAAGCAATAGAGAACAGACAAGAGATGATGCACAATGATTTCTTTGAAATCTGCCTTTATTGTCGTCTATGACTGCCTCTGAATAAATTAAACTGACCCCTGCCGCACTCCCACACTGCCCTTAGAGGGAGAGGGGAAGGCAGCACCCTTGCCCGAGACTATGGTACACACTTGCATAATTAAACATGCCTCGGCCGGTCCAAAGTGTGGAAGCAATGACTGGCGAGAGGCACTCGAGAATGAGAAGAAGGGGAGAGAAGACGAGACTTGCATGGATGACACGGCCTACGTATGCGGCGGGCACAAGACAAAAAAAAAAATAAAAGGTGAGCTGGGAGGGTAGTGAGGCTCCTTACAAAAAAAAAACGGTGCAGGTTGCGAAGAAGCGGTGGTGTGCTCGTTTGTATCCGTGTGCGTAAGTGCACGGTTCGCAGTCCCACATCACATCCTCACCACATCACCGACGGCTACTCCTTGCGTCGTAGCCGGCTCGCTCGTTTGTACAAAACCTGCCTCCTCCTCCTCCTCTTCTTTGCATTCAATGACCAAAAAATTTACACTTTACAAAAATACGAGAGAAGAAAGCAGCAATGGGGTCACGCTGCACAGCCTCTTGTTCCTCTTCTTCTCTGCTGCTGCCACTCCTCCCCGCGTCACTTGCGTGCAGCGAATGCGCGCTCGCTCGCTGACGAAGACCAAATCGTTTTTTTTTTTTAAGGCGGTGTGTGGTGCGTAGGCTTGCTGGCTTTTTTCTCTTCTTCTCGGCGGCGGGGCGCGGGGTTTCTGCCAACTTTCAACGCTTGCTCTGGTTAGTCTACGATTGAAAGTTGAGCAAAACCGATGAGCGCCTTGTCATCTGGAGTGTCCACGGCAGCCTCCTCGGGTGTCTGTTTCTGCGCAGTAAAGATGCCCGCGGTTAGAAACTGGAGAGAAACTTTGCAAACTCAACCTTAGCCAGTGAAGCCAGCAGTAAAGTGACCCAATTTCAGTCATGTCACAAGAAGAGCTTAGCTAAATGACAGTGCAAGTATGGCTAACAATATTACATGGCCCAACTACAACTTTAAAGGTATGCTCTCAACTAGCAAAACTGACCTATGTTTCTCTGTCAAATGATACACATTGTGTCTTTTAGGATCCATGCCAAATACTAGATGAATACATTTCTAAGATGAATGATTATGTCATGACCCAGCAGTGCAAACTGCAATACATTTTCATATACAAGTCTTTGATGCGCATCTTAGCACTGTATAGTATTATGTGCTTTTGTACCTAATGTGTAGATTATGTATGACCAACTGTGATAACACTCCCTGTGACAATACCGGATAGATATTGCAAGAATAAATAAATAAATGTGTAATTTATTAACATGCCCTCTTATTGGCTTCTTAGAAGCATCTTACCAAGGCAAATGTGGTTGTCTTCATGATCTGGTTGTCAATCAACTTCTGCAGGTTGGCAGCCACTGCACAAACAATAGAGGAATCGTTTTGCAATTATGCAATTTAATGGCTGAATATGCTCAGCCTGCCATCAGGATACATTTCACTCACCAACAACAACATCTTTCCCATCGACCAAGCCTGCACCAACAAGCTCTGAAGCAATGCCATCAGCAGTATCTGAAAAAAGAAACCGAACGTAAGGTTGTGTCGGTTCTATGCGTAGCTCTACGCTATACAGCTATGCAGCGAGTGGCACACACAACAAGATGGCAGCTGTACCAATATAAAATAGCTTGTAGATTAGGCCAGAATTCAACGGAACGGAACAAGTTTCATTCAAATTATTTTGGTGGATCACTAATGAGAACGTTGCTGTGCACTTGGATTAAAGAAATTGCATTTGGCCCCAAGCTTCCGGAAAGCGTCATCGTAAAGGAACACCAAAGATAAAAACGACTTTTCTCATATTCGTAAATTACCAATTTATCAATACTAAGAGCACTGCATTCGCCACGAGAAGGTGCTTGGTAACCCAGAACTTTTGCGAAAAGAAAATGTGGGTGGCAACGTTACCCTTGAGGTTTCTGCACCAACACACTGTGACATGTCATAGGTTTTGACAGCATCTTCTGGGGCCGATGTAATTCTCAATCGGGAAAAAAAGATTACGCTGAGGGAGCGACAGACTTGACATAGCAAGTTTCAGCATATTTTATGAAGCCAGTACAGTCGAAGTATGAAAAAAAGACTGCGATATGTGGTCTCACGGTGACACTGGATGCCAAGATTTCAGCGCAAATTTAGAAATAAAACAGTGGACTTTTATTTTCTCTTCTAATAACGGACGTATCATGGTGAAATTAACGACAACAGAGTTCTCAAAGAATAATTTAGTTTTTCACAATAGAGTCCCTTTGAGGATTTTCATTCTCGAATTGCAAATTACCATAATTCCACCAATGTTCTCAATTGCGGTAATTTGGTGTATTGAGCAAATGCCTATAACAAAGGTGAAATAAGTGGGCGTTATGAGAAGCACATACATAACCAAGTACAGTCGAACCCGTTTATAACGAACTCGAAAGTATCGCGAAAAGTGGCCATTATATCAGTAGTTCGTTGTATATGGACTCGCCCTTAAAAACGTGCGCTTAGCGGCCAAGCCGTTTTTTTTCCTTTGCACTTTTTTAAAGTGCTAACAACCCCCTTCGGTGACAGGCTAAGCCTTTTCGCGTCATGAAGCGACGCCCGCTGCGTGCTCACGAGTGTTGCCTTTGCAATGAACTGACACCCATACCTGCCAAGTTTGGAGAAACGGAATCCGGGAGATCTACTCAAGGGGGGGGGGGTATGAAGTATGCCGACCGCGGGGTGGTGGGGGTACTGCGATAGCAATTGTATGAACACTGTCAGCGGGATTTTGCGGTCGCCGCTGACCTGTGCAGAGTCCAAACCGATAACATCGCTTACGCATCGTCTGTTTCACGTGCGAGTAAATGCGCGCTAGCGCTAGGGACGAACGCGGTTGAAGCAGAGATGAAACGACCCGGCCGTCACCGTCGCGCGAAGGGCACATGCGATAACATCGCTCCGCGTGCGAGGCCTGTCGTCGCTTGCTTACCAGTTATTTCGTCGGGCAAGGGACAGCGTCGTTGAGACGGGGACGGTCGCGAGCACTGGCGAACACGCTATCTCGACAGACATCGGTAATGGCTACCCTTTTAAGTGCTGGGCTCTCCACTTAAAGCAGTAGTGACACAAAATTTTGAAGGCGAGATAACTTGTGGGATAGATTTTTGTGTACACAAACGCATAATCTACGAAATATTAACGGCTGATATAACCTATAACACATTTAGGATCAATTTTTAAATTGCGTGTAGCGCATCTGTACGCGAAACGTCCCACCTTGCGTCACCGTGACGCGCGGGGCAAAACTACATTTCCGGGAGATTTTCCTATGACCCGTACAACCGGGAGAAACGTTCAAAATCCGGGAGTCTCCCGGGTAATCCGGGAGACTTGGCAGGTATGGACACCGTTTCACCGAAGCGCGGTACCGCGATGTGGAGCCGATCATCCATGGCTAGTTGCGTGCAGTGCGTCACCTACTCGGCTCGCGGAGTCACTGCCGGGCCGCTTGCTGTATGCAGTATGCGCACGCTTGTACGTTCTTCGTGCTTGCTTCACTCCGGACCGTGCACGAGTGCGGCGACTAGCCTCTTCGTTCAACGCGGCGAAAACAAGCATTTCGCAAGCGACGCGCACTCTACGTCTCCGCGATGCTCTTGCGGCCCTGCACGACGATGCGCGGCACACTTGATTTGTCACCTAGGCAAACACGCAGTATACGCTCGCTGTCAGTGCATCGACGTTTCTCGGTGCCCGCGCCGCTCAACAACAGCGAGCTACTTTCGTTTCTACTAGTTTCTACAAAGCGACGCGCACTTTAAAGCGGTCTCGCACGACGCGGCGGCGGCGAACTTGCGAACGGCAGCATGGCGCGCCCGTACCGCCGTCAATCCGCAGTGTACCTCTATGAGTGTACGGCGTACGCCACACGCGCAGCCGAGCAGATATCTACAGATGACTGTGATATAAGGTTGTCGGCTATAAGTCATAATGGCACGTTCATCGACGGCCGCCACCACGCCTTCGCTCTTTTCTGATGCTTATCCGCGAAGGCATCGCCGCAATCGCGCGGAAGTCGTAATTACCGATCGACCGGTCTCTGCCGTTACCGATAAGACGGACGACCTTTCGCGGCACATTGTGGAGTCGACGAGTTTAGGGACGCAGTGAACCTTTTTGCGATGGAAAGTTATCGCGGTTATCACTTCTTGCATTTATGCCTTCTTGCGTTCCAAGGCATCGCAGCGGTCGTAGCTGCAGAGAACGGCGTCAGGAAAGGTTACCGTGCGAAAGCTGACCGCAAGGCTTCATGCTGCCTACTATTTTTTTTTTCCTCACTGCCATTCTGCAATTGAAGGAACGCCTGGAAAGTGAGCGACCTCGCTCGCAGCGTCCGAAATCTGCGTGCGGTGCTCGCCGATCTGGGATATCCTAGTTGCAAGTAAACTGGAGCGGGGAACGCGCGAGCGCGCGCCGCTGTCACGCTTTAGAAGGCATGCTTGAACTTTTTTTCGCTTCGTATGCGCCATATTTTTACCGCGACCGTGTCTGAAGTGTTCGTTGTAAAAGTAAGAGGGTTTGAAAAATGTTCGCTATATGTGGACACAGCTTCAATGGTTAGCATAGGAAAATCGTAAGTGCACCCAAATATGGTCGTTATAACCGATAGATCGTTATATATGGGATCGTTATAAGTGGGTTCGACTGTACAACCCCTGGCTTATGCGATGCAGAAGAGAGTTGCCAGAATCGACTGCCGACTATTCTTACAACTTTTAGGCTTGTTTCTACAAGGCGAGATACACACCCATTTCCCACACACATTTTCTGGCTGCACAGCTCTGAAGTGCATCAGACACTTACAATTTCCTTTTATCAACTTCAGTACTTGCATGTTATGCACGTCCTATTAAATACTATATTACAACATTTTTTATTCGGACCTGGCTAATGTTTAATCTTTGTGCTGATGAAAGTATGGCCGTGTGCCTACAAGCATGTTAAAATTACTGCCAGCCTTCCTCAACTTTCCTAGAGGTTTTTACAAGCTACATAACAAGCAAACACACCCGATTTATTGTAAATAAAAAAAAAGTATATTCCTTACGCTGCTAGTAACATGCAGCTGCTGCACTCACCTTTGTCGCGGGTGAACTCAAATCGGATGTCATTAAGCTCTTTCCTTTGATTTCTGTAAAAGAGAAAATTTCGTGGTTACAAGCCAGAACACAATGAAAGCTGTCCCATTTATGTTGGCATTGAAGGACGATAAAAAGCTTTAAAACCTTTAAAACATATTAGGTTGAACATGCAGCGCGGCACAGATGAGGGACAAAGAATTATACGACACGAGCACTGACTCATAGCTGAATGTTTATTGCGTACACAATCATAATCTACATTTGGGTCACATGGTGTGTGACCGGAAAAACGAGAGCAGGGTGGAACAAGCCATTTGAAAATTTTCTTTTTGATGCAATGTGATAGCAGTCTGGCTGACATACGAGCCAGTATCTATGTGCATGTGATATGCCTCGACTATCGCTCGGCAATCAAGTCTCTTCACAAAAAACGTAAATAAAAACAGAGGTGCTATGACCTACTAGCTGGTCCCAGCTCATGGATGGCTACCGCCCACAGTCACACAGAAAGAAAGAAAAAAGATATTCGTGCAAGTTAGTTCAATTCCCATTATTCCTGCAACTGGGATACCACAAAGGCTCGACAACAACACAGCTTTCGCAACCAATATGCAAGTTGACTGGCACAAAACCACAAAACCAAAGATAAAGCTGCAAGAAATGGGATCACTGTGTTGCTGTACTGACCTTATCCTGAGGACAAGGTTGATGGTCTCCGGAGTTGAGATTACGGCTGCAGAAGGCTGCGGAGGAGGAGGAGGTTGCTGTTGAGGCACCTCACTGTGTGCATTGGACTCAGGCACTGGTGGTGGCTGTAATGAGGACATGTTTTGTTTTTCCACAATATCAAAGGTGTGTTGAAGTTAGACTATCATAGAGTAAAGCTGTTTACAGACTTGCAGGGTATTTTCTTAAAAGCCTATTCGCATACATTTGGCAGAAAATTATTCATTACTGTCGTCATAAATTAGGGTCAAACTAGCTCTCCTTGAATTCTGCCCCCAAAGTCTCGCATTCGGTGCATCAGTGTTTCTCTAAATCAGGAACTTAAAGCATGATTGTATTCTAGAACTTTGAATCTGAAACTTGCTAGACTTGTTAACGGGCTAGACTTTAGTTCACACTGTAAGATTGTCTTACATTATGAACCAGATCTTACAATAGAAACATAATACATAATTTAGGAGGGGACACATCACGGCTTGCTTGCGAGGCACAACTGGAGATAAAGTAACAAGGGCATGTGCCAGTCAGTCGACTGCCGGTGCTGGCGACCTATCGGTGGGAGGACAGAACTAGCTACTGCTGCTTTGCAGGAAATCCAAAACGATTCAGCAGCACGGTGAAGGTAGATCACTGGCAGAGAGAGTAACACACTCAAGTTTCACAGGCAGCCGACAACTGGTCAGGTGTGCCGTAGAGGCACAAACATTCAGACTTCCTGCAAAATGCCAGTTTCTATAGTAATGGGAAATAAAACCTTTTCTGTTTTAAACTGTCTTAAAAATGCTCTGTGCTTCTAATGGATGTTGAATTCATTATTACAGCAGGCTAATTTTTCAATCTGGCTTAACTTCATATTCTCCTTCAGCATCCCTTTAAGAGGCTTAATCATTTTTTACAGCACTGAAAAACAGTGATTTTCTTAAGAATACTACATGTAGGTATATAGACAGCAAAATTCCTTACTCTGTTTCACAGCTCCAGAATTGCCCCTTGAATTACACTCAAACCTCATTATAACAAAGTCACATCAGCCACGAAAATAACTTCGCTATATCCGAAAATTCGTTATAAACGTTTAATTGTAATACTGTAGCTATGACAAGACTATTCTTCATTTACTTCGTTATAACCAATAATTCGTTATATCTGTGTTCGTTATAACGAGGTCTGAGTGTATTATACACTTGGGTTTGCATTACACAAAATTTTACAACATTTAGAGAACAATGAATAGTCTAGCAGCAACAAGTTGGCTAGTTGGTGCATGCAATAGAAAATACTGTTCATACAGCATTAATAAAAGAAAGAAAAAAATAAAAAAAACCCAGGAACCTACAAAAATTTGTTTCAGCATCATTGACACTGTTAATGCACAGTTTCTCTATTCCACTTAATGCTCACTAATGCTTCATCTTAACTATAATAATGCTTGGCTTATGCTTTGTATTAAAATAACCCCCTTAAGCTGTTTCGACCATCGTTTACAAATACATTGAGTAAGCAGCGTAGGTCCTTCATATCATTAGAAGAATGCGCTCTCCATAATGTGCTTAACTTATAAATAGTTTCAAACAAGTTCATTGCTACAGGTTGCTGCACACCACCACTCAGTTTTTTAGCCACCCCTGTTTTGGGCCATCACTTGCACTCTTCCGGTACAGAGAATTAGGTTAGGCTATGTTGGGTTAGGTTAGGTTAGGTTACTGGAAGACCAAATGTGAGCAGCTGCATTTGTAGTGGCGCCTGACTGCACAGAGATTAACCGGACATATGTGGAGTGCAGCCTTTGGAATGTATAGCACAGACGTAATGGATTGCTGAACACGTATTGCTCCCTCGATAAAAAGCGCTTCGCTTACGTTATCGTGCAAATGATTTCCTCTATTTGCGGCCCAACCGCTTATATATGATATCAAGAAACTGCATCAGGGACCCTGAGTATGTCTCAATAAGTGCCACGAGCTTACGCAGAGTGCAAACTGCAAAGTCTGTGTTAAAGACAGAAGCAAGCTGCACATACTGGTTGTGTGGGAATGAGATTGCTTGGTGCTGGTGCCCCCGATGTGGAGCCAGAGGAGGTCCCGGATGTGGTCGTCTCGTGGTCGACGGGCAGGGCATTGTCGATGGCGCTGTCAGAGGAACTCGTCGACTGGTTCGCCTTCAGGATGGCCTCGTCTCGCGCTGCCAAGTCCTGGGGTGGCGGCGGACAACCCAAATTTACCGCAATGCAACAGCATTGCACCACCTAAAGCCACTCGCTGCAGTATATCTGCTCCTTGCCAATCCAGCGAATGTCAAAACAATGCCTACAAATGTGCCTAATTAGGATCCTAATTTTAAGAAAAAACTTAGAAAAGGGCATTGCCGTACCATGTTGAGGACTAACTACAGCCATATCTTATGTTTGTTCACATACACCTAAGTAGGAAAGTGTCTTTGCATTCCACACGCGAATACAGCTGTGGCAAGAGCAAGAACTCCTAGCTCGCTTAGTGAATGTTCAATTCGTGATTGCATTCAAACGCGAAGCTGGTAGATAGCATCATACTCAAACAGAACAGCAAAAGATAAGGCAACTGAAAAAGATGTGTTCTCAGAGGCGTGACCTGGGAGGACATGAGCTCGACAGTCTGCTGGAAGCTGGGGTGCAGCTCCGCAAAATAAAATTCCAGATACAGATGGTGCACTGCTCTCCGTTATCTTTTTTTTTTTCCTATGCCAGTTCAGGTAACACCTAGCCCAGGGGTCCCTTAGAAAGCACCATGTTCCCATTAGTTTGTAACAGTTCAAGGGGCATAGGGTTACACACCAACTTTTGTTTATTGCTTATTGTGCAGAAGCAAAGCAGCGGGCATGGAGTGACAGCAGCATCGACAAGAGTTGTCCTTGCACTAGCAACAAGAGGCCTAAAACTACTGGGAATGCTGTGTCTTTATAGTTGACCATGCACCGCAGAATGACAGCACAGGCATTAATTATAAGGAGGCTACGGTCGAAGTCTCATCTCTAGTGTCACGGCAACCTAGCTGTCACTTTCCGTGGCACTGATACTTCTGCTTCGCGATCAAAAGCTTGCAAATCTACTTTCTAAGAAGACGCACCCTCTCATCCGGAGAGTCTTCATCGTCTTCTCCGTCAGACCAGACCCAGTCGCCCGTCTCTGTCCGGTGCAGCCGGCCGCTTGTGCCAGGAACTCGTCTACTGTTTTTAAGCTGAAAAGTGCATTCGACAAATGAAATGTGCAAGACCACCTCACATGCAACGTCTTCTGTGCACAAAAAAAAAGAAGCCCCAGCAAGCTAGTAAAGAGTTTGACAGCAGCAATCTGCTCGGCTGGGAAGAGACATCAGACGACAACCACTATTTATTCATGAACTAACGCAAGTTCCCACAATTCTGGACGAAAAAGCTTTCACAGTGAAAAAAAGTGCGAAACGCAAGACAGAAAAAAAGAAATGCATGGGCAGTGAACGAAACAGAACACGACGCACCAATTTTCCTGAAACAGCTTTTACACCTTGGCACATAACAGGGTTGACATTTAGTGCAAATCCTGTTTACAAACTGTTGATATTCCTAAGTGAATTTTCAGAGATAACATGCAACAACCCGCCAACTTGCCACTCCTGCTACAAATAGTGCAGCTTGTGCAAGAATCAGTGCTATCTTAAAAGTGCAAAACAAATTTTTCACCCGACATTAGGCACAGCAAAAAAAAAAAAAAACTTAGAAAACTCTATGCCTTCTGCAGCGTTCTGTTAAGTGAAGATCCCAGCCCATCCCTAACGCCAGAACTCTTGCACTGTCGTACACAGCGCAACGTCTGCAGCACTTCATAGAAACAACGCACCGTTTCATTTTAAGAGCAAACCCTGCACTACTGGAGGCTGCTTTCACGCAATGCGAATGACCGATGTACTGAAAATCTTTGCGAAACATTACTGCTCCATTGTTTGCCTATTAACTTGTCGGTGAAAAGCCGCTGGGCTTCGGCTCACCTTCTGGGCTCGAGCCTCTATTGTGGGAGCGCACACCAATAATGTCTGCATCAGGTACTTCTTGTCCTGAAAGAAAAAGAAAACAGTGAAACAGAGACACTGAGACTTAATGAAAACAGCACATGCACTAACAACGATGCTTTAAATACTAGATGCCTTTCAAAGCATAGAGTGATCGGCATGATGTCATTGACACACTGGTGATGCCAACAGCAAAAGTTCATTAACACCGTCAGTTTGCTTATGGTGAGGTGTTATATGGGTGCAAAGAGAGAAAGCCACAGCCTAAAGTACAATGAATTACATTTACAAAATGGCATTTTATTAGGCAAATTAAGCGCTAATGCACATAGTATTCATAATGACTTATACAGTCGAACCCTGCAATAACGAAATTGGTGGGGAAACGGGAAAATTTTGTTATTGTGAGAATTTCGTTATTGCGAAATAACAAAATACAAGTAAGGAAATGACCATAAAAATGAAAGTTTATTGCCAAAAGTGGCTTGTCGGCCTCTGCCATGCAGCAAATGCATACACCTTTCTTCGCTGTGCAGCAAGTGGTCCATCGTGACATCATCACTGTGTGTTGCTAAGAACGTCCGAATCGTGTCGCACGCGGCCAACACACCTCGTGGGTTGGGAGGCTTCTCCGGGTGGCCTACGCGCTGGTCCTCAGTTTCGTCGGTTTCAAGCACACTGTTCAAGATGGCCTCATCGTGCAACTCTTCGCGCCCTATCACTTCTTTTTTTTTTTTTTGCTGCAGTAGCTGCACACTACGCGGTTCAAACTGCGACACACAACATTTTGCGAAAGCAGCACCACACGAACTGTGCACAGCACACAATGCATCGTTGTAGGTACACAAAGCGTAATCATGTGCCGGTAACAAGCCAATAGCAATACAACAGCAGATAAAAAAAGTATAAATGAAAAAAACATGGCGGCCATGACGACATCCTGCGCGGGCAACTACTTCCAGGAGCGTGTCGATTTTGTAAACAAAGATGGCGGCACCCACGCAAGCGTAATGTAGTTAGTTTTTTGCGTAATCTAAGTGTTCAGCAAAGGCATTTGAGCGCATTTTACTGTCCAGTGACCTTGGGCGAGCATATTATGTTCGGGAAACGTTGCGTCAATTTTCGTTATTGCGGGATTGCAGTTCAGCAACGTTTTGTTGTTGAAAAATATGAAATGCATTCAATCCTATGGGTGTTCGCTGGGGACAATAAAATATTTCGTAGTCGCGGGAATTTCATTGTTGAAGGATTTCTTCATTGCAGGGTTTGACTGTACCATCAAAGGAAGCAAAACAGATGTATAAGTGGTACTTGATTTTTTGAATTTCGTGAGAATACTGGCTGCTAGCACTGCAGCACATATGCGAAAATGACTAAGCTACTTCCAACTGGGAATAATGTTGGCCATCTTTATTTTTACATACCTTTGCCTTCTTGAAGAACTGGTGCTTCAGCAACTCTGTTGCAGTAGGCCTGCAACGAGAAGAAGGAATTACAACCATCAATATTTGCATTTACTGCTCTTCTAAAATTAATTGTATAATCCGTAGATCACTACGCGTGTCGTTCTTTATCTGTATGGTGTCATTTTCCAGCATTCGTACCTTAGAGTCATTGAGTGGCCTCATCTAGTCAACCATTTGATTATGTGCCACTACTGCTCCAAAATTTACTTAAGGGCTGTAAACCAGCCATGCCATTCTAAATAACTGCTTTTCTTTTCTTTTTTTTCACAGTCCTTTAAACCATATCTCAACATAATAAAAGTTAAGTTTGACTTAATTTCATGATCAAGTTACGTGCATTGCATGCAGGTACATGATCAACACATTTTAAACAATGTTGCTTTGTCTGGCCACTCGTGCAGAATCGGAACGTATTTCAGAGTCAAGTGAGTGAGATTACTTTCTTAAGTTTGAGAAACTGCATGTAAATAAAGAAAGCACAGAATTTCAAAAATGTAAAATGTAGGGTTATGGATAGACCATAATTAGGGGTGTGCGAATATTCAAAATTTCAAATATTTTTCGAATAGTGTTTGCTATTCGATTCAATTCGCACTGTAATCTTACTATTCGAACTATTCAAACTTCCCAAAAACAAATACAGTCAACGTCCAATTGAAAGTGACCCCTTCAGATTTTCAATATGCTTCACCTCATTACACTCTCGTATTGCGGGAAAGCTGCCTTTCAAGCTCCGTTACGGTCGAACTTCCCAAAGACACAGTCAACGTCCGATTGAAAGTGACCCTTTCAGATTTTTAATATGCTTCACCTCATTACACTCTCGTATTGCGGCAAAGCTACTTTTCAAGCTCCGTTACGGTTGAACTTGGCCACGAGACAGCCGATTGGAAATGGTCCCTAGATTTTTCAATAGGCTTCACCTCATCACACCCCCGTATTGCGGCAAAGCAGCCTTTCAAGCTCCGCTACGGTCGCAAATGGACTCAACAAAACGCTGGTGCTAACATGGAGATGAAAGATGTGGCAGAGGTGGGGGCTCAATTAATGCTGTTTCGGACCTGAAATTTGGGCAGGAAGTCCGAAAAATCGGACGCTGAAGTTTTTTAGCATCCAAAATTTCAGATGTTCTTATATATCGACGTCTACAAGGCAGATTTGGAACTCCGGATTTTAAGCGAGCACACCCTTGTCCGCCACATCAGTTGGGCTTCCATAGAAGTCGAAAGAGGAGGAGAGGCTGAGGAAATGGCATCTTTGCCTATCACGTGTGAAGTGTTGTCGGCAACACTTTGGTTGCACCAAATCATGTACATAAATAGAATTCGGCCTCTACATTGCCTCATTCTCGATAAGACAACTATGAAACACCACCCCACCAGTGCTTCCTCAATCTAGCGAAAAGAAACACTTTCATGTTGCTATCTCATAAGAATATGCTTAAGAATCCTCTCCAACTTTTTTTTCTGCAATTTCACTTCGAAGTATTCAAGAAACAATCTTGGAATATTCGAGAAATATTCGAAAAATATTCGATTCGATTCGCACTCACACTTCAATATTCGAATTCGCTTCGCACCCAAAATTTTGCTATTCGCACAGCTCTAATTATAATATGAACAATTTAGGGCTCTTCTTTCATTTTAGTTTTAGCTGGTACGCTTGATGTCGGGATGATTTTGCCTAGCATACTCAGTGTGGGGCCGAAAGAATCTTTCGTAAGCTCGTAATTACTCACGCAAGGTTTTACTCTCAAGTTATCGATTGCGGAAACTGTTCCACATTGTAATTTCTTGTTAACATTTAATTTGTCCACGACTCTAGAGCCAACGCTTGCACCAAATTTTTACCACATCACTACTTTGCTGTCACGACTGCTGCCACTGTGTCATCTACATGAGGCCCTTTTCCGTTTACGGCGCCCAAACCTGGCGAGCAGCGAGGGCAAGCACTGAATCAAAATCGCTTGCTTAGATCACATTTTAATACATTACGCCATGCCCGTTGATTAAACATGCTAGATACACTGTCAAGTTTTTCTGCAGTCCCACATTTTACGTTGTCACACTCACACTTGCTCGTCACAAAAAAAAAAAAAAAAAACTTTTTTGCCAGCTAAGCCGTAGAGTCATTAACTTCACTGTTTAGTCAATAAGCTGCTAAGTTGTTCTATCTAATCACAGATACCTATATCAAAGAGAAACCCTATCTGCTTTGCCAGCTAAGCACCCGAGCACTTCAGTCATTAATTTCTTAGTCTAACATGCCACGCTGTTTTATTATCTGATGACAGACACAAAGTCGATGAATGCACGCACCTCTTGGTGGGGTCTTTCTGCAGGCACTCGCTAATCATCTTGCGGATTGACTTGCCGTAGTTTTTGTACTGGTCCTTGTCTTCGCCGACCATCTCCAACGTGGGAGGGTCATTCTGAAGCGTCAGCATCAGCACCTACACAGCCAAAAAATGCAACTGAAAGTGTTGGCCAGGTAATCCAATCATGTCTAGATTTGTAGTGCTTATTTATTCTGCACCTGCAACACTGAAAATAGTGACAATGTTACAATATGCAACACAGTCATGATTACTATCGGCAAACTTGCTTGAAAACACGCTTGAACAAATTTTTGCAACGTGGGTCAATTAACGAGGGCTAAAGGCTACAACACTGGCCAAAAACATTGGTGTCAATGTGTTTCGAATAAAATCAAGGAATTCCAATCACTTCAACGTGGCAAAGGCAACGCCACAGGATACTACAACATTCGGGGCGTCAAAAGATGATCTAGCCCCATAGAAAATAGTGCCAGCAGGCAAGTTTAGAAACAATGTAAAGTATCTTGTACAATGCACACAACTGAGGGAAGCTTTCCATGAAAGTATTAGGAACTTCCTGCAAGAAAAAAAGTTACTTTTTAGGGAGCATCTGTAACATTTCATGCAACGTGGAGAAATTTTCTAAAAAATTATCTTGTGTTCTACATATCAAACCCACGGTATGGTTATAAGGCATGACATGGAGGAGGACTACGAACTAATTTTTACCATGTGGGGTTATTTAACGTGCACCAAAATCGAAGTACACGGCTCTTCTTGCATTTTGGTCCTATCAAAATGAGTAATGTGGCCAGTGTGGCCGGAAATCAAACCCACGTCCTCAAGCTTAGCAGCGCAATACTAGAGCTGGTAAGCCACTATGGTAGATTAGAATGACGAGAAATGCAGGTTTGGTCATTGAAAAAAAAAAAAAGAGAGCTAAGGCTGCTAGGACGCATCAACTGGAAAATGATAAAAAAAATGTATATACCAACCATAAAATATCAAAGATAATATGAGAAAACAAGCAAACTGCTTCGCTTACCTTCATGGGAGGATACTTGTGGTAAGGTGCAGTGCCCGTCGCCAGCTCGATGGCTGTGATCCCAAAGCTCCAAATGTCAGCCTTGAAATCGTACCCTGTAACCTGTTGAATAAAATGCACCACAAGAAGATGATTATCATTACACCAAATACACAAAACGAAAGTTCAGTAGACCCTAAGTAAATGGAAATATATCTTAAAATTACTGCTTAAATGAAACAACTGCCTCTAATATGATTAGTTTCGTACTTGAATTTTGCACTCCCGTTCATCTCTCAGTAAATGGAACTCCTGCTAAACGAATATATTTGCCTGATCCCTTCAGGTTCCGTTCAACGAAGGTCTGCTGTACGTGCTTGGGTCGTTTTGCCAACCAAAGTTTTGTCCTTACACTGTCGTACCTTCAAACAGTGCACTCGCGATGGGCCCCTTTAAGTCATTTTCCATCAAACAACCCTCAGCACCACCTATGGCATCGAACGTGTCGGTCAACACTAACCGTCCATAACCCAAAACCCTCCTTGCCGTTTACCCTCTTTCTCGACCTGTGCTCATTAAAGGAACACTAAAGAGAAAACCGATCGGTTTGTTTCCCATTGGTAAATTATTCTTTCACAATACCAAAAACACCACGCTTACCGCAAGAAGACGCTTGGTAAGCGAGAAAACTCAAGAAAAGAAAGTGCGGGTGGCAACACCAACTACGAGTTCCCGCATCAATCGCAGTGACATCATAGATTTTGATGGGGTCTACTGGGGGCCTACGTAGTTCCTAATAGATGAAAATGAAGTATGTTGTCTTCTGAAGGAGCCAGAGATTTAACATACCAAGCTTCAGGAAATTTCGTTGAGCCTATGTGGCCAAAATAAGACAAAAAACGCGCTGAAATCTGTGACGTTGCCTCAGAGGTTTCGGTGCAAAGTTTCAAAATGAAACTCCGATTTTCCCGTCTATTAATAAACCTATGACGGTGAAAGCAACGACAGTAGATTTTTCAGAGTATAATTTAACAGTCTAATCTTACTGGTGGCCTTTAGTGTCTCTCTAACTTGCACAGACATCAACGTTCATTTTTCTGGTTGTCAGTGGATGCCGTCAGATTCAATCGCATCACTGATCAAGTGGCACTAATCAGATTAGGGAGAACCAGAGAGGCCGTCCTCACCTGCTCCATGACTTCGGGTGCCATCCAGCAGGGCGTGCCAACAAACGTGTGCCTGGACTTCTGCCTCGACAGGTCACCGCCAGTCGCAAGCCACGAGCTCACACCAAAGTCTGGAAAAAAATATTCGCGCAAGGCCCGAGTTACGAGTTGTACACTAAACGAGCAAAAACATACTAGTGACAATTTTTTAAAACCTGAAATCAGTACGAAAATGTTGCCACAACACTTATACAGAGAAGCTTCAAAGTGACGCTTTAGCAATCTTTAATAGTACCATATAGTAGGAATGTTGACATAAGTGCTGAGAATATCTGTTCCATGTATCGGGAGTTTCATTCAACGCGGAATAAAGTGAAAGGACAGAGTAAAACCTTGTTAATTTGGACCCCCGTCAATTATTACAAGAGCTAATGTCAAAAGGAAAGTTGTTTTACATGCTGAAGATAACTGCTGCATGTCTTCCGTACATGCCCAAGACCTGTGTCCGTGAATGGCACAAACAAAAGGAAATCTCCAGGAAAAGTTTCCACAGGCCATAAACAGGAAAATTTTCGGACTTTGAAGAAAACTTGTAAACTTTATTAAGTAGCTCCATGTAGATCGAGCTTCTCAAGCTAACGGCCCTTGAATCGGATGCAGTCGTGGCCTATCCAGAGGCAATCTCAAATGCATAAAAATTGAGTCACGAAAGAAAATAAACTGCCAGGAGACTGAATTTTCTACTCTGAGAAACTAAATTGCACCATCCGTTTTTTTTTGCGTGTGTGATCAACAACGAAGAGGCACTCCATAGCTTTCTTTTAAATATCTGGTAACATTACATTCTGGTCCATCTTTATTTTGAACAAGCTAGAACTGGGTGCATGTTAGATTCGAGGGAATACGGTACTACCAATAATTATAACATGGCTACAGCAATCGGTGGTACCTTCATACGATTACTATGTCCAACTTTACACTCCACTCAGCAGGGCTAGACGAGTTCAATGTACTCAAGTACTTGAAGATGCTGAGCACACAATCAATCTCGCTGCTGTCAAAGATATCAACAGCAGCTCACTCTTCCTCTGAAACGCGATTCTCTCACCAAGGTCCAATTGTAAACAGCTTGTGCCAAGTGACTCGTTGAGCAAAAATATCCTTCAAGGCTAAAGCTGATAACGCATCGAGAAGAGCACGTGAAGTGTTAAAAACGGCGATGTACATTTGAAAAAGACAAAAACAGCTATTCCCAGAATGCACAAGTTGCACATATTTCTTTGCTGTACACAGATGCAGTTTTATTTACACTGGACCTTCAGAGGTCCCACTGCCACAGAATTCAAAAAGCCAGATGCAGGCTTCTAAAGTTAATATAATTTTAACAGAACTACGGTCGTTGCCCACAAAGTACCCAGCTACGTGGGACGACACTGTTGTGTCTCATTCCGAGGAAAATATCACGAAACTTAGGCTCACAACAAACGCGCAAAAAGAAAATGTTAATTAGGAAAATCTATTAGTAAACAAACTTGCCTGCAATCTGCACTGCGCCATCCTCACCAAGCAGAATGTTTCCGGCTTTGATGTCTCTGGAAACAACAAGAAAGCGTGGGTAAATTGTGCTTTCTCAAATAAATGCAAGTGCATTCAAAAACAAGCGATGATCTCCGAGACTGTGCACCATAACATAAATACACCTTCGAAGAACGTGCTCAGAGGATGAAAAAAATCAACGTATATTCGTGAAATAATCACAAAGCTAAGCTTAGTTTAAATTTTCCTTGCAAACACAAACTGTGCGGCTGAGATCCATCAGTGTGGTACATTGCACTGATGGTGTGCCATACAGTGGATGTTTGTGCAAATGTGCACAAATTATACGTGACTTAATGCAGCTCCTTATGTCAGCAAAGTGTATCTTAATATATACAGATTAATCATTCCATAAAGAATGCTGCAGGTCAAAAACAAGTGCCTCACAAAATGTGCCGAGTCATGCATTACTGAACTGCTGGCACTGCCTCTTCAAAATCACCTGTTCGTAATATGAAACAGAGCATAGTATAGAGTACAGTAGAGTATAGCATAGTAGGGGATAGAGTATAGTACAACAGTGCATGATAATGAGCTGAATGTTCACGATACAAGAACAGTCTATTCAAGTCACTGCCTCAACTCAGTCTTTCTGCACTTTGTGTCGAGAAGCGTATGCAGTTGGGCTTGTACGCTATTCATCACAAAATAGCCGACATTCCTAGAAACCACTAGCAAGGTACGATGGCAGTAACGGTATAATCTCTGTACTATACATACATACTAACCACTAGCAAGGCACAATGGTAGTAAGGTATAATCTGTGTACTATACCATACTTTCTTTAAAATTTTTACTCAAGGTGTTCAGTACATAAAAAAGCTGTGCACTTGTCAAAACAAACGTTCTGTTGAAACTACAGTGCTTAACGTTTTCTCTGTACCTCTCTTCATCTTTGTCGGTTGACTGCACTGCTTTTCTGTACGATCTTATGTCACATTCTGCGCACAGTAAAACGAAAAAACTCCTTAAACGATCACCCAGACCCAGAAGATGTCAGGTCATCAGACAGATGTTACAACCAATGCCAAAATAAGAAAAACACAACTCCATGCATATAATGAGCCCAGTTTGTGAAGAACTGGTAAAGCAGTTAGGTGCAAAGAGAAACAGGAACAGTGTTGAGCGGAGCACCGTTGATAGCTTACCTGTGGATTTGGCCGTTATTGTGGAAGTATTCAAGACCCTTGAGCACCTCCTTGAGAACAGTCGCAATGGTGGCCTCATCGAAGACTCCGTGCTTGCAGTCTTCCGTCTTCATCTTGTGCTTGATGATGTCCAGCAAGGAACCTGGGAAGCGTTGAAAAAAGAACAGTGGCCGATCGTATTCAGAAGCCTCGAAGTAAGTGCACTCTCAGGTGAGCAATATGAATGGGAACACTTCAATTAGCGTTCGAAGAAGCGATAAATGTTTCTATGCAAGCACCACACAAAACAGTCGTGAGCAATGCCTTTTGGGTACAAAAGGAGCAGGGTAAAAAGCGTTCTGCGCGATATCAAAACACTCACCGCCAGACAGGAGCTTTATCACGAGCCAGAGCTCTTCCTTCACCACGAAAGAGGTATAGTAGGTGACCACATTTTCATGGTGGCAGGCGCTCATTGCTTGGATCTCTTTCTGCAAGGCATCGAGGAAAATAAAAAAACAGTAGTGAAACAAGAGGCATCAAATCACACAGCATTAAAAAAAAAAAAAAGGCCAGTCGCCAACTACAGCCAAGAAAATGGCACAAGGCAACATCATCAGAACTTGAAAGATTCAGGTAACATGTACTACCCCATAACATGTTATGAGTATGTGACAACCAACTAGCAATCTGATAATTAGACATTGGAAAAACGGCCATCTTATGAGCACTGTTACTTTGCTGCATGGCAAGCGTGTGTGGCCCTTCGATGTGTCCATTTCTGAGCTTTCTCCTTCCTTTTTTTTTTTTCATTGATAATCACGTTGAGAATGGGTAAATCAACAGAAGTTTATATGTTATGTTCTAAGAGAATAATTTTCGTGCGAGATCAAATAGCAGTGTTACAAGGAAAGCAACCATCAAATATCGATTCAAATGAAATAAAATTTTGTAGAGTCTGTTTGGCAACAGAATTCTTGGCGTAATTTGATACATTTGCACCACATAGGCAGGATTACATCTTATGTATGATCACAGTGAAATTAATTATAAAAATAACAGTATGTCATAGGTGCATCTAATGTGAAGCGAATTGTACACTTGTGCATCATTTTGACAGAATACAAATATGAAGAGATAGGTGAAATAATGAAGTGCATTGCCTGAACCGAGACTACGAATTCACAGGCAGCATAGAGGTCAGAAAAGTTTACTCCGTGGTGGTCGACTATTTCGCATACGTGACCTTCCATGTGTTCAGGAACCCAGTTGCCTGCGCAGCAGCGACAACACACTAGACTCACTTAGATGGGTCTCCATTTGAATCAGTCTTTCCGTGAACACTGCAACAGTCGTCGGTTAAGCTTTAAACCAATTTCTTCCAAAATGCTAAATATTTTTATCGGTTCAGGCCTGAGGCACATTCCTAGAATATCAGCTCAGGTCCGGGCTTCAGTTCTGCTTAAAAGTCTGGTCCGGGTGTTTTTCTGTTTGGGTTCAGCACAGTGCTACCGACACATATCAGATGCTACCAACATATAAGACACCATAAAGAGCCAGCGCAGAAACTTGCAAAGAAGCATTTTACCAGTTTGATTTTGCTGGCTTACTGCACTTTTACTCAGGGTTGCATTCGAGCAGTGTAATCCAGAAATAGATTTTAACGCGAGATTTCTGTCTAGTGCACTGTTTAAATGCACCCAAGATGGCAAGAGTTTTTCCTGAAGGAGAAATGCACTGCCTCCCAATGGTTCCTTTGTGATCCAAGAGCAAGGTTGCTGACTAATATTAAACTATGCACGCTGGTTGAGAACACTAACCAGGAGTTCTTCCATGCTTGTGTTCCACTTTTCCAGGTTGATGCGTTTGATGGCACATCTCTCTTTCCTGGGCTTGCAGTACGCTGTGTGAACTGTGGCAGTCGCACCAACACCTGAATGAGACAACACACACAAAAAAGCCATTACATGAAAGACACACCAAGCGAAAATTCTTTCCTGATAAAGTGAGAAGAACAGGGGGCTTTGAGGGTATTAATACAGAGAAATGGACAATGAAACTCGGGCCGCACTGCAGGAACTGTTATGTTAATTGAGAAGCACACGTAATAAAGCGAATGGCAACAAAAGTAGATTAAAAGATAACATGTTGAATGAGAGTTGCATTCACACCTTCCTCACCATGTGCGGGACATTTTGCCAATGAAACTACTGTGGCAGCAATCCCTCCCATTTACGTACTTTCTGGGTTACAAGATTAGCCCTGTCAATGCTAGCTTGTAAGGAAAACCCAAAGGCTAAATCATTGTGAGATTACACTCTCAGTATTGAGAAATGTGGTGTCCAAATTTCACCTCCAGAGACAGCTCTCGCCTAGTGGAAGCCAATCTCAAAGGCCATGTTTTTCACACACTGCAAGTTGCAAAAGTGATTCTTTGAGCCGAAAAATTGTCATAGTCCCCACATTTAGAGACTTCCCTTTTTTTTACAGCACCCATTGTGCTCAGTGCACAGATAACTAATCACAGTGACTAACAGTGATCATCTGCCAATGAATAAAACAGAGAATGTCTATCCTACCTATTGAAATCTTTAGCCTTTCCCCCGTAGGCCAACGAAGTTATGTCTATGTGTGTGTATATTGGTCTGCTAGTAAAAACCTCCTGCATGCATTCATATTTTGTATATGGAGAACACCTTGACAGCCCTACAAAACCAAATGCCGCGTGGCCATTTCATTTTTATAATACAGCAGGCATGAGCATCGTGCAATTCAAACTATGCAGGTCAGATGTTGGTCTTCCAGGCTTTAAGACCCCCCACCCCCCAATAAAAAAAGATGTACTCTTAAAAAATATTCCAAATTTTAACTGCTCTTGTTTGTGTGTTTGCGTCTCTAGATGAAACGTTGATGTGCATGTAGACTGCTCATTAAATGAAATGTGATAAGTTTGCAAAGCAGGCACCTTCTCATTTGCAGTTTCACTAAGAGAAGGAATATGAAAGTCACCGAGGGACTGCTAATTTTCACTTTCTCAAGTTACGCATGCCTTATATAAAGCCAGTTTTATTAAATGCCATTGGCGAAGCACATTTAAGACATTACAGAGAAGAGCGAGACTGAAACGTACACACACAGTCAACACACATGCCAAAAGCCCAGCGCAGAAACTCTTTCAATACATTCACTTAAGAGTGTTCAAATGCCAACAGCAGAGTATGTGGCTTTTGCGCAGTACAGCGAAAAGTGCAAACGCGTACGGCCAACTGCGATCTTTGATTTTTTGCTCAGCTGTGGGCCCACACAATCTAGCTGCTAGCATTTGAATCAATGCACATGATGCATCTATGCAGGTGACATCACATGCAGTGCTGCAGGGTGAACGAAAATGTACTGGTAAAGCCATGGCAATGAGACACACACACCACCTGCCCCAAAGATACAGCAAAATAACCACCTGAAAAACGTCGCAAGCAAACATCGCTAGCAGCTATAATAAAATAACAAAAGATCACTTGGTTCTCCCAGACAGACAATGCGTTGTATATAAAAAACATAAAACGCTGGACAACTCGCTACAGTTTGCCGACATAACAATGCAGCTCATAAATTCATCTTGTACGCGTTGGCAAGAGTCCAGAACGGCTTTAGAATGTCCAATTGCGTGCAATATGCCTTTACGCTGTCGCTGCACGTTTTCGCACACGCACTGCCTGCCTCACAATGCGTAAATATTGATGTTTGTTTCCAAATAGCCAGTGTATAAGCTGCATAAATGAGAACATGTAAAAACGGACGTCATATCTAATAGTACAAACTGCTGTTTCTGACAAAAGCAAACTTTAACCATACAGGATAACCACGTTAGAGAGTGGCCGATAAGGGCACACGTATATCAGAGCATTGAGCGTGCTAAGAATTTTCCCTCGCATTATCGACTCGTGCTACAGTACTAAACGCGGATGTGATGCATTTAGTGAGAACGTTTAAAGATAGAAACTATCCGATAATGACTCAGAAGGTCCATGGCAATGACCTACTCCTCGTAACTTGGCTGGCGATAAGCGCAAACGAATCGCAGTCCGATAACAACACGCGTTCTCTTCTCGGCCTTATCGGAAAAATAAAATAAAATTCTGGATATGAAAAAGTGCTTTACGTTCGCGTTTTCTTCACCCCCAATTTGTATAGCTCACAGACTGCGGGATTCCAGCGGACGCTACGGCCAAGTAAACGGTTCGGTCGTGGCTAGCGTAGTTTTGGCTTTGCCGGCAAAACAACTATTCCCCCAATGTAAGCGCTTAGGCACCCGCGGAAAAAAGCGACGAAAGTGCAAGACAGCTTCTCAGTTTCCGAAGGAAACAGCTCAGCAGAGCGTTCGCAGCGCACACAAAAATAGCAACACCGGACCGACGCAGCCATAGCGCACACAAGCGACACAAAGTAAACGCATAGATCGACGGAATCAGAAATACGTCGGGGTATGTAAACAATGCGGCGTGCGTGCACGAAAAAGCCAGCCGATCCGCGTAGAAGCGGAACGTGAACAATTTTTTCGTCAAGGTAAACTACAGCACGACTCTCGCGCAGGCTCGACAGTCGCCCTCGAAAGCGCTTACGCGTAGAATAAAAAAATTCCCCTGTCGTTACGATAGCCGCGCGAGATACGATAATAATCCTGTACTGAACATTGCTATTAAACAGGTGGAGCCGCGAAGCTGCCTTGGAAGAATGTTCTAGGAGAGGCCAGCCGAAAGGATGCGGTTATGTATGAATGGTGTAGCGCCGGCGTGCGTGAAGGAATTTCGATATGAGCGGGCAGCAACGCAAGATGCCCAGAGGGTTAGCTCGAAAGCTATTTGCGTGGCTTCGCTGTTCTAAGGGCGACAGCAGACGACGCAGCGACGGTCAACCGGCATCTCAGAAAAAGCGTTGCCCGCGAATGGTCTGACTGGTTGGCGCTACCGCTTCAGAACAAACGCGCTGACCGTCCGTATCGCCGGTGCCAGAGCGAAAGACGTTGGCGCCTTAACAATCTCGCCCATAGTATTGCGCGAGCGCCCGAAACGACGACTGTGTTACTCAGCGCCGACGTTGCTGCCTAGCTGCAAACTCACGCCGCACCGCGCAGGAGCCGTTCAAGTTTGCCGGCTGCGAAGCCAAGAACGGGCGACCGCGCCGCGGAGGTAAACAAACGCAGAATTAACGCCGTGCCCGCAGCCATTCGCGTACGGGGCGTTAAGGCTAGGCTTTCCGAACCGTTTAACCGAGCGACGACACTCACCGATGACTTCGCCGAGCTCGTAATCCTCCTTCAGGTTGGGCCATGAACTCGACGTACAGCCCGCCTCCGCCATTTTGACAGCGAGAAGATCGGGAACGATGCTTCCCCGCCTAGCGGCCTGATCTCGAACTCGCTGCACATGGTTATTCGAGAGAGCGATGGCGGCCGACTCGCGGCGCCTGTACACTCCGGGAGAACCTTGGATCGGGATGCCGGCTTTCTCTGCCACGCGGGACGACCCTTTCCTGCGGAAAAAAAAAAGAATGTTAAAGTAAAAAGGAGTCTCAATGGTACGCTTTAACCATTTGTGATGGTAACCGACACAGCCCACGCCAGAGAGGAAAGTGAAAAAGAAAACGGTGGCGGAACGGGGAAATGGGTTCCTGCTGATATAACATATTTATTCAGTCCACGAACGAACAATTGTGAATGGTATCGTTAGGTGCTTGCGAGGCTTTGCTCGATTGTTCTAGACTACTTCGGTTCATTCGGCGAGTTGCCTTCTCGTCATTCTTTTTTCTTATCGTGAAAAAATGTGAACGTCCTTCGTACGCTCGCTGAAAGCCGGCGCGCGCGCTACGCTTTGCCGTTCCGCTATCAAGCCTTTCTTGTGGCGACATTACTTATTCTTGATATTTTCTGCGCTCAAGTGTACTCCAGACAAAGCAAACAGCTGCTTGCAAGGAAAACGGCAGAGGCTGTCGATAACGAAACTGAAAGCCGAGCACGTCAAAGCAGCACAGTTGATGATGCAATGACAATTTATTTTTTTTCTTCGGTAACTGTCAATATATAATATTTCTAGCATTTTCTTTTCTTTTTTTTTCACTAACTTTCACATGATTCATGGCCGATCGCCGCGGAAGGTTGAGCCATACTTCTAAAACCCAACCAACCAATCTGGGCGCTCTGCACATTCCGGCATTACCGTTAGATACACATTATTCACAGTCATATATAAATCACAGGAGGTAAACATTGACGCGCAAAATTTATGCGACTGTGAGCACGTATTTTACTTTTTTTTCCTCAAAACATCAATGCTACGAGAAACTTTTAATGAAATATTTGCACTACGTGACTTTAGCATGAAGAATTGTCCTTTCATAATTATGTATTTGTTCCTTTCGCGGTAATGGGTAAGAGAAAAAAAATAGAATTTTGACATTTTGAATTTTGTTAGTTAATTGAAGCATGAAGAATGTCAAATTTGTTTCCTTTTTTGCTTTCTTTTCTCTCTCTCTATTTTTTTATTCTTTTTTTTTCTCTCTCTCTCTTTTCTGGAGGACGAATGAGCCTCCTCGTTCCCTGTAAGTCCGTGGTGAGCTGGTGCCCAGACACTACACAGTACACTACGGGCTATATCGACAAATTTATCCGGGAGCGGAGTCAGCGGATAGAACGCTCAGCAAGGAAAAGGAGGAAACTACAGCAGGTTTTTTTTTTTTTTTTTTTTCCAAACCCCGTACTCTACAGCAAGTGGCATCCAAGAGTATTCAGGCCAACGTGCAAATTTTGTGATGAGGCAGCAAATTTAATCCACATGGTGTGGACATGTCCGACTCAGTGTAACAGCTCGCGCACTCTAGAATCCTGGGAGGCTCTGCTCCGCAGCCCAGACACCAACATCTAGCAGGACATCATCAGTCAAGCCCTTGCTGCCGCCGTGCCGACGGATTCCAGCCTGACGTTCATTGGCTGGTGCTTTAATATGCATTTGCCTAAGATGAGTTGAAGGCGAAAGCCATCTTCTTCATCTCAGCCGACTATGTCGATACACTACCTCCCCCCCCCCCCCCCCCACCCGAAAGCTTTCTGTGCCATATGTAGTTCCGACATTCCCCCGGGACTGGAGGCATTGGAAACTTTTTGCAATTCACGTGGTTTTGCGCTGCTTCCGGCATCGGCCCACCTTTCACCAAGAGACGATGTTAAGTGATGACGTCATCATGTGACGTTACGATGACGTCACAAATTTTCGCGACATGTGACGTCATGATGACGTTATGATGTGATTTGATGATGACTATCTATCTATCTATCTATCTATCTATCTATCTATCTATCTATCTATCTATCTATCTATCTATCTATCTATCTATCTATCTATCTATCTATCTATCCGCCTATGCCTGGGCGCTTTTACCAAAATTGACATAGGGGGACATGACCGAGTGTATGACGAACACGATTAGCAGGTCACGACATGAATAACGTGACATGCTTGTCGCGTACGTGATAACAGCATTTCCCTCAGTCACGTATGGAGCATACCCGAGCATCACGGCCCGTGGAAAGCACGTATGCGCCACACGTGATTTACAGTCGTGTCAGCACAGGAACGCTGAGAAGAGACTTCGGGAATCTTAACGCGAAAGCGTTAAGGAGCCAGGGTCGTATCACATCTGGTGCCGGCGTCGGCGGCGTTGTCGGCGGGCGAAGAAATCTCGACGGGCGCAAAGAACAAGAAAATTATGGCAGCTTCATCGCACTGTGGTGGCGCCAAGCCTGAAGGAAGAGCGGAGCTGGACGGCCTTCTCTGTTTCACTTTCTTTCTTCTCTTTCTTTCTCTTTCTCTCTGTTTCTTGTATCTCTTTTTTGTATCAGTTTCTTTTTATTTTTTCTCTCTCTATCTATTTCTTTCTCTTTCTCGCTCTTTCTATCTTTATTCCTCTTTCTTCCCTTTATTTCTCACTCTGTTTCTTTCTTTCTCTTTCTATCTTGCTCTCTGTTCTTTCTATCTCTTTTTCGTGTCTGTTTCTTTTCATGTCTTTCTCCCTTTTTCTATCTTTCGTTCTATCTCTCTTTCTCTCCGCTTCTTTATCTTTCTTTTCTACTCTCAGTTTTTTCTATCTATTTTTAGTCTGTTTCTTTCTATCTCTATGACTCTATCTCTCTCTTTCTATGTTTTCCTCTGTCTCTTTATCTTTTATTGCTCTCTATTTTCCTCTGTCTCTTTTGTCTCTGTCTCTTTTCCTCTGTCTCTACCTTTATTGCTCTCTATTTTTCTATTCCCCTTTCTTTCTATCTCTTTATTCCTGTCTCTTTCTTTCTCTCTCTCTTTTCACGGGTTCCTTTTCATTTGACACTCGCACCTGCTGTACACGGTAGTGGGGCTTGCCCGATTCCGGTGGCGCATACCCACCTATGAGTTTTCTGGTGACACCGCACAAACTACGGCGAGCTACAAAACAGCTTCGCTGCTAAAACCACGATGCATGACTGTGAAGCGTTCTACCACAGGAGCCATGCCAGTGCATGAAACTGCTTCGGAAAAAGACCCTATATGCAGGCGTCATGCAGGGCCACATAAGTCGCGGTTGCAGCGTTTGCTATCTGCTTTTATAACGATGCAATACACATTACATATGTTTATTAATATGTAATACGTAATAAACATATGTAATATGTAATAAACATATGCAATATGTAATATGTTTATTACCCCCCGCCCTCCCTCTCCCTCCCGCGGATGCACACCCGTGCAAAAACTTCTAGGACACCCCGAGACCACCGCCGTGTTTCCATACCTACGGGCGACATGAACAGTACGTGTACTCATTGATGCCCGCATCACCGACGAATCCTACTCGTACGTTTGTGAAGCATGCGAGCGCGCCGCACGATGTTTCGATAGCGATGGAGGTCGTCGGCTCGCGTTCCACCGATGGCGCCTTCCAGAATGCGAGCTGCGTGACATGTAAACAGGGTCGCGCGCTTACACGAGTCAACAAAGGTTAACGAGCCGCGGAACGAGCCAATTGCAGATGGCGAAAGAGAACACCAATCTGCCACGTCTCCCTCGGACGGCTTCATAGTCGGCGACAAATGGTAAAATGGCTTCGACATTCACGGCTATAACACCACGCAACGGTTTAAGTCCGACACTGTCAAATCTACGTCATCACTTCGCGCGACGAAACCAGCCCTTAAGCTCTGTTACTTTTATACATAAGATTGCTTCGTTTATTATGCTGTCTCCTATCTTTTAAGCGCTCATCTTAGCATTTCTGACAACCGGATTTTATTTGTTTAATTTTATTCCTTTGCTACATATTTACCATTTTGCAGTTGGATATATTCACTGTTTTTATTTTGTGTGGTACAATGTTGTATCAAATGAGGTTTGTACTTCGTTCAAGTGCTATTTTTGTTATATTTTCGAAGCGATTTTATGTGTGTGTGTAGGCGTGTGTGTGTGTTTGTGTGGGCGCTTTTTTCAACTTTATTCGCTGTCCTTTCTAGCGCCTCTTTCATAGTCTTCCACTGGGAACCTCATCCGTATATAAATATCTGCATGTAGCTCACTGTATGCAAGGAATAATAAAACGAACCTGAAACTTCATTTAAACGCGACAACAACCACAAAGAAAAATTAAGTCATCTTCGCACTAGTGGTGCCAAGCCTGAAGGAAGTGCGGAGCTGGGCAGCCTTCCTTGTTTCTCTTCGGTTTTCTCTTTCTTTCCTCCTCTCTTTCTTTTTCTCTTTTTCCTTTTTTTTTCTTTCTTTATTTCTATCTATTTCTATTTTTCTTCTTATTTTTTCCCTTTCTGTCTGTCTATTTCTCGCTTGCTTCCTCTTTTTTTCTATTTTTATACGTGGTTTTGACTGCGTTACGCCAAGCGAGGATAGCATACGACAGCATACGACAGCCCGGGCCCCTAAAGTACTCCGCATTTATGATCATCAAGACGCTCGAAGAACAACAGGAAGAAGACTTCTCCTTGGCGCGAGCGCGCGCTCAATATGCTGCAGATGCCTATGCTATACGTGGTTTTGACAGTGTTACCCCGAGCTACATGAGACGACGACAGCATACGACACCGCACGACAGCCCGGGCCTCTAAAGTGCTCCGCACTTAAAAGTGAAAGAAAATCTGGGAGGGGGCGAGGAGGGGGGAAGATGGCGTACCGAAGGTGAAGCTGGCAGCCGCCATTTTACCTCCGGAAGCGTATGTTAGCATATAGAGAACAACAAAAGTTGCCTTGGCGCCTCCAGCGTTTGAAAAATGAAGATGTATGTAGGAAGATGAATGAGCAAAAAACAAGGACTAAACAGTTGAACATTATTTTTTATCATGCAACCGCTTGAATTTACCGAGGAAAAACATCCTCAAAGCGGTGTTTAATCCAGTTAGATTGGAGTTCATTGCTTGTAATATTCTATCCTTGGGAGCCTCCGCATTAGCTCATTGTCACCGGGATGTCTGTTCCGCTGTACAAAAATTCTTAATTGAATCAGGGCGGTTTTGATTTCAAATTTCTGAATTAGCATTATTCATTTATTCTAACTATTCCATAATTCATTAGTAATACAAGTTATATGTGACCACTTTTGTCTATAACTTATGCGTTTCTTGGCCAACCCCCCAGAGTCGGTGTGAGCCATTCATAAAGGCAATCATCATCATCATCGTCATAAAACACGATAAAAGACGGAGGCGAGCACGCGCGGACACAAGAGAGAAGTCGGGACTGTCGGGACAACGGTCGTGTCCCTCTTGTGTCCATGCGCGCACACCTCCGTCTCTTATCGTGAATCCCACCAACTAGCTCGATTTCTGACATTCTAAGCGCATGAAACAGCCGGATATGACGTCGTCAGAAATGTGCCCCGCGAAGGCGCCTATATATGTGCGGACGAAAGTTGTGCGCGGCACTGAGATCAATGCGTCGAAGACATCACACGGGAGGACATGTTACAGCGTGCGTCCTTCCGAGTCCCGTTCGATCCACTGTACACATTTGGCACCGGATATAGCCAGGAAAGCGACGCGCCTTTATAACACACCCTTTCCGGCGCTTTCAAGAGTGCCTTCCGCTGCAAAGGCCACGCGTGGGCAACTATCAAATGCACCGCCGAGGCTGTGACGTCAGCATTTGTACTCCCGTGCCACAGCCCAGAAAGGAGGTGTTCCTTCTCTGATGTGAAAAGGTCTATAGCTTAGTCGGACAGACACTGGACGGCTATGTAACAGGAGCGCAAAGCGAACCTCTTCCTGAACGTCCAAGACGAGTAACGGCAATATGTGCTTTATTTGACATCGCAATTTGGCAAGCGATTAATCCTATCTATCGATGAAAGATTAATCGCTGGCCGAATTCGATGACGAAAAGTACCTATTTATCGACGGGAATATAACGTGTCGTGTGAATGCTATTACTAATAACTGAAGATAATTAAAGACGGGGACCAAATCTACCAAAGGGCATGGCAAGTTGAGTTAGCAATTGAATGAAATGCCGTTTTTAATCGCCACTTGCTGGCTCAGTTTTCAGACGTTGCATATGTGTTACACACACACACACACACATTATATATATATATATATATATATATATATATATATATATATATATATATATATATATATATATATATATATATATATATATATATATATATATATATATATATATATATCTAAACAGGCCATATTGAAAGAAGAAAAGAATGACGAAAAAGACCGGTAGTCAAGGGCGTTTCGTATCTTCCCTGTAAGCCATATAGAAAAGTACATTTTTCAATGAAAAAAGGAAGCAATAAAAATAATGCGCAATCTAATAATGGTCTTGTAAATGCAATCAGATTTGCCCAAACCACTTCGGAAGCAATCTTCCACGCCTGCAATGTTTTCAGAAACACGATCGAAGAACTTTAGAGCGAAGCTTTCTATACGCAAGCTCACACAGAGGCCGCAGCCGCGATTCGTCTCCTAGGTATGTGTACGCCGAGAACCACCTACAGCTGCATGCTACAGCCGTTGACAAATACTCAGAACGCGTGTACACATAGGCCATGGGGGGCCAGCAGACGGCCTGAAATGTCAATCGCACAGGACAGTCTGGGTGGGCGCGCGTCATGGCAGGTGTGTTAAATCGCCCGCATACTGTTCGTTTACGGAGCGTTGAACGTCGCGTTGACACCCAGCTTGATCGGACGTTGTCGCTTATTTTAGTAGTGTAACTTGTGAGTTTAGGGCGACTGGCTGCGCTGCCGTAAGCTAATTTGCGCACATACCATGGACACATCTATATTGTGTGCGTACTGCACGATAGAGCCGTGGATGACTTTCATTGTTGTATCTCATCATCACCTGTCATCCTTCTCTTTCTTGCCTCGTCGTCTCTCTATCCTCTCGCCTAAGCATTGAGTTCAGGAGCATGCAGAAGCACTGAACTGTCGAACAACTTCTTCATCCTTCTTACCTCAACTTTTACCCTTCTCCACCTTCTCCCTCACCCAATTCTCTCTCTGTCTGTGTGTGTGTATCTGTGCTTTTGTGAAACCTGCAACCCTGCAGCAGCGTTCGATACTTCGTGTATGTATGTATGTATGTATGTATGTATGTATGTATGTATGTATGTATGTATGTATGTATGTATGTATGTATGTATGTATGTATGTATGTATGTATGTATGTATGCATGCATGTATGTATGTATGTATGTATGTATGTATGTATGTATGTACGATTTCGCACGTATGGCTAAATTGTGCACTCCGGCGAAACAAACCCGAAGGAGCGCTAGGCGTGACGACATCGTTCTTGCCAATCAGGGCGCGCGCGAATGGATCGGCCGGGGGGTGCGGCGGTGCAGGCGTGGGTTTCTTTCTCGTTGCGCGAACAATGCTAGATTGTCGCTGCCTGAGTGTCGAAAACAGCAGCAGCCGCATGCAGCCACAATGCATCCCGCGAACCACTTCGCAGCGTGCGTGCAGTCGTCGCTCGGGGCTGATGCCAACACGCGATACTATACAGTTTTGTTTTGTTTTTTCTCTCTCATAGGGTTCGTTGAATGTTAACCAAGGACGTGTACGCGTGTACGCTTACGAGGCCCGAGTATGCTGGGTTGCACGCAGACAAGAAAAAGAAAAGGAACTAGACGAAACATCATTGCAAAACTGATATGCAAAGTAGAGCACGATTCACGTTGAGCGCTCCCGTCGCGTATGCAAGGGAGTTCACCATTAGTTAGGGTTTACTGTACAGCGCGCCTTCTGCACTAGCGGGCTACGAAGAAAAAGACTTGCTAACGCAACCTCTGTGTGATGCGTGCTGTGCATGCGAGCGCAAACGAATGACTTCCTGATGTGCCACCGAATACTGTTCTCTGGTTGCTGTTATATCGAGCTTACACGTAACACGCCTTGTAGTTTCCGAAAGTTGTACTGCAAGCTAATATCAAGTGTTTTCTTAAGAGGCCGTGTTCCCAAGAATCATCCCAACATTTATTTGTGTGTGTGTGTGTGTGTGTGTGTGTGTGTGTGTGTGTGTGTGTGTGTGTGTGTGTGTGTGTGTGTGTGTGTGTGTGTGCGTGCGTGCGTGCGTGCGTGCGTGCGTGTGTGTGTGTGTGTGTGTGTGTGTGTGTGTGTGTGTGTTACCTGGTTTTCTAACGGTGTTTCGCACCGCATGCAGTTTGCATTTCACGATGCACAAGTACCGTTTAGTACGGCGCGTCACATTTGTATTTTTCGATGGCAGCGTTTTACGAGAATTAATCGACAATTGAGTGGCGGTGACTGAGTGCGTAGCAGCGCATGTATGTGACCAAACGAGCTAGTAGTGCGCAGCAACACCGGATTTTCTAGTCGACTCTTGGAAAAAAGCGTGCGCTCACGTTTAACGACATTTCATTGATTTCCTTGTTTCTCAACCTTTCATATTTTGTTTTTCCAGGCCACGACGTATTCCCCACCAATTATTTTTGCTTTTTTTTTTACTATAGTATAACGTGCATGGTTAGAGCAATATGCGGATGGGGAATATTCTGACGGCAATATGAACCCTACGAAAACATTCGTGTCATCATCCCCATAATCGGTATGCTGCATTGTATACTAGAAAAAAAAATCGTGACTAATTCTTTATAATTAAGTACACCGGCTGTCGCAACGTGTGAAATAAGTTTCCATGCGGTAATTATGAATCATGCTGATATACAAGTTATACCATTAAAGGAAAAGTTAGCTTAAGACGAACAATGCGCTTATTGCAAAGACGAAGTTAGCGTCGTGCGGTATAACTGGAAACAGTCACAAGCACAGTAGTTTTTAGAGGTCCTTTTGTACCTCATAGACAACAATCTCAACGGTGCAAAAGAGACTTGGACAAAGGACACGGCCAACACGCTGTGTAATCGTTAACAATAGGAACGAACTGAGCAAGTTAGTAAGGGTTCATGTCGAAAATTTAGCGCAGGAACGGACATATAACACGTTCTTTGCCCGTTTATGTCCTTCGCACTGGATTTCAAAAGCACTAAGCGATTGTAGTCTCTTCTGTGGTTAAGTACAGGTAGAACGCCGTAACGAACACTGTTCAAACCCACACATTTCGACAGCCCTAGCAGTGAGCAAAATAAGGTCAGCCTGTAACCAAGAACTTTTCAAAATTTAATCGGTCACTATTGCATTTTTTTTAAATTCTCCGCGCTTATAGCAAAACTTGTGAAATGCTGCAGAAGCGTGATCGTATGGCATTGTTGAACTGAAGGAGGGGCCCGTTTTCTTTTTCTTTTTTTACATATAGCTAAATATAAATCGGAGCCAAGGAAATTAAGAGGGAGGGGTGCAGTTTTAATTGAAATAAATCACCGGGTAGAGCATCGCCCGTAGTGCTAAGGTTGCGGGTTTGGTCCCCACCGGCGGTGAGTTGTTTCTTCCACGTTAATTTATTTTTATTTTAGGGGCGAAGCTCCTCTTAGTCTAACCTTGTCACGTCTCCGTTGTCCGGCGTAACCACCTTTGCAAACTGCCCACTACTTCGTCTTTGCAAACAACCCACTACGACCCATCACCGATGCTTTGCAAACTGCCCAATACTTCGTCTTTGCAAACGTCCCACTACGATCGATCACCGATCCATTACTTCACCGACCATAAAGCCGTTATAATGAAGGGGGAACGGAAGCCACCTTTGCAAACTGCCCACTATTTCGTCTTCGCAAACATCCCACTACGACCCATCACCGATCCATCACTTCACCGACCATAAAGCCCTTATAATGAAGGGGGAACGGAAGCCACGTCTAGCTACCACTTACGATTAATAAAATTTCTTGTATAAATATATACAGTGTTTGTCACGTCTTTGATGATGTACTGGGCTATCGCTTTGATTACTGCTGGGCAAAACCACTGAATATTTCACGGTGTAACAATGATTGCTTCAGGAGCTTCGCCCAAGCTCTTCATAATTCACCCGTGGATATGCTGTGAATTTTTTAAAATCATCATTACTACACACTTTAAAAAACTACAAATGATTGCTCCTATGCTTTCCTTCGTTTCGAATTGTTTACACTGTCGGGATGTCAGTTTCGCCTGCGTTTGTGATAAGTGTCGCCATTCTAAACGTCAAGACATACGCCCGGAACTAGGCACCACGCGCTGCAGGATCCGGCCACAAATTGATTTCACGTGCCACTGCCGTGTTATTACGAGTGGCAGATGTTAGAATCCGCTCCTTTTTTTCCTCGTTCGCGCTTTTAATTCACTATGACGGTGCTCGTTTCTTCATTCCACTATTATACTAAACTATGAGTATATGAAAATTTAATACGCCATTTTTACATTCAGTAACGAGAAATTATCCCGCTTACATAGTTCGCGTTCACACACCACTACGCATCAGAATTTGTACAGGTAAGGATGCGTAAGGTTCAAAATTGAAAACAATGCTTCAGCAACGACATCAAATTATGCCGAGCAGTAA
This sequence comes from Rhipicephalus sanguineus, assembly GCF_013339695.2. NCBI lineage: Eukaryota > Metazoa > Arthropoda > Arachnida > Ixodida > Ixodidae > Rhipicephalus > Rhipicephalus sanguineus. The sequence goes on along the minus strand of NC_051178.1, from coordinate 102,309,867 downwards.
CGATGACTAGTCGCAACAGATTACACGATCTTTCAATACGTCGTATAAGGCTAAAAAAAAGAAAGAATTACGAGCAAACAAAAACCGCGAACGATAAACGTCGTTGGCCCTGTATGTGCTTCTTACAAGTATTTTGATACCTTTTCGGTTTGCCGAAGGCCTCGCGCTTGTTACGTGAGTACGCCGAAATACAAAGACGCAGTGCATCGCGAGGACGAGTGAGATTACACTATTGGAAAATAGCGCAAGCACAAAAGTGACACTCCCGTGCCTGACCGTATGAAGTCAACAGTACGTGAAGATGCGCGTCCCCCCAACCCAAATGAGAATTGGCATCTGGCCGCGCGCGAACGTACCATACGCGACGGGAAACACCCGACTCACAATTTCGGTGGGATAACCATAGTCCGGGACGATAAAGAGAGATTTCTAACATTACACTACTTACTAACACATTACAGAAAACAAAGAGAACAACGCACAAGAAGCTAGATTGCCACAAGCGGTACAACCCCACAAGAAGCTAGGTAGACCAAGAGAGAGAGAGAGAGAGAGAGAGTATAGACATCTACAAACGAAGACATTCCAAAATCCAGTACACCTCAATATCATCTACCCAAGACAGCTCCCGGACGCTAGCTGTAACCTCTGTAAGCACGAATACGCCGACATAGAACAGATTCTCTGGAAATGTACACACACAGCGAATATATTTGACCATAAAAATCCGGACCTCCTTGAGAAGAATTGACGCGACGCTTTGAATAGCTCAGAACTTCCAAGACCGAGTCTAGGCCATTCAGCAGGCCCGGGAAACGGTGGAAAGGCTAGGCCTCACCACGAGCACCCGGGTGGTCTACGCTAGCCCACCAATCTGCAGGTTCTCAATAAAGTTTTACAACCACCATCACCAAATTATTTGAAGTTCCTAAAGCTACAAATAACTCCTCCACTGTATTCCTTGGTTTAATTATTGGTTGAATTTATATGGCCGCGCCTAACAAAAGACAGGGCCCTCATCTGATTTCCCTTCTTGCTCACTCAAGTACTTGAATTATCTAAGTGGTTTGCCGCGCGCCTGCCGAGCATGCCCTTGATCAGACCATCGTTTATAGTTTGCCGTTGCCAAACCACTGTTTTACCTCTGTCGACGTCATGAGCGACCCACTGTTATGAAGAACTACGAACCTAAGGGATCCCATACCTGGTGCATGCTGTAGCAGAGAATGACGCTGCACCAGCGGTAAAGCGCAAGTCAGATAAA
>NC_051178.1:102228504-102308503 GCF_013339695.2 Rhipicephalus sanguineus | reverse complement strand
ATTTCTTACAGGGAAGAAGCTTTATTCGATAGTTTCAGTGAATAGTTCAAGCAGTTGTCGCGATTACACGCGTCTTGACACGTAATCAGTTTGCGCTTCTTCACCACACTTGCCGTGCACACCTTCATCGTCCAGGTAATCGCCGAAATCAAAATCAGCCTTGACCTTAGGAGTAATTACGTGACGTCCCACAAACTTTATTCCTCATTTTGCTCACTCTTTCCTCAGCTCTGGTAGAGATAAGCGGACATTGATAACGCGAAGCGCTTCGCCATGTAAGGTACGTTGTCATGGACGTTGCATGACGTTCATGCAGACCACTTATATGTCATATCGAGGCTTCTATGTCTGCCCATTCATTGTTTTCGTTTTCTCAGAACTTAATTATCGATGAAGCGCCCCTTCTCCCTCCGGTTTTTCCTATCATTATTTGGTCTCGAAGATGGAGAGGCGTGTCAAAGATGGTATGTGGAGAGATGAACCGAAGCTATATGCGATTAGATTAACCCTCTTCCGTGCGAAAACGCATCGCGCGTTGTTACTTGGCGCACAGTGGCGAGCCAAGTGCCGCTAAGTGACGTGAGCACAGTGCGGAGGGAGCGATAGGGAGGATCGTCGGAACGACTCACTGAAACTCGTAATTTTTGGCCAGACGGTTGTAAGAGGCTCTTAAGATAAAACCTCAAATCGGGCGAGATCGCGAGACTTTCCGCGGAAAGAAACGCCATTTGATATCACCTCTGCAGCTAAGTAGAGCCCCTCCAGAAAAAAAAAACGAAAAAAAGAAACACCGCCGTATTGAGAGGTGCTCGAAGCCACGAGTGTTTGTCTAGAACGCACGGAAACTTGAGAAGCAGAGGCGCCGAGACTGCGGTATTACTTCTTTAAGTACACATCTGGAACGAGTGGTTGAGAGAATAAATAAATACCAGCTGTTTTCACCCATCTCATCACTCCGGGGGGAGGGGGGGGGGCTTATAACTCAACATGGTAAGGGTAGCAAGGTACGGGCTAGTCGGTATTCCAACTTTTGCGCTCTAATCACAATATGAAATGGTAAGGATAGGCTGCTCACTTTCCAGACATAATCATACACTACAACAAACAAAGAGAAATACACTCACAACCCCCCAAAAGATCCCAAGAAGCAAACGACTGGAGACGTCTACAAATGAAAACCTTTTAAGACCCAGTGCACCTGAACCGTATCTACCCGAGGCATTTTCCCGACGCTGGCTGTAGCCTACGTAAACACGAATATATGCAGACATATATAACGAATCCTATGAAAATGCGCACGCACCACAAAGCTCTTTGTTAATAAAAACCAGGGCCTCCTTGAGGCGCGTTAATGCGACGCTCTGGCTAGCTCAAAGCTTCAAGTCTGGGCCATCCAGCAGGCCCGAGAACCGGCGGAAATGCTAAACCTTAACGCGAGCACCCGGGTGGCCTATAGGCCAGGCCGCCAATCTGCAGGTTATGAATAAAATTCTGCCCAGTCCAGTCTAGTCTCATTTATTTAGAGATCCCATGTAGGGATCTTTGTTAGTAATAATAAAAATGTGACCGAAGTTCGAAGGCATTCTTGCGATGCGAAGCATTTCAAGATTGTGTAGCACGATACAACGACGCGTATTATATAGCTGGCGGTTCGCATGCGTCGATGGCTAAATCGTTCAGTGTGTAGACGGTTTTAAAGTTATAGCGTTACATTTTACCATGAGGCCATGTCTGATCGCATATGCAGGCATACATTTAATGGGTCGTGGAACGGCGACTTGAAGTGGGTGAAAAAGTGGGCCGACTTGTTAGATATAACGATACCGAACTGTGCTCTACTGCGGATAGAGAGACCAACCAGACGCACCATGCTACAAGCCTCGAGCATTTCGAAGCGAGGCAGTGCGTAAAGCGGGCAGCGTGCGTGCTGTCCATTTCGCGCACTGCCTTTCTTCGAAACTATGCACCAGCTAGCCTCCCTACCAGCAGGTACTAACAGACGCCCCGACAAAGCAAATGGCGTCCAAGAGTTTCCTCTGTTTTAATGGAAATGTTTAGGTACGGCGCGATATTTTACTGCTTAGTCGAGCACAGAACAGGGTCCGCAACCAGCACACCGGTGAAAGCAGTTCAGACTGGACTACACATAAACCGATTGAGGGGGGGGGGGTATCGCACTTATAGACAATATACGGTGAATCGAAAATCTGTACTTTATAGTGAGACAACGAGACATTACGAGACGTGACGAGCTTTCGCGAGACCCTTCGCACAGATTCGTAAGAAATAGTTTCATTGATAACCATCACCTGGACTCTTTTTTTTTTTTCACGACCACTGCCACGACCTCCGATTTTTCATTGAGCAGCCGTGGCACTTCATAAGACGAGCGCTTTTCAGCGATGTCCTATTAAAACTGTCTCGCGTCGGCAGCTGCTTACATAAGTGCAAATTGTTTAAAACTGCCGATAAATAGCGCAGTTATCCTGTAATCGCAAAAGTAGACACCCATGAACACACAGAAACCTTAGGCTGTCCACAAATGCGTTTTCTTTCCATAGGATTCTGTTACTCGAAGAAGTGGCTTGTTATCTGATCCTTGCATTAAGTGATTTCGACTGCGAGAAGATATTTCGCGTGAGTTTCAAGAGATGTTCACCAATCCATGCGCTGACGCCAACACCGTTGTATCGGCACTCGATGGGAAGGATAAGATAAGAAATTAGGCAGCTCCTCATCAACGTCACCAGTCCGTCCTCGAGACCGTTAAGTGCGCTTTATGAGGTCCTCTACGTTTCTACGAGGCTTGTGTGTGCAGACCACTCGTATCATATCGGCGATAAAGATAAGCAACGAATTATTTTACGTGAAAAAAATAATACGCGCCCTGTCGTTTGGAAAAGCTTAGAAATTATATATATATATATATATATATATATATATATATATATATATATATATATATATATATATATATATATATATATATATATATATATATATATATATATATATATATATATATGCTGTCAACAGTTTATTCTTTTGAAGCCACATACCGTCGCTGGTGGTTGCTTGGGCCTTATGTTTATTTGCATTCTATATTTATTTCCTACTCACTAAGATATGAAGACATCGGGGAATTCTCTGTCATCAGGTCATCAGCGCAACCCGCTTACGAAGTCATATTTTCGCGACAATGCTGCCTCCCATCAGGCACAGGCATTAAATAACCTGCACGGCATTGCATTACGACTATGCGATTGACTCGCTCAGTCGTAATCCTATACGAGTGCTCGGAAGGAGGCATGATTGTTGCGCAAATATCACTTGGTACGCGGCGCGCATGACACGAGGTATATAGCGCATGACTTTTCTCGAGCGGCATTCCCTCCTGACATTATAGCCGTCCTTTTATGGCTCGGCATATAGACGTGACTGCTTTGTAGCTTTCACAGGGTTTGATGTCGTTGCCTGAGCTGCGGAGTTTCGTAAGAAACCTGCCTACGTGTCTTGGGAAGTGACAGTGGGCGTGCCTTCCGAAGCTTCGCACGGTGAGCACACCATCGCGTTCTGCCGCCATGCATCACCAGTCTTTTAAAACATGCTCACTGCGTCTACATTGAATCTAACAGTGCAGAATTTTGTTTGCAATCCATAGCCTATATAGTTGGTTTATGCGCATGCAAGCGGGATGAGTCGCCCCTCTGGAGTCTTGTGTAAATCTGGTAAATCTGGCTGCGATTGGCGTGGCTACGCTAATGGCATAATCTTCATACGGGCCTTAACGGTCGCCTATGCGTATGCTTAGCTCTAGGACGTCCCGTGTCCATCTATACAAACACTTTCAGTCGTCGTCATTGGGCGTCAACTGTGCGAATGTGATAGTTCAACCCTTTCCTTCATTTTATTGTGCCCGATCTGTATCCCCCGTATATTTTATGCAGTTCCAGACATAAAACTATAGTTGTCAGACGACGTTGATGACTGGGTGTGTCGGTACAGCATGCTACGCATACGGTTGGATGCGCAACATTGACGGCACGCACTCCCATGAGTGTCCCGTCCATGTTGCGCAATGCATCATCTCAAATGCATGTTGAAAGTCAGCTCTCTTGTGTGTCATCTTCGTGCGTCAAGTGCAGTTAAGTGCTCACCACGATGCAGGTTGGTTTCACGCACAGCCGGCATGTTGAAATCAACGTTACGTGGTAGACGTCATTGTCAAGGAGACCCAAGTGTGTGCTCTCTGCAGCGCAGTTTTCCTTTTCTCGTCTCTCACGTTAGATGGCGGGCGCAAATTGTTTGTTGGCCTGACCTTGAAAGTCAATATGCATCTTATTTCGTTCGTCCACGGGCTGTGAAAGTTCAACGTTTCTTGGGGACCGAAGAAGAAAGCTGAGGCTGCATCTGCGGAGCCCCAGAAGATTCTTCGTTTAAGATCGCGGCCGTTGAGAGTTTGGAGTCAACTGGGCCCCGAGTTAAGACGCTACGATAACATCGGCCACGTGCTCTGAGTCGTTTGCGGCTCTCTGCCACCGCGTGACTGGTCGCAAAAACATTGCTTGGTATAAGTGGACAGATCCAGATAAATGATTTCCTGGAGCCTTGGGACAGAAGTGGCCTACAGAAACTACTTTAGCCACTTATAAAGTGTACTCTCCGACAGTTTTTGTTAGGTGGTGTTGACTTGTCCTTTCCTTTCAATTTCTCTTGCTGATATGTCGTCTGGGTCACCTCCATCTGAAGAAGAAAGATTTTGCACGCGGCAGAGATGAGAGCTTTAGGTTTCATCAGGAGTTCTATTTTCTTCCCTTTTACCCACTGTACTCGCTACAGCATATAGTTGCCATGGCGTTCTAATACAGAGATCGAGGTCGCGGGTTAGATGCCGACCTCGGCAGCCGTATTTCGATTGGAACTAAATGCAAAAACTCTCGTTTTTGCTTAGATTTAGTGTACATAACGTAAGGATTACACGTTCGCGTTGGGTTAGCGCGTTCTAATCTTAAAAGGATTAAGGAAGATCACCGCATTTTACATCATGCACAACGTGATGGAATAGAAGCTTACCGGCGCAACTGTGGGGGCCAAATAAATAAATAAATAAATAAATAAATAAATAAATAAATAAATAAATAAATAAATAAATAAATAAATAAATAAATAAATAAATAATATATATATATATATATATATATATATATATATATATATATATATATATATATATATATATATATAGTGAAAAACTTCGTACTGCAACATGAGAAACAAAACAAAGATTTATTTTACCCTTTTTACCCTGACAGTTTCGGCTTCGAACTACGCGACCAGGATCCCGATGATATGCAGGAGGAGAACAGGGACCGATTACTCACATATAATGAAGTGACGAAGCATTATTATATGAACAGAAGAGAATTCCCAGTGCCACACGCTAAGCTCAATAGAGCTCAAGCGGTGGCTCTGAGATTGTTACAGACAGGCACTTACCCGAATCCAAACTTTATTAGCAAGATGTATCCAGAAAGGGAGTTACGAATCAATTGCGAGAAGTGCAATGGCATCATCACTCTGGATCACATGCTTTGGCAGTGTCCTGTGGCTTTCACTGACTGTGATGAGGAAAGAGACTGGTGGCAAAGAGTCCTTCACAGTGGAGCTCTTTCAGATCAAATACAGGCCGTCCAGAAGGCCCACGATATGGCGGTAAGGTTAAACCGCATACTGTCCCGACGTGGGAGCCGCCTGCGTCGAGTTAGGGTTGATCTTCAGGACCCGAATAAAGTTCATCATACCATACAAATAAGTCACCTTAAGCCTGTCATCGCTTTCGTATCTTTTATCATTGTATCATTCTTTCTGTTGCCATTGTTTAAATGTTCCTCCACTTGTAACATTTTTTTTGTGACGGCTTATACCACCCTACCGCAGTACATAAGGACTTCATTACACGTCTACAGAACGCCGGGCGCTCAAAGATAGTCCGCAGCCCACCCTCACGGCGCACCTCGCAATCATATCGTGGTTCCGGCACATACGATCCCAATACATAAATAATATTCCTCCTCCTCCCCCTCCTAATCATCATAATTATCATACTAATCCGCAAGCCACTCCCTCTCTTTCACACAAACGCGCGCACATGACTGCTAACTTTTGTATCACCGCACGACCTGCTTAGCCGCCGCGGTGGCCGTTAGGGCTACGGTGCTCGACTGCTGACTCGAAAGACGCAGGTTCGATCCCGGCCGCGGCAGTCGCATTTTGATGGAGGCGAAATTCTAGAGGCTCATGTGCTGTGTGGTGTCAGTGCATGTTAATTAAAGAACATCAGCTGATCGAAATTATCAAGAGCCCTCCTTTCTCGTAGCCTCAGTACAAAGCCTGAGTATCCTTTGGACGTTAAACCTCATAAACATAAGAACCTCATCTTTTAAGCTCGACATTGCCGCATTTATAATGCCGCGCACTGTTATTACTTCATTTTCTTGTGTTTGTTTTTTTTGCCCCTCGAAATTGTGCTGGTTAGCTTCTTTTCCATCTCGTTTTGCGTGCCCCTTGCGTAGTCTTCTTAGCAGTTACTTTGTTAGCCCCTCACTGGGGCCTCTCCTAACCGGTTAATACAGTGGTCGCACGCGAACCGCACATTTTGTGTGACCCTGGCCTTTCGCGCGCCAGTGCGTTCTTGCTATGTGTTCGTTCTGGTTGAACTCGGTGCGTAAACTGTACCTACCCTCGCGTCTCCTCCTCCGAGCCACCTTGGCGAACAGAAAAAAGATAAAATAAACGCGCCCGTGAGAGGCGAACGAACTGTATAGATACCCTTCGCTTCGAGCCAACAAAGCAGCGCCGGCCGACGGCGTTGGCTTTCCCGACGGAGGCTAGAGACCCACAGTCGTTCTCAGCCTCGGCAGAACGGCGGGCGCGCACAGGGCGCCGACCGGGAGTGCGTTGAACTGAAGTCTCGCCAACTGCAGCGCTTTTGACTCGTTCGCCCGACTCGATCGCTGCCGCTATGGGGGGCTTCGTTTTATTTTGCTTCCGCGATCTTTCATTGATTTTCATGGTTTTTTCAACGCAGATTCTATGAGTCACAGATTTCGGTGGAGGCGGTGGCATAATACACGAAAAACCCGGTGCTGTCGAGTGTACAGAAAATTCGTGTGTGCACAAATGAGGTCCCCGAAGGTTCGCCGGTTCCATGCGTATTTGTATGCATGTGGCTGCATACAAATACATGCGTATTTGTATGCAGAAAGAAAATGTTGGCACGCAAAAAAACTCGCCAGGCTTCGCTTGCGCCCATCTCCCTGATAGAGGAAACACTCCTTTTTTATTATTATTTGTAAGATATGCAAAGATGCAAATAGCCAGGGAGAAGGCTGACAACTGCCATTAAGAAGGGCACAACGCCTGCCTACCCTGTAGAGAGGAATACGCTTCATTTTTTTTCCTCGAGAAAACAAACCAAAAACACGCGGTAGAGCACATGTACACCGTCTGTGATATCGCAATGTCCGTATAGTAACTCGTAGCAGACAGGCCGCGTAAACAGCGTTGTTTACAGCCGCGGGCAGGCACAGCGGGAGACATAAACACGACTCAAAGCGGAGTTACGTGACACCCGCAGGGCAGAGTCAAAGTCAAAGCCCGTCTCTGCCTACGGAATCTGGGCCACCGTCCAAGCACGTCTCCCAAGCATAAGGCGCCAGTCTGCCTAAGAGATTAAGCCTGTCATGTGGACGGTCTCGCAGGACAGGCCATGAGAGAGACCTAAACGTCCGGATCGTCAAAGAACAGATTAGAAAACGTGCTGATTACAATATATTGCAGATCGCTTGATTAAACTGCGTCATTCAGCGGAGACAACTCATCTATAGACTGTTCCGGGCGTTACACATTACAGATATGGCAAAATTACTTCTGAAAAGTAAATTAGATTACTAATTAGTTCTCTAAAAGTTTATTAAATGTAATTAAATTAAGTTACAAATTACGGCTGCCTGAAAGTAATGGCATTACGTTACTATTACTTTTGAAGATGTAATGAAATTACTTTGAAATTACCTCAATAAAACTTCGTAATTCATCCACAACTCACGTATACTTTATTTACAACACATATGCCTTGAAACCTCAGAGGTGTTTGTTAAACTCCCCATGCTTGACGTTTCGCACTCAGATTAACTTGTCTTCGTTATTTTTCATTCCTTGTTCGCTAACTTTTTTTTTTGCCACAAAGGAAGCGGACATGCTATACTTAGGTGAAAAACAATAAGGAAAGCAATTAGAAATTTCAAGCGAGTAAATCACTCACCTATATACGTTTACTTTTATTTGAATGAAAAGAAAGCCAACCTAAATAATTCAAGCGTCATTGTTAAGGATGTTTATTGGAGCCCAATTGGGTAAACACAAATTCCGTCAAGTTCCTTAAACATTGTTGGTGCGTTTAAATCACTTCCAGTCATGCCGATGCGACATAACGTTCCTGAAATTGAAGTTAACCGTCATCCGACGAAGGAGACAATATTTTAAGCGAGTACTGGTTCTGGCTATAGCTGGTATTAACGATTCATGGTTAGGTTATCTGCGCACCGCTTAAAGAACAAGGACAGGAAATAAAGGAAATAATAATAATAATAATTGTTGGGGTTTAACGTCCCAAAACCACCACATGATTATGAGGCACACTGTAGTGGAGGTCGCCGGAAATTTCGACCACCTGGGGTTCTTTAACGTGCACCTAAATCTAAGTACACGGACCTCAGGCATTTTGACCTCCATCGAAAAATGCGGCCGCCGCGTCCGGGATTAGATCCCGCGACCTGAGGTCAAGAAATGAACAGACAAATTCAATACGCTATTATTCGCAATACAGACTATGAGGAGTGTTCAAATAAAATCAAGCCAATAACTCGAACTTGTTTTTGAGCTAGTACAACACGCTGACGTATCCATTCGTGGCAGCGCAACTGGAAGCATGAATAATTCGAAACGCGATTCCGCTAATACAGATGAACTTTTTAGCAATCGCCGGGCAACTGATGCTAACCTGTACATTTAGTCTGACTCGCGCTCATAATAATAATAATAATATCTGAGGCTTAACGTCCCAAAATGACTACCATTGAAGTACCAAGTCAGCTGGATCAGCATTGTTGTTTTGCTGTTATTGGTTCCAGCCCCAAAATAACATCGGTGCACACAGTCATAAAATCACTTGCAATAACCACCATTATCGCGTCGCAATTATCATCGCTGCAGAGCCAATTAAGTGTGCCAAGGATACAGGGTACACACACAGATAGGGTTGAACTCGCTGACAATGCTCAGACGGTTCTGTACTCGTCTTATTTGGGTCATGCGCGAAAGAAGCGTCCCTGTGCTTCGATGATCGTGTGGACGATTGACAATGGCGAGAGACGAATATTCACCTCCAGCATCCAGTGCGCTGACATTGTACCTTAAGGTCGTGGATCATTATGGACTACCTATAGATATCCATCCGCACACTTGCCGATGGATATCTATAGGCAGTTCAGGGAAGTGGCTACTATATATGCCTTTACGTTTTCTACGACAGACAGGTTTACGTGACGTATGGTGAGACATACTTCACGGAAAGAGTCGCTCAGGCGGAGCAATTCACGCCAGGCCTGCCAGGCTAATCCCGCCTGTGGCAACGTCGTCACTACCGCCAGCATCACCAGCCATAGATATGTCGAAGCCACATAAGCAAGCACTAAGATCGAGCTAGTTGGTAGTGATCCATAGCTTCTGAAAGCGCAAATAAAAAAAAAACGAACCACGGAAGACGAACACAGAGTTGAAAGAAGCACTTATCCTGTGTTCTTCTACCGCGGTTCGTTTTTATTATTTTTTTGTACTTTTAGAAACTATGAATTTACATAAATGTACTCAAGCGCGCTGCAGGCTCCACAGAAAGAAAGTGAGGACACGCAACGACGACACTATTACGAGACCCCCCCCCCCCCCACCCACCCTTCCCGAATGCAATTGCTGCGGCCTGAAATTGAATTGGATCGTTATAACCCGTCACTCTGCCGAAACAACTGAAATTTCGGAAAGGAGCGACTCTTCCACCGAGAAGCCAATACACCGAGTTGAGGCTACGAAGTTTGCGACACTTTGAAAAGTCTTGCGTACTACATAGTGGATATGCACAGTTCTTCGTTTTTTTTTTTATTGAGAAGTTGGCGCCGTTAGAACAGTGCTGGCTGCTACTTGTCTCTTAGCAAACAAAACAAAACGAAGAAACGTGCTAGAATATGGCACACGGTACGACAGGAGATGTATACCACAGTACAAACAGACAGCGGTGCATAACAACGAAGTTTTGTACATCAGTCCAGACAGAATAAAAAAGTACACAGTCTATTTCTCTGCTAGTGCCTCTTTCGATAATCTTTTATTCCATTTACCCCTTTTCTCAACCACAGCGTAGCCAGCAGGTCTTCGTACTGGCTACCTCTATTCCATGCCTCTTGTGTTGAAGACATACTTTCGAAACCATGTTGTTCCATCCGCAAGCGCGCGGTATGGTCGTGTTGATCTTCATCTAGCTATCCGTCAATAGTGCCGCTTCTGCAGCTTCTACGGTCACCGTGTCTTCAATGGGCAACACACCAACACACAAGCACTGCTCCTCGGGAGGCTTTCGAGAAGCGCCAGGTTCGCTTACGAGGTAAAACGGAGTTGCGTTCTGCGCTTATTTTAAGTGCGAATGCACTTTATAAGCGACCCTGAATCCGCCGTCCCATAGCAACGGCGCGAGGAGCGGAGAGGAGCGTCTGTAGCAACGGCGCAGCGACGTCACGCCCCACGTGACTGCGCGCGCTCCGCCCTCCGCTCCGTGGCTGCGCGCGCCCCGCGCATTGCCTGTGGTGATGAAGGCCGGCGGCGAGACGCCGAACGAAAGCGTGCGAAGCGAGCCGAGCACCCCGAAGCCGATCTGGCGCGGGGACGCGCGATGCGTGAGCGAGCACGGGCCCTCGAATTCGATCGGCCGGACGCGCGCTTCAAGCGAGACTTCCTGGACCGCAGCTTCGGATACAGCTGCGCGGTGTGCGATCGGCTGTGGTTCGACAACAACCTGAGCCCCATCTCGGGCGTGCGCAACGCCGCCAACAAGTTGAACGCGTTGCGGGTTCTTTGGAACGAGTTCGGAAGACAGATCATCATCATCAGTAAAAGTGCTTTGCACTTAAAAACGGCCAGACCTCCGTGGGTCGGCTGGCGCATGCTCTCTCGCTGCCGTCTCCTTCACTCGGCTCTGCAGTTTAGTCGCGCGCGCCCCCTCATAGCATCACCCCGTGCTTCGCACTTCCTCATACTCCCCTTCGGGGAAATGCGGGTTTTTTTTTCGTTACTGCGTGTCCTTTCCTTCCCACTACGATTTACTTTTCCGCACTCTTTTCCGCCGCACACCTTTTTTTTTTATCCTTTTCCAGGACGGCCATTTCTCTTCGCTCCCAGACGGCGCACGGGCCATCGAGATCGCATTTACAAACAAACACAACGCGCCTTCCTCTTCCCGGTAGTCTTCAACAACGCCCGAGCCGTATACGATGCTGCCTCCTTTTCGAACAAAGGAGTCAAAGGCTTCTGGAGTGACGATGATGATACGCGCGACTTCGGTCTCCATCTTGAGCCCGCCCCTTGTGGCCCACGTATATACCCAACTCACGATACTTTTTTACGCTCGACGACGGCCCCTTACGAAAACATCGCCCACTCTGCGAAAACGCCGCTCGTACGCATGTACACAGATCAGAGAAGAATGGTTGGTCTCTACGCGCCTTCTGAGAAGTACGACCTGAGGCCAAGGAGGCGCACGGAAAAGGAATCAAGGAGTGAAAGAAGAGGGGAGGCAAATGGCCCCGCGACGACGCGTCGCTCTGTATTACGTCTCGGCGTCAAGCGTTGACGACTCGACCATCTCGACTCTCTCTCCCTCGGCGACGTGACCAACGGTCGTGGCGTCATTCAGAGCTAAACGGTGGCGCCCCTTTTCGCTGCTTCCTGATCGGCGTCAAGGTTGCAGACACGCCGTCGAGGCGGCGGCGGCGGCGGCGTCGCTCGGTCGACCGGCCAATTGGCCAGCAGCTACCCCTTCCATCCGACCCCCTATACGTCCGCACGACCTCCGGAGCGCGTGGCTACCGCGACACGCGACTCGGGGGCTATTGCGCAAAGCACGCGCTGCACGATTTTCTCCGCGCGCGCCCCCTCTGCGGATTCTAGTACGTCAGTACGCGTCGTAGTTCACGTGACGTACATATTACTTCGTGCACATCGTGTTTAGCAGCGATAATGTGCATGTGTGCGTGTCGATCGTGTCGGGCTTGGTGCCAGCGCGGGATTTTAATAGTCGGCCTATAGCGAACCCCCGCCGGCGGTACCGGCCTACTCGTTTAACACTGATCCCGACATCCCAAAACGGCACAGTGGTTATGAGGGCCGTCAGTGTGGATGGCTAGCCGTAACAATTCTGAGCGTATTTTTATGGTTCCTTGAATGCTGTGCGCGAGGGTTTCTCATTTGTGGTTATATCAAAACGCGGCCGGCTAGGCCGGATATCGAACCAGCCGCGCTCAAGCGGTTAGTTGCAGAACGTTATATAGCCAATAAAAGCCGTGTGATCTGTCGCAGGCCAACTTGTGGTTTATTGGCTTGTCGTGCTGCGGCTGTGTAACAAATAAAAAGGCCGAGACAGGACATAGCGTTCCGTCCTGTCCCATTCATTTTCGTCTCGTGCAGCGCGTTACTCGTTCAGTACGAATCAGCTACTCCACTATAAACTCCTATTGCAGTGTAGCTGTATGTGGCTAGGCGCAACGCAAATTCATCCATCCTATGTACACAGGGACTCCTAGCGCGTGTGTGCCACAGATATTGGGCAAGCCGCACTACTCACCTCCGGTCCAATAAAAATGAAGAAGGGAACACACTTAATACTCCACATATCTAAAATTTCGTATGAACAATTGTTGGCCAATCCAATCTCCCAGTGTGGGCGCGAGCTGTACGCGGAGGGACATCATCATCTTCATCGTCATCAACGGGCGGTAAACGCCAATCAAGATTCCTGGACAGAGGTAACCGGTAATTGAGAAAGACTTTAATGAACCTTCCAAACTAACCCAGTGATAAACACCAGAGCCGCGCGCCTCAGCTTCACTGGTTAACCGTATGTAGCGCTTGGGCGGAGATTTTAGGGGCGAAGCTCCTTAAGGCGGCACCCGTTCGTCCCTCGTCGTGCTCGTAGTAGTGAGTAACAAGTCTTACCCTTTGACCTCCAAGGTGGTGCCGGTGGGAGATTTCTCCTGTGCGTTGTTGAACAATAAAAAATTCGCAGCGTGCGCGTTAACTAAAAGCCGAATTCTTCTGTCTCTGTAGAAGTGTAAGTGTTAGCTAAAAGCCGACTTCTTCTGTCTCTCATTCCCATTAGCAGCCATTGTTTACCTCCAAGGTAGTGCCTGGTGAGATTTCTCCTGTGCGTGATTAAACAATAAAAATTTTGTTCAAAACGCCGTTGATTGATGAAATAAACCAACGAAAGACGCCAGATGTTTTGTAAAAACAAAACGAAAGAACGCCAGATGTTTCTAAAGCAAAACGAAAAAGACGCCAGCTGCTTAACGAAAGACGCAAGGTGTTTTCTAAAGCAATGGTTTTCTAAACAATGAAAATTCACAGCGTACATGTAAAATTAAAGTGAGCTGCAAGTCGTCATAACTCATCGAACCTTTAGTATAAACGCGCCCGATCTCACGTCGGTGATGATGTACTGGGCAGAATTCACGGAAGATTCACGGTTTACCGATGAACCTCCGCAGCTTCGCCCACTCATCATCATTCACTCCGTGGATATGCTGTGATTTTTTTATCGTTTATCGTTCAATGATCGCCATCTTCGGTCAACAACTCTTTCCTCCACGACCTTAGCCACATATCCATGAAACATCAGGCCATTAGGGACGGAATGGGAGGGGACCAGCCGTGCTGACTAGTCCTCCCTTAGAGCCAGCCCTACCTTGTGGTTACCTCCATGCCGAGAAGTGACAGCGCAAGTACTCGACGTCGAAGTGGCATCTAAGAGTTCCAGCCTCCATAGTCTCCTCCTTCGACGACGACGGAGGGACTTCTGTAGATGTCATGCAGAAGCGTATACCGGGTATCGACCAACGTAGGTCTAAAGCCGTGCAAACAACATGTGCACATTCTGACCATGCGCAAATGTAATACGGTAATCGTATTTTTCGAGCGACCATGCACCATCCAGCTTCTATACAAGGCACGAGGCCGCGGGTTCAATTCCCAGTCACGGCGGCCATATCTGTACGGAGACGATGCGCTGCAGACATGCTCGTGCACCAGTACGTTTAAGAGCGCGTTAGGAAAGCCGGGATTCAAAATCAGTTCGGAGGCTTCAAGACGTCCTCTGTAGAGGGCGTGTCTATAATGCGCTGAGTGTTGCTTTCAGGACTGTAACTTAAATCAATCAATCAATCAATCAATCAATCAATCAATCAATCAATCAATCAATCAATCAATCAATCAATCAATCAATCAATCAATCAATCAATCAATCAATCAATCAATCACATTTCCCGTGCATAACGTTTGCCCTTAAATTTGCGGAAAGTGGACGAAGGCGGTCACGAAAAGCAGGCGTGCTAATACGGATGGCGCGTATACCTCAAAAGTCCTCACATGCGTGACAGTTTTCACGTCGCCTGTACCTGCATGCACTGACTGACGCCCGTCGCTCCAGTGGATTGTCACGAGTCAGTTTGAGTCACACCAAAGTACCACCCAACGTGAACCACCGAGAATACAGCCACCGCAGCATAGTCTACTGTCTACCGGCCACGAAGGAATGGGTAAAGATAACCCAAATAAAATAAACAGAAAAGCGCCCTGGCGTGCACAGGCCAGACGCGCCGTCATTAGTTTCGTGCCAGGAACGCTCGGCCCACATAATAGGCGTACTTTCATTCTGCCAGACAGCCATGCTTGGCCAGGACAGAAAAGAAAACACAAGAGAGACAAGCGCGGTTGGATAGCGCAGAGCTGGCTACAGAGCGTAATTATACCCGTGCATGCATTTGCGGCATCCTGCACAGCGTTCCATCGTATCCGGCAAAAAAACGACCAGGCGCCGCTGTTGCGAGGGGAAGTGGTGAGGTCCCCAGCTGTGGCTGCGCGCATCACGTGCTCCTGTCCGAACAACGGGGCGTCATGTGGCCAGGGGCGGTTACATGTGCCACTGTCACGTGTTCGCTTGATCGCCTGACGCGTCATGGCTGTTGACATCAACGGATGGCCCATGGGGGAACAAAAAGGAGAGGAGCGAGCATTGCGCAATTCGACTGACGCCCGCTGTGTCGGCTCAACACGTGATTAAAACGTCGGAGCGCGTGGTAGGTTCTAGTACTCTCGGTTGAGTTCTGTTTTTGAACCCCCTCCTTGAACCGATCGAACAGTGCCGAGCGAGCGCGTTTCGATTAAGAAGTACCGGGCACTATACGCCGAAGTATCGGCAAATCTCGTTTATTGCGTAATCTCACCGCAAAGGTCACGTGTTGGGCCGATGGCTTCAAATTGGGTTGGCTTGCCAAGGCTAGCTGCGTGACGTAACGCTCCCTCCTTTCTTTTTCCCCCATGGGATGACCCCACACTCTCCGCTCCTGCTATTTCCCCGTGAGTGTATCGGTTGAGGTGTCCTCACTTGAGAGACAGTTATCGTGCACTCCACACCCAATTTCCATTTTCATTTCCTTCTTCCTTTTAAGAATCACCTCCCCCCCCCTAAAGTGCTGCGCATGCAGCTAACTGCGCATTAATGCAGCCAGCCAAGGAGAGTGTCCACGCGTCCTCTTTATAGCCCTGTTATAATAGTGGAACCATTCACTTGTTTATTTTTACTTCATCTAATTATTTATTTTACGTTGAGAAATGCAAAATGACCGGAACCAAAGGCGCGCTGACGTGCAGTCGACTAAGGCCTCAATTTGGTTGACTGCAAGTCGACCACGACCCATGGCTCCCTAAAATAGTATGAACCAGGAATTCCTCTTCGATAAACTTGCATTTTGGTCAAAACATATGAATATAACTTGAGATATAGATAAGCTGCCCGAACTTGGCATTGCTATAGCTCTCCTAGACGCTCATTAGTATCAGATGGCGCATCTAAACGAATGAAATTTCTTGTTCGTAGTCCGTACACTCGTGATCATCTTGGTACAACCTTCACTCTCGAGCAACAGACATCGTTTTAGCGTAGGCAATCGGTTATGTACGTGGACACGAGCGAAACCCATGTGCACGAGATGCGCCGTGACAGAATGAAAAGGTGCATTGCCGGGGGAAAAAATGAAGGGGGGAGGGGGCGAGGGGTGGAGAATCGTAGCATGAACAAACATTCGAATCTGCAACTATCTCTTGGACGCTAGCTGGATATATATTTCTTCGTTTATATATATATATTTCTTCGATATATATTTGTTCGGATATATATTTCTTCGATTAGGAATCGCAATGGAAAATCTGCGTACTTCTGTCGTCATAAATTCTGGTGCATATTGTCATTTGAGTCGCTGATGCATACGTGATGCTAAAGGATATTAGGCTTTGCAGGTCTAGTGCCAATCTAATGACACTTTAGGTGCGTATTATGTCCACATTAGACACTCAAAGTTCATTTTCATAAGTGAAGGAGGACTACAATTCTATTTAAAAAAAAAGTGCTGGAGCATTCATGCAGTGTTGCAACCTTTCTTTCTTTCTTTCTTTTTTTTTTGATTGTTAGTCTCCTTCGAACATGCAGAACTTCAGTGAGCGATAAAGAGCGGTATTATGTAATAATCGGTGTACGCAATGTCTTAACGCAGCATATGCCAACAAAAAGCATTGTTTTAGACATAAGCGCAGCAATCGGGAAACGAAAATCAAGCACAATTAAGAGGTTGTTGCGCCTGTACTTTGGAAAAGATATGCAGTGACAAGCTACAGTATTCGATTAAACCTTATTGATATGAATAGACATTCAGTGACGGAAGCGTACTTATTCATTAGTCATGAAAATTAGGATAATAACGTACGTGATTGATACATTTGAAATGAAACGCTATAACAGGCTTGACTAGAACGCAGGTCTTTTAACGTAAATGTTATACACGTTTGTTTTGATGCAATCGAGGTGTCCTACATTACTGAAGAAAGTGAACATCGAACGTCGAACCCGAATTCATTCGCCAATTACCTCAGTGCGACGTCACATGTTCTGCAGTATTTTCGGTTATTTCGCTTCTCTCATGCTTGAAGAGTCTATGAAAAGTTGCGTCTAGATTACTATTTTTGGTATTTTGATCCATTCTAACCATTGCGTGATCAATAAAATTGACTGCAACCTCTGTAAGACGTCACTAAGATGTGCGAGTCAGACAGGGCTGTTCAAATGACACACGATGAATTTGGCACTTCACAGCCCTCTTTTAACTGGTCTAAAAAAAGTCAGACACACAACCGACATTGTTCAACAGTTCTTGCGTTGCCTAAATATAACACGTTGATCTCGCTCCCTTTGATACTAGATTAGGATATTAGAATATCAGGTAATAGTGATTCAACGCATGCATGCCAACTTCGACGCTTTACTTTACCAAGGATAAAGGGACACTGCTGCGAGCGGTAGGGGCGGAAGCGCCATCTTGTGATTATGCCAGCTAGCGTTGTCGTCTCCCATAAACGTTGATGAGCTTTCGTCCGTTTTCCTAGATGGTTCAGCAGTGTCTATCGTGTGCGTCTATATATGTCGTTTTCAAATACTATGCGCCCACAATTTTCATGACCAGTAAATGTTTTCGTTTGGACATGTAACACCTACTGCCATACCTAGTCAAAAAATGAAAAAAAAAATAGAAAACCTTCAGGGTCGAGTTTGTCATTCGTTTTACTTTTTTAACAGCGAAGCTCTTTAAGCCGGACGTAAAAACTGGTGTGTACAAAAAACTATCATCATCATGAACGGGTACGTGCCACTGAGATTGGGCAAAGCCCACTACTCTCCACTGGTCCACTCAAAATGAAGACGACGACAGACGGGCGGCAAACACCAATTAAGATTTCTAGACAGACGCAACCAGTAAGTGAGAAAACCTTTAATAAACCGTCGGCATTAACCCAGTGATAAACACCGTGGCCGCACGTTGCAGCTTCGCTGAAGCATCTGTACGGAGTGCTTCAGCGGCACCTACAACGAGAGAATGCTAGAGAACAGGAAAGGCAACGGCGGCTGCGAGAAGACCCCGAAGCGATGGAAGATCTACGCGAACGACTACGTGCCCGTAGATCTATGAGAGGTGCGAACGCTTAATTTCAGCGCAAGCTTCTGTCTCTGGAGTTTGAACACCCGTGTCGTGTCTGTGACTGTCTGTGGTTTAACTCGAACCTCTGCCAGTCCCACATGGGCGGAGCCACCGGGCCGGCCCCCGTAAGGGGTACCCAGGCCCCTTCAGGACCTTTAATAAAGTTAATTCTCTCTCTCTCTCTCTCTGCGCTGAGAATCAGCGTAGAAACAAGGTAGCATCACCGAGCTAAAGCCTAGCTACGACCTAGAAGCAACCAAGAAACAACCTGCATCACCTAGCTAAGGCCTAGAAACAACCTCGAAGCAACCAGATTAGTCTTCAGAATTATCCAGTTTCGCAGTGTCAAGCCTTGCGCGGCTTAGTGCAGGCTTCGCCTGACTTTTTTCGAGAAAAGCCGGGAGGCAAGACATGTGCGAGGAGCGCTGCTTTTGCCAAGTCGTCGAACTTGGCAAGTTGGATTAAAATTTAAAGATGAATCAGTGTCGCTTCATAGCGTTTTTCTCATCATCGTAATAATCACCGCGTACTGTTAATTGTACCGGTTGTAACGTTTACCTCCCGCAGTTCTCGGGCAAACCTTGTGAATATACGCCTGGGTCTTTTTTCCACGGCTTCAGAACGTCTCGTATCGCATCTCCTTTCAACTCACATAGATGGCGGCAGCGCAGAATAGTATATTGGACATGTGTGCTGAGGCTTCCAATTAATGCTCCTAGTCGAACCGGTTGTTTCTTATCAATTAGCGGCAATCGATTCTAGTCTCTTCAGCTGCCGAGACGCGTTTTACGTTACTTAACAATCAAAATCACAAGGACACAAATATTCGATTCGTTGACCGTCGTCGTGACACACCGCTCGAACTGAAGCGTCGAGCGAGCTTCTTGTTGCATGTTTTGCAGCATCAATTTCCGCGTGTTCGGAAACTTCCTTAAACGTTCAACAATGATAACTTCGAATATAAAATATATAGTAATATATAGTAGAACCTGATTAAAACGAACACTGATGCAGCGAGTTACTTGTTAAAGCGAACCAATTACCAAACACGCTTTATGTCAGTGATATTTGTTATTTTTAAAACGCAACAGAAAACGCGAGAACCGCCGCCATGTCGGTTGCAACGGAGAAATACCCGGTTCGCGAGAGGCTCAGAACTCTAAAGCTACCATAAAAAGTGACATAAATATTGAAAGACAATTCAGAACCACATTTTTTCTTTATATGTGGCTGTGACATTAAAAGTTTGAATAAAAATGGAGTTAGGAAAGTGGACCACGTCGTGGTGCCCGAGGATAGCAACAGTACCGACAGCGAAGATGATATTGAACTTAAATAACTACCGACAAGCAGTACGGACGCCGCGGTCATGGCCAGGAGTCTGAGAAGCTACCTGTATAAGCTCCCGACGCTCGAAAGCGCTGGAGTAGAAAATTCCCTTTCGTTCATGGACACTGTGCAAAATTTCATTCTGCACAGTGTTGTGAAAGCCCACCAGACAGATCGCATCCTTCTTGAAATAAATGTGAACGCAGGCACGTTTTGTCAAACGAACTTTGTTCCACTGTAATTTCGCCTTCTCATGTCCCGGTCGAAATGCGACAAGGAGACAAGTAAGGGTTACCTCACTTTTGTTAAGTATGAAGCCTATAATACCGAGCTTTTTGTATCAAGGGTATTGCGCGAGTCAGACTACCAGTTTGTTAGGGCGAATTTTCATTCCTACATTTACCACGAATATCGGATATAACGAGCTAATTTTTAGTCCCGATGCTACTTCGTTATAACGAACTTCGACTGTAAATGCATTTTATTATTTCCCTGCTGACACTGTGATTCTGAAAAAAAAAATGCCCCCAGCTCCCTGAAGGGAATCATGAGGAAATGCGAATGCATTTCTTGCGCCGAGAGAGCGTACCGTTGCCGTCAGACATTCGCCTTCACCGACTTCTGCCATCGCCTTGAGAGGCGCCCAGCCAGCGAACGGTCGAGAGTGAGGCGCGAGCGGACGGGAGAGTGGGGCGCAGGGAGGAGAGAGAGCGAACGGCGAGAGAAGGAGCGGCGAAGCTGCTACCCTCTCCTACACTCTCTCGCACCACATGCTCCGGTTGCTAGGGGCGAGGATAAGCGCGCGCGCCCGCAGCTGTTGCTATGGGAGAGGGCGCCGCGGACAACGCCGGACGCCTGACATAGCCCGACTAAGAAATGCATTCGCATTTAAAACTGCTTGAATTCTCCATTAGGAGTACACAATATCTAGTTTGCTGAAGAAAAAAAAGGAAATCATAAGAGTCTGTCACAAGGCTAGGATCATGTAATATAACGGGATGTCGTGCAGTCTGCGAGAAACAGAAGGAATGTGCAATGGTCCACCTCTCTTGTCGAAGCCGCTGCCCTGCACCTGTCGACTTATTCCGCGGTCGCCATCCCTGAAAACGTGAGGCTCACTGAGGGCGAGGTGAACCGTCCTCACCAACAGCTTATTCACATCTATTGAATGACTTCGGTCAACCTGGGCAACGATCCCGTCGGCGTAAGGTCAAGGCCGAATGAACGGACGTCAACTTGGAACGCCTTCCATACACGGTGACGATATTCTTCGTTTCTCGATCACGTGTCTGGTACAGAGGTGTACTGCTAAAGCTCCTTAATATGTCTTTACTTCCACAACGATCTCGGCGTCAGCAAAAAAGAACCCCACGGGACGACGGTCGTAACCATATCGTTATCTTATGCGCATGCGCTGTCATATCGTTTGAAGAACACTGCTCGAATATTCAGGATCAATGCGGCTTTTTCTGTCTGGAATGATCCGGGCAGTTTATGCTCGATCGGCGGCAACACGCTCGACGCAGGAGGGTGAGTTGCCGCACGCGGAGGTATACCATTGATCATAAGGTTGAGCTCGTTCCGTATAAGACAAACATTGTGTGTTGCATTCAATTGTCTTGTGGGCGGATATATGCGTACCAGACAAGTCGCTGTACAAATGGACGTTTTAGGAAGCACCAGTCGTACTTAAGGATGAAGACCACTCATGCAATTTGGCTCTTTCATTTTCGTTGTGGTATCTAGATTCATATATATATATGTGCGTGTGTGTGTGCCTCAGAGCAGCCTATTTTGCATACCGACCCACCCCCTTTGTAAGTAATCGTGGGAAACTACCTGAAGTTGGAGAACAATTAACGAGAAAGAGTAAGAGAAGATTGATGGCTACAGTAGTAAAGAAACAAAACATCAGGCTCGTTATCTCCGGACTGAACAGGGCCATGCAAGACAATCCCAAGTCAACTCTGTCACAAGTGTTTACACGTACAGCTGTGCTTTTGCGGTCTCGTAACAAGACCAGGTCAAGTGTGTTGTTTCCGCGGAGGTCGTTATCGCTTGCTTTCCGGTAGTCTCGCATTTACCGCACTCGGGCGGTATTCCCGATAAGAAAACAGCTGTGTGTTCCCGATCCGTACAGATTACACGGTGAAAATTATCAGAAGTTAGCCGGTAGCCGTATTCTTCCAAAGCAACGTCGAGCGGCGCCGCTGCTCTTATCGTAACTGGGAATATCCACGGCGCGTCTCCTTTCGCCGCAACACTGCCGCCCCGCTTCCGCGCACGCGCAGAGCTCTCGGATTGCATCTGTGGTGCGTCACAATGTAACTATTGCTGACTGCTCCAGGCCGAGATAGGAGCGCATGCGCCCACGTATCCTTACTACCGCAGCTGCCAAATTCGGCGACAAACCGCCTTCGCCGGCAGCGTCTATCCCCAGTAACGCATAGCTCGGCCGCGCGAACGTCGCGCCAAAACTTGAACTTGGGTTCCTTATAGCTATACTGGCTATAGCGTAAATGGGTCGTTTCAGTCGCGTCGCTGTCCTTTAAAAGCACAGCGCCTCGGTGAAATAGCAGTCAGTGCTCAATTTAGGAAGAGACCATCGAAATAAACTCGAATACAGTTAACTTTGTCCTTCGTCGAAAAACATAGGCACCTCTTCAGTAAACACTATTGCTGTAAACCATGTAGCTTGAAGAGAAATACTATCACATATATAAAAAGAAGGGGAACTGTTAAAGAGGCTCGTTTCTTCGATGCACACAATTAAATGAAACCAATAGACAATTAAATCATGCACGGAATACATAGGGAGCGTTATTTGTTGTCTATTACTATAGCGTAGCAATTACGACGTACATTGGAATTAATTAAAGTTCACGAAAAACACCCCTTCCATCGGTGGGGTCCGCACCCACAAATTTTGAGCAGTGGAAGCGCGGCCATGTGTATGTACCACATGCGTTGCACCCAAAAGAAGGTTGCTGTGCTGTTGTTTTATGGCATTGAATGAAATTTCAAAAAAAAAAATATGTGCTATTTGCAAATTTCTGGCGAATCTTGCCCCACCATGCCTTATATTTCTCTTTCCATATTCGTTCATTAATTAATTAATTAATATTGCAGTAAATTGGGCTATCGTAGGAATGGATTCATATATTGACACAGCACCGTCATAAAACATCCTTCAACTTAAGTTCCTTACAGAACTTTAGGAATAGTGGTTGCTGAATAATCGAAAAAACAACAGGTATTAAACACAGCATGGATTAAGTTAGCTTATTCAGGAATTCCCCTAAAGGCAACTTGCATTTAATGTCCCTGAAACATCGTATTAGAACGCGGTTGCAATGCTGCAAGCTTACGTGTATGGCTATTCCTAGTATGTTTCAGTTTGGCGAGAGACATATATGGTTGCTATTTAACGAGTAACACGAGGTATTAATAACGTTATGCAACAATTCGACGCATTCAAGATCGCGTCGCACGAGCAGAGGTTGCAAAGTTAGCACAACAACGTGAGATTGAGCTGACATGTTCCAGTCATAACGACGGTATATGAAACGAATTGCTTTCTTCTGAATTTATTCACCGATTCTTCTGCCAGCTTTCCCCGCCCTGTAGTGTAGTGTGGCAAACAGTTGCAGCCTGGATAACCTTCGTAATTTTCCTTGGCCTCTTCTCTTCTCACCCGAACGCTGGGCATACAAAAATTTCGCGTAGGACTTGCACGCACTGGACAAGGCATCACGATCTAGAGTTTAAACGCTATGCACCTTGAGGAGACACTGAAAAGCTGAAGTTATATCGGCTGTATTTTTGAACATCGCAGCTGACGGTGACTGCAGAGCTATGCAGGGCCCCAGAGGAAGAATATTTGGCTCGTATGTCAAGGTCTACATCTTCAGTTATTCGTCTTCGTCGCCGTCATTCTCGATGTCTTTTCAGGAAGACGTTAGAGGATTGCTGCTAACGACATCGGTCTGTTAAAATGTTTGGTTTGCGTACAATAGAGTTGCACGAGTGGCTGTACACTGACAGTGACGCCGTATACCGCACGTGACTGACAGACTGTTACGTTGTGTGTGTGCTCTCTCTCTCTGTCCCTTTCTCTCTATCTCTATCTTTAAAACTCCCCCATCCCTTTCCCCTGTGCAGGGTAGCATACCGGTTATTCTAAACTGGTTAACATCCCTGCCTTTCCTCTCTCTCTCCCCTGTTTCCTTTAATTTGTCAAAATAATCTAATATCTCATTCTTTATGTCCTTCGGTTTGATTCAGTCAATGGCGAAATGGTGAGGGCAACTCATGGAGGCATCTGCGACCTTTCTCGGGTGACCTTTACTCTTCTAGTTGCACACTGTCCTCAAGGGTGGCCCAAAGGGCACCAGTGGAACGCAGCGGTCGTCGCACGATCAAGCGTGAAAGCGCATATCCTTCGTTTCACCAGAGAGTAAAGGAGTGGGGCAATTGCGGAAGCAGAGGGCTGCCCTACAAGGACGGGATGCAAATGGTGCCGCCGTACGAGCAGCCTCTGCGTTGTGCCACTTCGGGTGCCGCCACTTGGTCGCCCGTCCTCGACGTCGCTGAGGTCAGGGTCGGGTACCGCGCTGTGGCAATCCGTGTGCAGAGAATAACATCTTCCGCTGGTTCAACCGCGGGCTGCGCGTATACACTTGCCAGAGGGCACCCTGAATTGGACTGAGTTCACGGCGAAGAGCGATCGCGCTGTTTTGAAAATGATTGGTGACAGAGTCGGGCAGATTTAGGCCAACGTATCATTGTCTGTCTATGCGTCTCTCATCGACTGCGCATCGTGGGGCAAGAACCATGCCAAGCTGCTAGACAGCAGCTTGTTGTTCTTGTCCTCGCGTTCGTCATGTTGTTGACGCTAATGAATGCCCAATTGATCGATCGATCGATCGATTGACTGACTGATTGATTGATTAATTGACTGACTCTTAAAGTGCAATATCTTCAGCTCATAGACATCCTATAGGAAGTACTTGCTGTAGTGAAGCAGATGCGCCTTATTATCGGTGGAACCTTAATAATAATAATAATAATAATAATAATAATAATAATAATAATAATAATAATAATATCTGGGGTTTAATGTCCCAAAACACGATATGATTATGAGAGACGCCGTAGTGGAGGGCTCCGGAAATTTCGACCACCTGGGGTTCTTTAACGTGCACCTAAATCTAAGTACACGGGCCTCAAACGTTTTCGCCTCCATCGAAAATGCAGCCGCCGCGGCCGGGATTCGATCCCGCGACCTTCACGTCAGCAGTCGAGCGCCATAACCACTAGACCACCGTGGCGGGGCGGTGGAACCTTAAGGAAAACGGCGAGAACCCTAGCTGTCATTGCGAGAAAACATGCGCTATTCGATCACGACGTATACATTGTTCGGTAAACACGACCTCGTAACTCTACAAACAGCCTAAGTTTTCGTACTTAAGGAAAATGTAATAATATTGGCCATTGCGCGGACCGCGGCTGTATATAGCGTAAAACGTGCTGGGGGTTTTAAGGAAGACGCGTTCTTCGTCGAACTCACGCAGTTTTTGTTGCTGTCCTTATCTCTAACAACACATACCAGGGGCCTCAATGGCAATCGCATTAATTACTCGCCAATTGCAATTAATAACGCTTTGTTCGGGTAAGCTACAGATACGGGACTGCTTACTAGCATTGTTTTTTTTTTTTCGTGAGGTTCGCTACGGTGTCACCACGCATTGAAACATAAGCGTGGAACTAAATCTCTATATTTGAATATCGGCGTCCAGATTTGAGTAATTCTTGAGATCAGTACCGATATGTTTCTCGAATCCTGACGCCAAATTCGCTTCAGAAATGATCCATATGTGAGACATGGGAAACGAGTCCTTTCGAATGGCAGCGTTACGTAACATTTTGTTAGCACCCTCCCCTTTGGTCCTAACTTCTTCACTTTCCCGGCCCTCGCGGGACTAAGTTTCGTTCGTGACGGCGGCCCGCCATCTGTGGTGAACTTCAGACCCCTGACATATACGGTATACCGTAGCGACACCGTGCCTTCGAATGCGTATATACATATATGTATATACGCATTCGAAGGCACGGTGTCGCTGGCAGTAATAAAATGGGTGTTGACGTAGAATTGGAAAAAAAAAATGCTATAGCAAAGTACTGACGTGTCGGTCCTGGTCCCGATCTTAAGGGTCATGCATTAACAGAGCAGAAATTTGCATTTTTCCGTGGCACCCGTGTCCTGGACAGCTCTATGACCGGGAGTGCATTTTCAGTCAGGGGGCTCTAAATGCTGTCCGCCGTATAAGAGCTCCGTCTTGTCGGTGTCACGTCGGCAGTAGTCAGGCGAGGAGACATGACTGTTTTCGAGCTACCGGCAGAGCGAGGAAGTGAAATGCGAAAGGAAAATCTGATCAGCTCTTGCAGAGATGTAAGAGACGACAACACCACACGCGTTCCTGACAGGACACGGAATGTGAGTATATATGCGTACGTTTGTGCCCATTTGTGCGTGGAAACACATTTATGTGTTTTTGTTCACGTATCTTAGCAGCTTCAAATGTACCTTTAACCCACAGTTTTACACCTATTTATAAGTACCGTGTTTGTCATTCCATTTCAGGTTACGGTGCTCGGCTGCTGACCGGAAAGTCGCGGGTTCGATCCCCGCCACGGCGGTCGCATTTCGATGGCGGCAAAATGCTAGTCTCGTGTACTGTGGGATGTCAGCGCATTTTAAAGAACACCAAATGATCGAAATTTCCGGAGCCCTCCACTACGGCGTTCCTCATAATCATATCATTGTTACGGCACGTAAAACTTCGAAAATTATTATTATTATAATTTCAGGGTATGATGCTTCATTATAGCTTAACCGAGACCGCAGGCGGTGCTGCGATGATAAATAAATAAATAAATAAATAAATAAATAAATAAATAAATAAATAAATAAATAAATAAATAAATAAATAGTATGAAGGGCGACGTGATGTGTACGCTCCAACTTAGGGACCAAAGCTATAACAGCGAAATGCGAAAGTATGCCGGGCGAATGCCATTGCAATGAACCGTCGAATGAGAGAACAGAAAAAAAAAAAAAAACACGAGTAAAGGGGACGAGGTCTGTGTGACGAGCTGCTCCAGCTGATCTCTCTCTCTCTCTCCTTCTCTACGTCATTGACCGACTGAAAGGGTGAGTCACATCGATCTGTACACACTCCACTCGAGGATTTTCGCATAGTGAACTGCATTCGTTAGCGGCATTCCTACCGCTGTTCGCTGGTTGTCCCCGTCGTTGTGTACACAAGCACGCCTGACTTCACGCTCGACCGAACAGCCTCGTGTCTTGGAAAGAACGGCAATCCGCCGAACCTTTGCATCTTGGATTGACACGGCGACCGCGGTTTATGGAGGCGCTGCGTTTCTACTTTATTAATAATTAAAGAAAATATTATAATTCCATTCTGCTATCAGTAAACGCTATGCAACCAAGATGGAATATCACAGGAATATGGAGGCTCGAAGCAAATAACAGTGGTCGAACATGAAATGTCACTGAAACCGACATTTCTTTGTCGTCGCTGGCCTGTCCAAGACACCTCTTATTGTCGAAACCTTGGCTCCATCGACATCCCTCAGTCAAACTATGTTATTACGACAATACAGTATTCAGAGTGGGATCCTAAATGCTTATTCAGGAGGTCGCATAAAAAGTGAATCTATTGTGAGCCATTAGGGCGCTTACGTCTCATTCCCTCTATTTCTTTAACAGACATTGAAGATTAATGTAATGCCTTTTCAAAAGAATCACTATGTGAGCCGAAAGGAAAAGGGGAAGACTAAGGTTACCTTAAACATTTATGGTGACTACGCTGAAAACCCACTCGCCAAGCTGACTCGGTAGTACCTAAAAGAGACAGGGGCACTTAAAAACAGACAAGCGAAAGTAAAAGCTGCGGCGAGAAGCCCTTCAAAAAAAAAAAAAAAAAAAACACGGAGCGGGGTAAATGGTTTACCACGGACGTAAGTCGAACTAAACATAGAACCTCAAGCAAAGCTGCGCCGAACAGTCTTCGTTGAATACAAGATATAGTACCTATTCGGATGCCACGGACAAGTAAGCAATTAGACAAAGCCTGCGAGAACGTTCTTACCCGCGGTTATAAATAGGTGCCTTTTATTTTTATATAGCAACGAAGGAATGGATACAGCTCGTAACTATGTTCAGTTACGGCTCTGTAGATGATTAAGCTTTAACAGCGTTCAAGAAGTTTAATAGCTGCATGCATATAAACGGGCAGAAATATCCGCACGAACGGTGACACGAACGCGGAAGAATCGCAGCCGCGGCGGTTATGAGCGCACACACTCGACCGCTACGCGGGGTGACTGACCTGTTGGCGAGGACCCACTGGGACGTCGAAGGCGGCTCAAGGAGTGCCTTTGCCATCACCATACCGCCGTCGCGCTCTCTGAAGGAATCCGAGGCACACGCTATGTCCAATCCAACGGCCCCAAACACGAACAAACGGAACCCGGCAGTTCGCAACACTGTACGCGTTGTCACAGTCGAACTCGAAGCGCCGAAGTCGACGACTTCAATGGCGTTCAGCCACTGGGACAGCAGAGAGGAAGACTGTGTACGGCGGAGAGCGGATTCCACCGCGGTTAACCGCGAGCTATTCAGCAGCAGCTAGTGAAGTCGCGACACACGTGCCCGCACAGACAGGGGTGGGAATGATGCGAGAGGACCGAGTCGCCGGGCGTCCTATATACCTTTCGCTCGACTCCCTTTCCACCGAGGTCTGCTGAGCTCAGGTCCTTCCGCAGACCGACGACACACGGTCCTACCTTTCTTTTTTTTTTCTCTCTTCCTTCTTCGCATGCCCGACTCCCGAAGGGAGACAGAGGTGTTGCAAACCGCAGCCGCAATCAGCAGCCGTTCATGCGTGCGCGGAAAGGGCGTATATCTCGGTGTGTGTGTGTGTACCTGACTCGCAAAAGATGTCGTTATGTGCTTGTCGAGCAACCTCTGGCTCCTCGACTTGAATCGAGCCGCGAAAGAATGGGAGGATGGTACACAGAGAAAGGAGGTATAGGAGGAGGGCGAGGAAACCGTTATCTGAAGCACGCGCGGAACGGAGGTACGACACACGACTTTTCCATCCATTGTCAGCGCGGGCGCGGGTCCGCGAGTGCTCGTGCCCCCGACTTGTTTGAAGACACGAGCGCTGACTTCGGAACAAGGAAGAAAGGTCGAGCAACTTAGCGTACACTCATTGTTAATTGCATACAGCGGTCAGCGGCAACGTGGTTTAATTAGATAAATGATTGGCACGCGCATATAGAAAGAACCTGGCCTTGTATCGGAAAACTCGCACGACTGACGACCCCTTGTGCAACTGCTGCTTACAATCGTTGCGCGACGGTAACCAATGGTAGCGAATAGGTGCAATAGCGACAATTGTATGCGTACGCAGGGGGCATGACCATCGATTTCGGGCGCGTTTTCCATCTCCTAAAGAGCGCAACAGCAAAACTTCCGGTCGCCGTCACATGCGGTAGAGTCACGTCACGTGAGCAGAAACGCCATGCATTATGTCATACCACGGCGGTACAATTTGAACGAAAGGAAACGTTCTGCATGGAGTTGTATAAGTATCGCCTGCCAGTGTCAGTGGTTGGCCCGTGTCACTGGGGAGGCTAGCAATCTACGTCATGCAGCTTGGCGGTTCTGACAATGTTGCCAGTATCCCTACTGCCAGAACCACAGTCGAAGGCGATGTGTCGCTAAACCAGAGACGTCAAACGTGGCGTCACTGCTCAAGTCGCGTGACCCTCCCACACATGACGGCGACCGAAAGTGCCGCTATCGAGCTATTTAGGGTATGGAAACTCGCCCCTGCGTGTGGTATCCCTTACGTTCTTTGTTCTGGACACCCTTCTCGCTGAGTTTCAGACGACAGTGCACTCTGCGAAGGAAGCGGACGGGCCGTCCCGTCTGATTATCTTCGGTCGCATCTGTACTGTCTCGTTCATTATCGGGGCGATCTGTGAAACGCCGGAGGCGAACGAGCCGTCATCACTGCCGTCGTTACACGTAATCTTAACCGGCTGAGACAACGTGTCGCGTGGCGGACGTCGTTCGATAAGCTGTAGTGCCGCCGCTTCGTTCTGTGCCACTCCATCGACGTGCGCTCGAGATCTTTGCAATAATACGTGCTTGACACCTTTGCCCTCCGCCACTCTTTGCCACACACCCTATCTCTCTTCTCTGTGTTTTCTATATTTCCTACCCACTTTTTTTTTCTTCTTCCTTGTAATCTCTACCATCCATTGCCGCGCAATTCCTGCGCGAAAACGTATCACATCTCGCCGAAGTTCCGCGACATCAGCAGGCGATGACGTCAATGATATCGCGCGCCGACATTCGTACTGCACAATTGAGAGAGCTGCAGTCCGAATGCTCAACGGGGGAGGCCCCGCCAAACAGTGGGCGCTGTGCGCGATGCCCAAGACTGTGACGTTTCGGGTTCGGCGTACGCGAATCAGCTGCGATATAACGCACGAAGGACAGAAGAAAACGCATACTCGGACAAATAATGAGCTCCTCTTCTGTTGCATATGATAAGGTCGACATGAATGGAATTTTCCTACCCAAGTGTCTCTATTGTTTAGAATGTATGTTTGTGGTGCTGTATATGCAAGAACAGAGCGAGGCACTTCCCGCTTCTCACGCGCGATAATGCGGCTCGACGGTGATGCGCACGGCTTGGCAAAGCAGGACAGTCGAAGTCGTCGCACCTCGGTAAAGAAATATACGATATGAGCGTTTTGCTCAGAGCAGGGGCTTGCTTCAACTGATAACGTGGAGGGGTGTACTGAGAATGTAGATCAACGCGCAACGGGAACGTAAACAAAGAGCGCGAGTGCTGTAAACGATCGATGAATGATCTTCTCTGTATAAACGTCGCCCCTGCTTTGAATTAGCGTTACCAGCGTTATGCCTGGTCGTACGCATCACTTTTTGGAGAACCTCCGTCGTTGTGAGTGAGTGCCATTGAGTGAGTGAGTGAGTGAGTGAGTGAGTGAGAGTTTGTGTGTGTGTGTGCGCTTTATAGATAGATAGATAGATAGATAGATAGATAGATAGATAGATAGATAGATAGATAGATAGATAGATAGATAGATAGATAGATAGATAGATAGATAGATAGATAGATAGATAGATAGATAGATAGATAGATAGATAGATAGATAGATAGATATGTAAAGGAAAGAAAGGGAGTTCAACCAGAGCAGATCTCCAGTTCACTGCCCTGTTCTTTGGAAGGGGAAAGGTGCGTAAAAGAATGAAATTCGAGAAGTGAGCGTGATCATAATGCAAAGCCATTAAGATTACGGCAATGTCGGACTAATGCACAAGACAATGTCGATGCAAAGTCACAATCTTCAGTCCTCTTTCTCAGCGACTCGTGTTGAAGTCTGTGCAGGCCAGTGCCCTAGAATTTCGCATTCTGTGAATGGGCCACCGTCCGGCTGGCATAGCGCAGTTGTAGGCTTTCGCTAGTGTTCTGATCTTTAGTGTCAGCAAAATGGACGGCCAATTTTCAAGCGAAGCTTTTTGTAACTCACGGAATTCCGGGACAGCGTCGTACGTGAAAGCCCCGGTGCTCTCTGATGTACAGATATACGGCCCTCGAAGGTTCGCCGGACGCGTAAGTACTTGTATGCGCCGTTTTCCAGTAATTGATGCACGCATGACCGTCGTTGTTGCCTCTATACTGAAGTGTTGCTCTTCTAAGCACGTCGATAAAGATCCCGTTTCCGGCACGGAGGAAGGAAACAGTAAGGAGGGAGTATTGCTTACACACGTGGTCGTGGGAGGCGCGACTCGCTGAACGGACCCTGGGAAGCCAACTACCCTACTTGGAAGAGGGGCTCCACCCGCAATGAACCACTTTTTTTTTTCAATAAATGCTGTTTCTCTCTATCTCAATGCGATAGAAAGAAAGAAGAAAAGAAAGAAGGAAAGAAAGAGAGAGACCGAAAGAAAGAAGAGTAGTACGTCAGGCACGCACAAGCCAAGCCTCGCTTGCCACCATTTTCCCAATACGGCAAGGGCTCCTGAATTTCATTGAGCAGCGCAGCGACCACGGTACTTGTGCACCGTTCTGTCACCACAGGCCTTTAACCCTTCAGTGGCCGGTGTGTTTATTGTACGGCCTCCCCAGCTTACGCCAGCAAGTCTGATGAAAAAAGAACACATAACTGCTAGTATGCGGTTCTGTTTCTACAGTGTGCCATTTGTGCTCCTTCGCAACCAACGTTTCGTACTATTCGTTTAGGTATTAAGAGATAAAAAATACTTCGTAAGCTAAACAAAAAAAAAAAAACCCCGCTTGAATAACGTTATATGCTACGCAGCCTTCGTCCTTCAAAATTCTGTTTTATACATACGCTGCTTTTGATCGCAGTGGCGTTTTCAACACGCCATAAAGAGACTTTTCGAATGTGAACAGCTCAACAAACCAATTACTATATGGTTAATTATCATTCTACCTAAGTTATTGGTCAGAAGCCGTCTTCTTTTTTCTGTCAGATATGCTCTCCACGATACGATTTAATGATCAGCAAGGTGTTGAAATATTTTCTATATGTGAAACATTCGTTGCGATAGCCCATTTGCTTTACGCTACTGAAAAATCGTCGTACAATCTCCAGCTGGAGTGGACCACTCACTTAGTGGACTCCCACATACCCCTATGCTAGTTTCCTTCGCCAGTGCCCCTCCACTCATGAGCCACTTACTGGGCGCACTCCGAAAATGCGCCCCACCTTCTGGGTTGCATCAAGCACAGGAACAAATACAGCAGTATATAAGCCTTATTGAAGAAATAATCAGACTTTGCGTGGGTAGCCCACGAAGGCAACTACCATAGAAGTTCAATACGCGTTGGCTAAGCGGGTTTGTCGGTACGTACTCATAGTTATTCCCAAAACAGCGCCCAAACGGGACATGAACCACACAACACAACGCCTGTGTAGTGTGGTTCTTTAATGTCCCGTTTGCGCGCTGTTTTGGGAATATCCTAGAAGGCAGCACCTAGTCCGGCGCTTCGCTGGCTCTTGCCATCCTCTCCGCTCTCTGGATCAGTCGAAACTGGACAGCAGTGCTTTCCACAGCTCCTTCGTGGTGTTCTATTTACGCAGCGTGCACTCCTACGCAATGTGGTAGAGAGTCGGTGTAGCCCCGCATCACAGGCATTCGTCTCTACAGGCTGTATGCGATGTGCCATGTGCAGGTTCGTGTAGGTGTCTGTCTAGACGTCTACAAGAACCTGCACGTGTTACACACGTTGAATCTGTTAGTGGCCTGTCTGTAAAGCCTATACGCCAGGAAGCGGCATCCTCCGTTTTTAGTCTTCGATGGCGTTTCGATGTCACAAGCGACGCCCTCTATGGTAGTTCGGATGGTTGATCGCTCGAGGTCGTCTGGGTCCAGGTATTGTGAGGTCGGCGGCGTGATGAGTGCTCGGTTATGTACGAAGCCTCCAGCTGCTCTGTCGGCTTGCAGGCAAGAAGGATGAGGGCACACGAGTCTACACGTGCAGTCTAAGAAAAAAAAAAAAAAGAGAGTCCTTTGGTTCTTTTTAACAGCGGAGCAGTTTAAGCTCGTAGAAACTACGTTAGCAATGCCCAAGTGCTACCATCATCACGGACGCAATAACTCGGCCTGCACACGCCCTCTTCGTCCACTTCATCTTCTGCTTCGCTTCTGGTACACGTGCGCTGATTTGTCCGGCGTGGGATGCAATAACTCGGATGGGCGAGAGAACGAGCACAGAGAGAGAGAGAGAGAGAAAGAAACAGACACAAAATAGAGATAAAAACACAGAGAGCAAGACAGAAAGCGAAATGAAGAGAGAGAGAGACAGAGAGAATCAAAGAAAGAGAGAAAAGAAAGAGAGGAGAAATAGACAGAGAGAAAGAGGAAGCGAGAAATAGAGAGAAAGAAAGAAATAGAAATAAACAGAGACAAAAAAGAGATAGAGAAAACAGAGAGAAAGAAAGAAAGAAAGAAAGAAAGAAAGAAAGAAAGAAAGAAAGAAAGAAAGAAAGAAAGAAAGAAAGAAAGAAAGAAAGAAAGAAAGAAAGAAGAAAGAAAGGCAAGTCACCGCGTATCAGCGATAATCTGCAGCGATTCTTGATTAAGGGAGAGCAGTGGGAGACCACACTGCTAAGCGCAGACCCAGAAGTGCAACTCGAAGGTCCTTCGGCAAGCCGAGGATGCGGTCAGAGCACAAGGACTCATGGCTGCCACCTAGGGAAGGGAGCCCATCCTTCCCAATCTTGCCGTTTTAAATAAAAGTTATTTCCTCCTCCTCCTGACGGACTAAAAGCGATCCGCTGTATAACGCTATATCGGGGATTATCAGGGATTGGATATCAGGTCGATATTAGGGATTGCACATTCCAGGAAAATTCCGACTTTGAGAAAATTGAATTCCTAACCCGCGGTTTCCCTGATAGTATGATGGTCCTTTCGTTGCGCCGTTCTGGGGGCTGACGAACGCTGGAAATAGCGTAAAAGACGCCACGCCGATTCAGCCCGAAAACAGAGTTCCGGGGACGGCCGCCACCTATAATAAAACTGCGCGCTTACATTAGCAGGGAGCATTGCGCAATGAGAAACAAGGAAAGAAAAGCAGCATGCCAGGCACGCCTATACGCCAAGCTTCGCTTGACTCCCTTTCCTCGCTAAGGGAAGGGCTCGTGATTTTTTACAGCGAAAGCTGTTATGAGATCATTTCACCGGCCGTTTTTGGCGCCGTAGTTGTCCGCCGCCGCCGCCGCCGCCGGTGTCCGTAACCAGTATCGCTCGAAATAAGAAAAAAATTCCAGGATGGAATGAGGTTCGAACCTGGGCCCTCTGCGTGGGAGCCCAGTATTGAACCTCTGAGCCATGCCGGTGCTTTTTTTTTTTTTTTTTTTTTTCTTTCATGGTATTTATTACAAATGTGTGTAACTAGCATACATAGCGAACAAAATATTCAAGGCGGTCTCTACCAGCGTGCAAGCGATACACAGAAGCATTCTCTAGTTCACGAAAAGATCTATATAATGCCATATTAGATATGTTGTTTCCTGCACCTTTGTACCGCTCACTATATGCTGGATTGCCTGGAGACGACGTGCTTGTGCGTGTGAAGAAAATGCCTATTTCACCAACATCCAAGACATTCTTCTACAAAGTGCATACACAGACGCTGCCTGTGAAGACCTGGTTAAGCAGCAAAGGCATCTTTGTATCTTCAGTTAACTGTCGCCTCTGTGAAGTTCCGGAAACTATAGAACATTGCTTCATCAGCTGTAAAGACGCCATACTCTTCTGGGACGTTCTACAAAGGGCTTTTAAAAAACAACTCGATTTAAATTCGTATAGCATACGTTATCTCATGCCACCCAAAAGCCATTCTATTCCTGTTGACATGCTATTACTAATGGGTATGCACAGTTTATGGAAAACTCGCATGCTAGACAGACATGCGGAACCCATGGTATCATCGCGGTTGCATCTCATTCAAATGGCTCTTCAGCTAAAAGACTTTTACAAACAATTAGAGTTTCAACCGGACTGGTATCCACTCTTCATGAGCCATGCCGGTGCTTTAAACTGCTTTGCAAAAAGGTCCTATACAGGCTTCATGTCGGAAAGGAACCACTTTAGCATATGCATTATAGCGTGGTAGAAGAGTAAAATAAGCACCAAGCGTCACAGAACGCGAATTCTGTAACAAGGCGTCACACAATGCGAATTGCGCAACGAGTAGGTTGCTGAATGCTTCCAACCCATTACAAAGGACTCTGCCATAATTCTTCATCGTCATCAGGCACAGCATCAACAAAGTGCACATAATGCCTTACATGCGTATAGCAGGTACCAACGCTCTCCGTAGAATGGCGAAAAATGGCACAGTGCATGCCTGCTGCCCTACTTCTCAAAAATTACAATGATTTATAGCGTAGTGGGTTCCTCGCAAGTGCACTTGTATTGGTTGCCAAGGAAGCCCATAAGCGCATGATCCATTTCCTCGGGGTCTCAGTAAAGTTCTTCGCCCCCCCCCCCCCCCCCGGTTTCTCTCCCACGTCAACGTATGTTATACAGCATGACGGGAGAGGGAAATAGCGACCGGGCGTCACCCAATGCAAATTACATAACTGGTGGGCCGTTTAAACATTCTAACCCATTACAAAGGGCTGAGCCATAATTCTTCATCGTCATCAGTCGTCGCGTCAACAAAGTGCACATAATGCCTTACAGACGTGTAGCTGGTGCCTCGCGTCTCCACAGAATGACGAATAATGGCTTAGTAGGTGCTTCCCAACTTCACAAAAATTGTGATTTATGGCGTAGTGGGTACCTTTCTAGTGTACTTGTATTGTAACCCCAAGAGAGCTTAACGGCCTCTAGAAACGCGGCTCTTCCAGCTTTCGCTGTGACTATGCTGCGGTTTCAGCGCAGGCCTGGCGTTTTTTTTTTATCGAGTGGCCATGTTTAAAGGTACGGTGAACGATTCGCAGTACTTCGAACTCTAGTGGGGAAGATTCGTCGCACGTATGAACAGTACTGGTGATGTAGCCGAATCGGCAGTCCAACCATCCAAAATGATGCCTTGCTCAGACTTTATATAGCTGTCCCAGTAATCTACCGGCTATTTTACTAAATATCTCTTCAACATTCGGATGGTGCCAAAGGAAGTGATGAGATGCCTGACGTGTAGCACGTGCCCAGAAGTATGTTTAATGAAAAAAAAGTCAAGAATTGCTGAACGGGACCCCGCGATGGAGATTGAATGACGAAAGCAGGTGCAAGAACAACCTTAAAGAGACACTGAGGAGAAAAAAAAATTAATGAATTTAAAGAGATAAATTATTCTTTCAAAACTCTAGTTCATTTCACCATCATAGGTTAATTGTTAGCAGATTGCCTCGCCACGGTGGTCTAGTGGTTATGGCGCTCGACTGCTGACCCGAAGGTCGCGGGATCGAACCCCGGCCGCGGCGGCTGTATTTTCGATGGAGGCGAAAATGTTTGAGGCCTGTGTACTTAAATTTAGGTGCACGTTAAAGAACCCCAGATGGTCGAAATTTCCGGAGCCCTCCACTACGGCGTCCCTCATAATCATATCGTGGTTTTGGGACGTTAAACCCCAGATATTATTGTAATTGTTAGCAGATTAAATGGAGGTCAAAGCGTCATGTTTGAATTTCGCGCCGAAAATTCAGCACGTGAACGACAGTGTGAATTTCAAACTCTTTTTGTTTACTCTGGCCACATTGGTTGAATAAAATTTTCCGTAACTTGCTGCGTTAAGACCTTGTGTTTCTTATTGTGTCTCTTAGAACGCGAAGTAAATCATCTTTAGCGAGAAACGATTACGTATGCCCTAGTATACGCTGTCGAAGTCTATGACGTCACTAAACATATTTATTGGCAAGAGCAGGGATCAAACGGCGAGGGAACTATTAGAAGCGTTTAACATTAGAGGCTATATGCTATGTGGATCTGAGCTATCCTTTTTTAATAGACATCTTTCGTGATGACTTGTC
Source organism: Rhipicephalus sanguineus (assembly GCF_013339695.2). Taxonomy (NCBI): domain Eukaryota; kingdom Metazoa; phylum Arthropoda; class Arachnida; order Ixodida; family Ixodidae; genus Rhipicephalus; species Rhipicephalus sanguineus. The sequence goes on along the minus strand of NC_051178.1, from coordinate 102,271,136 downwards.
TGACGTAACTCGTTCACGCACCTGAGCATGCTCGGAAGTTTTCTTGGTTTGCGGCCTTTGCTGTCAATAAACAGTTGGTAGTTTGGCGCTCATCTGTCTCTTTCTCTGTCCTATCTTCATGTTTCAAGCATCGCGCCAGAAACAACATGTTTAGCAAACTTAGGCACCAACTCGCCCAGGAACAAGTTCTTCTATGACGTCACGGCGAGTTGGTGTGGGAACTTCGAGGTGGCGACGCCACCAGCATTTTCTTTAACGCGTTTTCTCGCTTACCAAGCGTCTCCTCGCGGTAAGAATGGTGCTTTCAGTATTGGGAAACGGTCGTTTAATAATACGAGAAAAATCGTTTTTCTCTTTAGTGTCCCTGTAAGGAAGGGCTCCGGTAGCTTACCGCAGCTTCGAGACGTGTCCGTTCAAAACAAACAAAAAAAAATTACACCATCTCCCGCTAAAGGGGACCATGAGGCGATGCGAAGCCGAAGCACTTGAACGATCGCGTTTCGTTGGCTTTCGTTGGGCATGCTGCCGAGCTCGCGTCGTGGAACGCGAAGAGGAACGCTACGCGCGTCGTATCTTCCATCTAGCCTGGCCGCAAATTCTCACAGGGCGAGCGGGGAACGTGGTCGACAGGCGCGCGGGAGGGGGCAGCGTGGGAGAGGAGAGAGGGGGGGGAGGGGACGCGCATGCGCTGGCGCTCATCGCGGAGTTGCGCAGGAGAGAATGAGGCGCGTGAGAGGGGGGAGCGTAGGAGAGGAGAGCAGGGGAAGGAGGATGCGCATGCGCAGTAAGGGTGGTCACGCCGCACACTGGATTGAACTTGGCCGACGAACTCTACGCCGGAGCACTCCACTCCGTGGAGAGAATCCGAAGAAAATCTGCCAATGGAACACAAGCACCTTCGCCAGAGCAAACGGTAAGGGGCGCTAGCGCACATCTGCTTCGCAAGCGCCCAGCATTCCCCGCGGTTCGCGCAGTTTTCGCCTTCACGGGCGCCAGCGGAGGGAACGGGCGCGGTCGAACAGCGCATTTCATCGCACACGCGGTGCGCCACGCCTTGCGCACGCGCGGGGAGCTTGCGAGTAGAGAGAGCTCCGCTCCGTGGAGTGGATCTGGCGCCGGAGCTGCTCCAGATCTGCCAATGAAACATACAGGGAGCACTCTCAATCCGCCAATGGAACAGACTTGCTCCGAATGGAGTAGGAAAACTGCTACCGGAAGTGCTCCGAATCTGCCAATGGAATTCACCATCGGTTTCTAGCTGGTGGAGCAGAGCTACCGCTCTAAATAGCAGATCCCACGCGCGGCGGGAATCGATTTATCCGAATCACTCTGCGGGGAAAGCCGCATTGCACTTTTCGCCATGTTAGGAATCCATTGGATTCCATTGTGAATCACGGGATTCTATGGTAAACAAGAGATCCGTACGGATCCCGAAACGTCATTTTATCTTGACATTGCATGGTCAGTAACATGCTTTTAATAATGTCCCCTTGTCGTATCGGTCCAAACCACATCAATAAAAAGTATTTGACCTGGGGTATTTTTTAATCGATGTACACGTTTGCGGCTGTGATGCCGTAACTTCGTCTGCAGAGCGGCAGCTTGTGCTGGGTCGACGCCTATTTTTCTACACTCGTACCGCCCACTTCCCTCTCCAACGGCTACTTCGCCTTAAGTGCGCTGGTACAATGGATCGGCGATCCAAATCTCTGGGCGGATCACTGCTTCTAGTGGTGCAGGTGAGGCAAACAAGAGTTCCAGCGCCAAAAAGGGCTGGGAATTCTGACGAAGTGCCAGTTAGTCTGCAGTTAATCGTAGGAAAAACAAACAGCCGAAAGTTATGGCGTCTTTCACTGGTCGATCCGGAGCGGGTTCGACTGGTCTTTCCAGAGCAGCTCGCTCCGCGCTGGATCGCTCTCATTCGCTCCGCTGCCAAGTTGCGGATCTGGTCGCAGATAGAAAGAGTGGCACAGATCACTGCCGTCAGTTTGAGAGCAACTGTAGTCGCGCTTTGCAGCGACGAAGGTTGCCATGGAAACGTACAGAGCGGAAGCAGGAACAGCTTACGGAATTGGTTTGCCTGAAGAACGCATAAATAACTTCCGGCGTGATCTCACGAGGAGCGTTGCCGTGTTTCATTTACAGATTCGGCATGGTGCAATCCGAGCGGTCGCTCCCGGAACTTGGAGGCCGCTCTGAATCTCCCAGGGGAAAACGCCATTACCTGTATAGGGAACCAGCGCTGGAGTTTCTGTGCCGCCCTGGCGGTCAAAGCGCGCACTTCTCAGCCGCTCCCGCGGACGACACGCACAAGGATGGCTACTAGCGAAGGCGGTGCGGGCACTGAACGCCGAACAAAAAAAAAAAAGGAGGTCGACGGTTACTGCAGCGTATATAAGTGTCATAACTACGTAGGAATGAGAGGTGATATATCTTTCTACGTATTTCCTGCGAAACCATACGAGCAAGAGCGGAGGCAATGTTAGATACAAGCTGTCAGGCGAGCGGGGTAAGTTCGGTCCTCTCTGGCGGCGTCGAGCTGGGGTCTAAAGCGAATTTCGCGTGTTTCATTGTTTTATACAACAGTGAAGACTGCCAGCTATGGGAGCACTTGAGGCACGTCAGTTGACGACGTTGCATCGGCTAAGTTATTGAGCTCGAGTGCTACCGCTGCGACGTGCTTGCAGGCGCCGTCGCTGCCGGCCTTGCAGGAACAGGTGGCCCCACTTATCAGGCGCTGAGACGAGAGGCGAACACATAAAAACTGCATTAAGTAAACGTGCGCAAGTTTTCGTTCGAAATGAAAACATGTGGTGCCAGCGTAGCGATCACGCACGGAAGTCAACTCGCTGTACGATTAAACCAACTGTGCGATTTACTGCGTACAGCTTCGCGCTTATTTTACACAACTACACGCGCCGTAAAGAAACAGGACAGGAACACGCGGTAATAACCGAGCTAGCACCAAATGCTCGCTTACATGAAGTGTGACATCGTAGCTGGCTTGGTGCACTTGCGAGTGGCATTTCGCTGCAACTTGAGAATCGCTGTCACGGCACGACACCGTCTCTTCCACATCGTACACGTATTTCGCCTTGCACAGCTTCGCCCCGTTTTCAAGTGCCTTTCTGCAGAAGTGGTCCTCAAGCCATGTTATTTTACTAAAACCATAGCGGAGCACAACTGGCGCCATAGCTGACGACAACTTAAACAAGCACGGGACCGCGAACCCGGGAACCACGCTAGCGGGTTTACGCAGGCGCGCTCGCCGCGGCACACTGCGAAAAAATATATAAAGCTTTGCAAATTTTTTTCAGTATTCTTTCGCTTGATGGCGCTAGCTGAATGAGCATTCGCAGAACCTTGTTAATGTTTTATTTTCTCTCTCTCAGAAGCTTGAACCGAAGCGAAACGACCCGCACAGCCGAAACATATGCGAGCTGCAACCAATGTCGTCGGATCGAGCGGCGGACTTATGCCGCGACTTCCCGCCAGGCGCATTTTTTCGGCGCGCCACCTATCCAGCGCTGGTCTCCCATACACTCTTAGCGTTTCTCTAAACGGGGCACACCATACAAAAGGAAAAAGCATTTTTCGTGAGGAATATATTCACATTATAGCTAGGCTTTATAAGTTCACATACTAGCAGTTGACAACTGCTACTACATGTGTACTCGAGCATGTGGCGGAACACGCGTGGCTTTGCGCGCACGACTCCAGCGCCGAATGCTCCCCTGGTGGGCCGACGAAAACGTCGAAGGTCGTCGGCTCGCTCGTGGGAGCGACTGCGCGCTGCCGCGCGCGCGCTTACGGCGGAGCGCGTGCTGCCGGTGATTGCGTTTCTAAGTTGCAAAGAAAACCGCGTCGTTACACAAGTCAGTACACAACATTCGTATGTCGCGCCGTGCCGCAGCAGCCTTGAGAAGATGATAATCACTGAAATAAGCCCGCGAAACTGCATATTCAAGACAAATTCACACGCAAAACAAGCACTACGCTGTACGCAGATTCAGATCGTGATTTATTTTGCGTGCCTTCCGTTGATCATTGTCGCACGGCAGATCGAGTGGTCCTTACGTATACAGCAATAAAGTTTAGCCAACTTCTCCCACATCGTCGCGCTCATTCAGTACTTTCAGGTCAGAACACAATGGAACACCAGCTCGTGTGAGAAACCGTTGTGGCACTTCTCATACCACAAAATATATAAAGCCGTAATCGCGGTTGCGATCTGCAGTAGTTATGAGGGGCAAAGCTCACAGGTACTCTCCGAAAATCCCACCGGCGGCCTGCGAGCCCGTGAGGCAGCAGCGTTAGGGAACGGGTGCTGTATTGTAGTTTCATCACATAGCTACACAAATGACGATTGTATCGTTTATCATTACGAACTCGATTGGTTTATTTTGATAAGCCTATGAAAGACCTTGTATCATTTATTGTACGCAGTACTCACCAAAACAAACATAATTTATGATCATTTTACACATTTCCACTATGTGATGACAAACATTTTTTGAACTTCGCAAAAGCGGGCGCTCAAGCTACTTAACTTTTCCTTTTTTTATTTCAAACGCGTAAAGAGGCCATCTTCGCGCAACAGAAATTCTAGCAGGCATAGACTACGGTGTACCATTGTAAATGGCTGCGTAGAAATCTATCCCGTGTTTCTAGGGCAAAGCAGCACAGAAGGGGACCATTCGCTTAGTTCGTAAACAAATGCACCTTAATAAAAAATAAATCCAGTCAGCACGCCAGGAGTGCTGCTAGCCGAAACAGTATATATATAGTGCATACGCATCTTGGTTCCCAACGATTTTTTAGCAATGTGGCTTTTATGTTGCTTTGAAGTGACACCGTACTGAAATAAACAGCGGCCGCGTTCCTTTTTTCCTATTTCCGGAAACCGCAGGACCAAGAAAACAGCCCACCTTAAATTTGGGGAGAACTTATTTGCAAAAAAACTAATTGACAAATCTTGCACTAAGCCGCGCAAGGCTTGAGACAGCGAAACTGGACGATTCTGAAGACTAATCTGGTTGTTTCTAAATAGTTTCTAGGCCCTTAGCTAGGTGATGCGGGTTCTAGGTTGCTTCTAGGTTGTTGCTATAGCTTTAGGTAGCTGATGCTAGGTTGTTTCTACGTTTATTACCAGCGCAGAGAGGTTCGACTTAAACCACATACACTCACAGACACGACACGGTTGTCCAAACTGCAGAAACATAACCTCGCGCTGACACCAAGCGTTCGCACCTCTCATAGATCTACGGGCACGTCGTCGTTGGCGTAGCCCTTTCATCGCTTCGGGGTCTCCGGCTCGCCGCCGTCGCCTCGAAGCCATTTGTTGGGCTAACCGTTCCGTTAATTTTTAGTGGACCAGTGGTGAGCAGTGGGATTTACCCAATTTCTGTGACACATACTCGTTTATGATTATGATAGTTTTCTGGATCGACTCACAAGGAACGATTTGCTAAACAGCTTCGCTCACAAAACAAAACAGTGAAGGTAGCGAACGCGAATGCACCTTCCTTGTCTTTCCCTTGTGCACCAGTAACAAGTTGATCAGAGCTAGTCGGTTCATACTAGAGCAAAGGATTAAACAGCGCGGCTAGAACAAGGACAACAAAGGAACGAAGCAGTTGTTCTGTGGTCCTCGTTCTTTTGTTGTCCGTGTCCTCGTCGTGGTGTTTCGTCCTTCTGCCCTTATACAGTTCACCCCAAAAATCAAGTTTACCACCAAACCCAGCTAGCTTAAAACCGGTTTTCGGGGGGAATCATCCGTTTTCGGGTGGTTTTTGCGTGGGTTAAGTCTTGCCAAACTCGTGTCGCCATGAATCCGTCCACCGCTGATGGTTTCATTTATAAATCCTTCCCTCTCACGTGCAGCGCGTTTTTGAGCAGGGCGGCTATTTTTACGTGTCGCTTGCAGGTCGAAGTTGCAGAAGGTCTCGTCGTTAGTGCTCTGAGTGATCTTGGTGCCAATTCTTTTCGCCATTCTAACAGCATGGCACAGTGATTTATTTTCAAGCTTCTATTTTCTCGACTTTCTGGGCATTACCGTCGCCAAAAGGGTGGCTGTCATGGCCACCCTCTTTACGAAGTTGCTGTACACCATCACTACCGACCTCGCGATTCCACGAGCAAGAGCATGCACGCTACCGTTCAGCACAGAGAGAGAACGAGAAAGAGAGAGAAAGAAAGCACACGCACTACCGGACACCGCAGCTGTCGCGTACAGCTCGCAGCCGCAATGTAAAAAGACCGCTGACGGAGCGCATGCGCGACCGCATACCCAGATTTACTGTCTGTATTAGAGGTGTGCACGGGCTCCGGGTAGCCCGAAAGCCCGAGCCCGACCCGGCCCGCGGGCCGGGCTCGGGCGGGCCGACGTACTTTCACCTCGGGCCCGGGCCGGGCTCGGGCTACTTGGAGCTTTATCGGGCCGGGCTCGGGCCCGGCGCAAAGCCCGACTCAAGCCCGAAATATAGAGAATGAGCGGGAATTGTTTTCCAGCACGCATACAGCGCCTTTTCCGCGACCGCCCTTTACCGCTGTTCCTTTCCATTCGCCACTTTAAACAAAAGGGGAGCAGGTAAAGCACTGCCTTTGTTGCACTCCGACAAACAGAGAAGTAGCACCACCTGAGCTAGTGACGGCGCCACGCGACTGTTCCGCGTTAGATTTAAGGCCAAATCCCATATGAGTGAAAATGCACGCGACCGCGACGAGCGACCCGACGTAGATCGCCTTCGTGCAAGCTGACGCTTGCATGGGCATATACCCCATACAAGTGACGGCTTTGGCGAGCGAACTCCATTGTTGCTGGCATGAGGCCGTCTACTTGTATAGCAAAAGTGCCGCGAACAGTCTCTATTAGAGACTGTTCGTCGTGTGTCGTTTGATCATACTCGATATGCTCAATAAAATGCCAAATTACCGGAAAACGATGTTTTGCTTTCGCAGCGAACCTTCAAAAAGCCGGGCCGGGCCGGGCCCGGGATTGTGTTTTCGTACGTCGGGCCGGGCCGGGCGGGCTCGCAGCCCTTTGCCGTCGGGCTCGGGCGGGCCTTCGACAAAGTCAGCGGGCCCGGGCCGGGCTCGGGCTCGGAAATACGGCCCGTGCACAGCTCTAGTCTGTATAGTTCGCAAAGCGGCTTCGAAATAACACATGACTTTTCCTTCTACAAGCCAGCAAAAGTGGCTTTAAAATGCAGGATAGGACATCGTAGAGCATGTAGCGCGAAAATTACGGGGACACAAGGAAGCAACATAAACACGAGACGAGCGCTAACTTCAAACTGAAATGTATTCTCAGAATCCACGCCTATTTACAAACCAGCAGAGATCAAAACAGCACATCGTCACCCAAGAACGTACATCGTAATCCACAATGAATAGTATGACAACATCTTGATCTGCTCTTACACCAAAGATGATACAAGTAAAAAATTTAAACGGAGCCAAGATAAGCTAAAAATTGAACGCGAGCGATTCAAGTACACGTGCTCAAACTAGAGACTTTTTATTGCGCGGAAAGCGTAGGTGCCAGGTTAGTTGTAAGGAACGCTAACTCACAAGGGTGTAGGCTCAAGGAAGGCTGGCTGACACAATCGAGATCGTTCTTTTGAATCAAAAACGCTTCCACGATCTCTCTGGACACCTTATTACGGTTTCGGTACACCACTGTTGTGTCAGTTAAAAGCGGCTGGCAGCCGCACTGCCGACAATGCATCGCGAGATGCGAGTATGGTGAACCTTTGAGAGAGCTGAAATGCTCTCTGAGCCTAATGTTCAAACACCTGCCCGTCTGGCCAATGTATTTACGTCCGCATGAAAAAGGAATGCAATAAACAACATTGCAGGTGCAAGAAACAAAACGCATACCGTGCTTAATGGTACAACTAGCCTTTTTGGGGTCCTCCTTACTGCACATGCGCCTCTGCAATCTTGGACAAATGGCACCCACCTTGTTTTTTGCGGTGAAAACAATGTCAACATCATGACGCGACGCCACCTTTTTCACGCGATGAGATAGCCCGTGGATGTATGGTATGACCGCGAAATGTTTTTTGCCTAACGTACGTGCCTTTGGTGCACGCACTGCTCCTGCTTTTACGACCTTTAAACATTTGAAGCTGGCAGCAGTAATGACAGCTTCTGGGTACCCAGCATTCCGAAGCTTGCTAACCTGCCCATTCACACTCTGTGCTATCATATGTTCACAGGATTTCTTCAATGCTGAGTGTATGCAGGAAAAAGCGATACCTTGCTTGATAAGCTTTGAATGGGAGGAATTAAAGCTGAGAAGGGCTTTCGCAGAACGAGGCATGTATTGCCAGCATACATGCGAGCCCCCCAACGTTATGCTTAAGTCTAGGAACTGAATTACATTGTCTTTTGGTGTCTCAACTGAGAAACACAAACCTTGGCCATGCTCGTTGAACACCTTAAGCACCTCAACTACCTTTAGGGCGAAATTTGGCGCATGAACGAAAATGAGGTAGTCATCCACGTACATAATGATTTTATGGGTCACGCCACAAAGCTGGCTGTTAATGGCTCTGTCCACCTTAGCCAAAAATATCTGACTCAGGACCGGCGCCACACGAGACCCTATACACACGCCGGACCGTTGTGCGTACACACCGCCTTCCCAGGAAATCATCGTGGAACGGAGATAAAATGTTAACAACTCTAAGAAACCCTCAGCCGAGACACCACCAAAGGCACGTACGTTAGGCAAAAAACATTTCGCGGTCATACCATACATCCACGGGCTATCTCATCGCGTGAAAAAGGTGGCGTCGCGTCATGATGTTGACGTTGTTTTCACCGCAAAAAACAAGGTGGGTGCCATTTGTCCAAGATTGCAGAGGCGCATGTGCAGTAAGGAGGACCCCAAAAAGGCTAGTTGTACCATTAAGCACGGTATGCGTTTTGTTTCTTGCACCTGCAATGTTGTTTATTGCATTCCTTTTTCATGCGGACGTAAATACATTGGCCAGACGGGCAGGTGTTTGAACATTAGGCTCAGAGAGCATTTCAGCTCTCTCAAAGGTTCACCATACTCGCATCTCGCGATGCATTGTCGGCAGTGCGGCTGCCAGCCGCTTTTAACTGATGTAGCGACTCGAAGACGACGAAGAACTGCTTTGGCGGGGGAACGGGGGAAAGAGAAAGAAGAAGAATAAAAAATCTTCGGTCTCTGTCCGTGTTGGAATGTTACATTGGCGCAGTGTTCGACAGGATTAAGAACGCAACTATGTGGATAACTTTGACTTTATCCCGAAGTTCATGTGACAGGTCATATTTTTCGACGTGCGACGTGGATGAAGAAACATATGAATTGCCTGAAAGTGTCACGACTTCCGAACTACCTGAGTTCGTCGCTCAGAAAGCCGGGAAGACGCCGGAGGAGATCGACAACCAACCATTAGTGAAGACGAAACTGAAGTACTCCGAGTTTCAAGAATACATCATGCGGCCGCTTTTGAAAGCGTCGTCAAGGGTTGCGCCAAGCAAAGAAGATTATTCCGTTGGCTCATGCCTCATGGAAATGCTCCACCGTCAGCAGCAGCACGCAGAGCGACAGCAGCAGTTCATGGATAGTCTTCTTGCCGTCATCCAGGCACAACAAAGACCCAACAAGGAGATAGCAAAGCCTGATCCATTTGATGGTGAAAACACAAGGCCGGACACCTGGATCAAGTTCTACGAACACGCGTGTGAGGACAACTCCTGGCAAGAATCCAGTGAGCGCATCAGGAACATGCGTCCATTCCTGACCGGACTGGCTCGAAAGTGGTACGAGCTTCACGACGCTGGACACGAGACCGACACATGGGATGAATGGAAAAGCAGTTTCCTGGCAGCTTTCGACGAAAACCCCGTTGAAAGTTGGGACCGAGCAATTTTTTACAAATTTCGATCAGGAAAGCCCCTAGAATATTTTTATGAGAAAAGGCGGCTTCTTCAAATGGCAAACCCGGAACTTCCGGAGTCGGCGATAGTTCCGCTCATTATTCACGGCCTTCCTAAGGAACTCCAGAGACAGGCACAAGTGCAATCGCCAAAAACTGTCGAGGAACTTCTAGTTTCTTTCAGGAACCTCTCAATCGATTCGAATTCCCAGAACCCACGTCGGCCAGATTACCATCCCGACAGGGCACCTTGGAGGTCACGTGATCCTGACAATTGGCGTGGTCGAAACCGAGTGATCAATGTAATCTCTGATGCCAGTAACGACCAAGAACATATGGCTTCATCGCATCCAGATGCAGATGAAACAAAAAACGAATAAAAGAGGGTGCACAGTCCCACCTGACGACAAAATTGGAGACTGTTTTTCTAACGGCTCTTAACCTTCTCTATATCAAACTAAAGGTAAATGGTGAAGATGTTGATGCTCTCGTAGATAGTGGGGCATCTGTGTCTGTCATAAATGAGGCACCATGGGCGTCCGCAGAACTTTGTTCAGGGGGGGGGGGCAACTGCTGGGTTGGGGGGGGGGGGGGGTATGGTAAGTTAGCACTAAAAAGGCACTATTTATGGTCTGAGTTACGCACATGCGAAAACAAAATCAAAACAAGGAATCATTAGATTGAAAAATACTTGGATTTTGTTAATAAAGAAATAACTAAACGTAATAAGCAAAATGCGAAAACATAGCACCGCTCTCAACGTGTTAATTTTGGCGCAAAGCTAGAAACATGAAAAAACACAGAGGAAAGAGTCAGAGGGGCACCAAACTACGAACTGTTTATTGACGGCAAAGATTGGAAATCAAGAAAACTTATACGCATGCGCAGGGGCGTGAAACTGTGACGTCAGCATGTCAATGCGTAAGCTGTCCATTAAAAAAGGATCTCTCAAATTGATACGATACGAATGATGTGCCACCGACACAGGCGGACCTATTCCCTGAAATATGAAACGCTTCTAAAAGTTATCTCGCCGTTTGGTCTCTGCTCTTGCCAACAATCTTAGCTTGCTCGAAACGTGACGTACATGAGCATGCCTTAACATGCACCGGAAGATGCGCACCATCACTTTTGCCAATACTATTGGCGTGCTCCCTCAGGTGGTCATTACGTCCCGTTTGTCCTATGTATAGGACTTGCCATTGCCACAGCTCACAGGAATTTGGTAGACAACGCCTTCGGCACGCCGCCTGAAGGGTTTCATGTGCCTCTTTTGGCCCCCTTGCTGCTTAGCACTAGAGGTTCGCTGGCACAGCTGTGCCAGTTCATTTGGAGCGGAAAACACAACAGGAATTCCACGCCTAGTGGCCACCTTCATCAGGTTATGGCTCTCTTTGTGCACGCACGGCAGCACTTGTGGTTTTGCACGCTCCCGTTCTCTCAAGTGCTCCTCCAGAGTACTGATTTTCACTTTCTGTAGCAAAGACTCGGTGACGTCAACCAAAACCATCCGAAGGAAGCCAGTCTTTTCGAGTTTGCCAATCTGAATGCAAAGGCTAGTACATCATGGGTGAACACGACCTGCGCAACGCAGATTGAAGGCAATACAAAGCGATGCACATTTAACAATCATAAGACAATAGCGCTTTTGTGCTGCGAGGCAAGTAAGCGCAAGAAACATGCTCGTTTTTCACAGCCGGGCAAATATCTAAAAAGTGCAAACAATGGTCGGTCTGAAGCTCATGAGTGAAAGTTAGTCCCTTAGAATTCGTCTTAAAGGCACCTAAAAGGAAATATACCATTTCATGGTAAGGCACATGGCATATCTTATATTAAAGAATAAAAAATCGTCAACACACCTAAAAATAGAAAATGGATGAAATGAAGTATAAACACATTGTAGTGCCTGGTCAATACGAGATAAAAAGATGTACTGAAATTGGTGCTACACTGGACCCGATACAAATGCCTTTTTTTTTGTAGATAAATGCCACCGTTAAAAGAAAATAAGGAGCTGTTGAGATAAATTTCAAACACAGACATCAAAATAGAGACCGACATTTCTGCCCTAGCTACAAAATCAGCCTCGCCACTTTCTTCAATGCACTGCTTAACTGCAGAAAAGAGCTCAGGGTGGAACATCATAAAAAAGATCATTCACATATACTGAAAAGAGATATCCTGTATTGCCTTTGCAACGAAAACATTCAACACCATACACGTATGTTCCCCGCTCACTGATAATCGTTCGGAACGGTATATCAACCTTGTGAGTTTTAGCGCTAAAAATGCTAGCAAGCTATCTGCTTTGGACATAGAAATCTGCTTAGACAAACGCTTACCCCCAACTTCTTCACACAGTTTGCCTACGTTCTTCTCGACTTTTGTCAAGCTCACTTTCACACACTTGAAATTCTTATTAACAGCCTGCAAGGCTTTTTCATTAAAGGCACATAGAGACAATATCACAAAACCACCTTCTCTGTCCGATTGCATTATGCATAAGTCATTGTCTCTGAAAAAAGACATTACACGATTCAACGCGTACACCTGGCGTCCAGTTCCTGTTTTGGGCGCACATCTCTGGACACTGTCAACACCGTCCAGTAAGCACCGCTCACGCTGCTCCGAAGACGCTTTTTTTTTTCATGTTTTAGCTTTGCGCCAAAGTTAACACGTTTAGCAAACTCAGGCACCAACTCGCCCAAGAACAAGTTCTTCTTTAGCACCACTCGGGTAAGAAGAGTACATGTTCAGTCTCGCTGCATGCGGGATTTCAACTCGCGCGAACTGATCACCACCAGCGCACAGTACAACATGGTCACCAACATATAACTGTAGTCCGTCAGTTTTCTTTGAATAGTAGCGGCAACCGTCTGGGATTTTTCTGGGCAAATTGCGTGATGACACGCGTGATAAAATCATCCTTGTGTTTCATAACACGCTCTCGGTGCACACTCATCATACAAAGGCCGTCCAACCTGTCATTTGTCATTGTTGAGCGTAGCCATGTTTTGACTCTCCTCATTGTACTGAAGGAGTGTTCGACGGTGCAGGTGGTAACTGGCAATGCCAGAGCTACCTCAATGGCTTTTGCGACAGCGGGGAAGAATGTCTTGGCCTGAAGCAAGAGTTCAGAATAAGTTAATTCTGAGGTGTCCCTAGTTTTGTTGCGCCACATCTCGTACCAAGATATGCTCTCTTCCTTGAAGTTCTCGATGCTATAAAATTCTTGGAGTTCATCAGAGAGGACAGCAAACTCAACAAGGCTCAAAGACTTCATTTTTGTTGGATGAAGCTGGAGCAGCTTTAAGCTCTTCTCATTAGTGTCAGAAAAGCGGCGAGCCAAAGAAGCAGTGAGAGAGTCTAAGTAGGGCACATATATTGCCACGCGGTAATATTCCTCCGGCGACTGTATCCCGTAGTTGTCTCGGTGGGTCTGACGAGAGGCTTGCCTTGGCACAGATATCACTATGTTTAAGCGATTGGCTGCCTCACTTGCTGTTCTCATGATGTCAGAGAACTGCTCTTCAGAGTTAGTCCGGTGGTCGCGAAATATATTCTGCAGCTCAGTGATGTGGTCGAGTACAGAATGAAAGTCCATGGTTACACTCTGCAGAACGTTCGTAACAGGTTCCAGTCGTGCGCTGTACTTCACTACGATGTGCAAGCAGACAATGAAAGATGAGCTTGTCGTTGCACAGTAGAGGATGTGAGCTCATTGCCTAGTTGCAGCATTCGAGGTTGATTCCATTGATGCGAGCTCCTCGAGGGCTTCAACTATGGCCACGTAATGTTGAGAGAAGATCCTAATTGACTTGTATTTTGCAGACCACCTTGTTTCACACAGCATCGGAATGTTGGGCACCAATTTCCTTCAAAGTACGCTCTCACGGAAGAAGTTTATGGTTTGCTTGATGATCCCTATTGTGTTGCGAATTTCAGAGACTTCGTTCAAATCGTTGATCACGAGATTCAGTTTGTGGCTTGCGCAGTGGAAAAAATAGTGCCTTTGGAAGCTCTTTCTGTATTATTCTGTTAACTCCAGCTTCTCTTCCAGCCATTGTGGAGCATCCATCATACCCCTGTCCAACGAGGTTCGAAAGAATCAGCCCAGCATCCTTTAAAAACTTCAAGATTGCGGCGGCGATGCAAGCTGAGTTCAGTTGATTCAACTCTACAAATCCTATAAAATACTCTCGAACGCAGGCATCCGTTCCGCTCTTGTCAACGAAGCGAATGCCTATAGACATCTGCTCTGTTCCTGCAATATCTGCAGTTTCGTCCGCAAGAACGGAAAAAGCAAACGCTGTGTTAACTTCAGCCACTATTTCCTCCCTCAGGATGTCGCCACAGATTGTGATAATCTCGTTCTGGACTCGGACTGAAGTGTACTTTGCATTACCAGGAGAAGATGCAAAGTGTTCTTGAACCCGAGTATCTCCTGCTTCTACCCGAAAGTCAAGGAGATCATTGAAAACTCCACTGTCAGACTGCTTCCCGCGTACTGGCAAGTCATGCGTTGCACAAAAAATAATGGTGGAAATGATCGGAAATAGTTTCTGACGGTTCCTTTCAACTTGCTCGTGCAGGGCTTTGTTTAGCTGCTGTACAACGGGCAATTTCTTGCCTGACATCACACCCATAAAGTTCTGTGAGGCGGCCATTGCTTCCTGGTGCCATTGGGATTTCCCATGATCCCTGCACGCCTCGTGCATTTTTTTATAGTTACTGAAAGTGCGCACGATAAAGCTACCTTGAGTACCCCGATGAACATTTGGAGGAAAGGTGACGCAGAAACGACAAAGGGCGCCTTTCAGTGTCGCTGAGTACGCAAGCCAAGGGGCGTAATCTGCGAGCCATTGGTAGCGAAAAGTCCTCTTGCCAGGTGTTACATCTTTCTTAAAGTCATATGTAGCATTTGGCGACCATGGATTAGTCAGAAGGCGTAACTTCAAATTGTCTGGGATGCCCGCGAGTTTAGCTTTGTCTAGAAACTCTCCCAAATCATATTCTTGAGAAATGTTAGTTGCTTGCTTGATGTTGTCACTGTTACTTAATCCCAAGCAAGGAGAAGTATCATCGTGGCTTACTGTGTCGTGGTAGCTCACTGATGGTGGAACCTCTTCCATGGTGGCGACGACCTCAGGCACTGTCCGTTGGTGAATGTCAGCATCACTAGGCTGGTCAACTTCTGCAAATTCGTCACACGCCACACTAGAATCGTCCGCCGGACAGCTCAGTGACACTCTGTCAGACATCCGTGGACGCTTGAAGAAACGTCGGATATCCATAATTGGGAACCGGACGAGGCAAAGCTGTCAGAGTTCCTGGTGGTTGATACCACTAGAAAATATACGCACACTGACTGGAAGGATAATTATTCAAATGCTCACGTTAAAAACACGAAGGGATTATATTTACAAGGAAATCTTATTTACAGGCTGATACACACGCTCACAAATTCATTCGTCTAGCTCAATCTCGCTCGCGCACCCGCACAGTCGAGCAACCGGGCCATGCATTGCTTGCCGTTCTCTCTCGTCCAGTGTCCTGGTTCAGGGTTGCCAGGTACTCGGAGAGCTACCCGCCAAATTTCCGCCCGTTAATAGCCCAAAAGTAGCCAAACGTAATTAATAAAAAATAGCCCTAAATAGCCAAAGAGAGCAAATATAGAAAAAAGGTTTCTATTTATTATAATTTATACACAGAGAGTTTATACATGTCTCCAATTGTGCTGCTGCTTGCAAGATCGCGTGTGTGGTGCAGGTAGTAGAAATAGAAAGGAAATGTCACTTTATTTGCTAGAATTTCTGTTTTCTTGTTGCTCTTTATTAATTTGTTTTCTTTGAAGTGACGACACAATGTGAGGATTGTAGTCAAAGGAATGGAGAACCCCATGGAGGAGATGAATGTTTTTAGTAATTGCTCGTTTGGTATTTCATGGCCACTACGTTTTTTTATGTAGCGGCCGTGGTTTAAAGCAAATAGCTAAAGCTAAATGATGCGGATCACATTCAGAGCATAAGTTGGAATCCATATCAAGCTAAGCTAAAGTAAAGCGGTAAATTATAACCTTTAAAATCAACGGTGATGCGTAAAATCTGGTGATAGTAGGCATAGCACAGAAAAACGTTACGAGGCTCCAAGTTACTTCGTGCGTGCTATCATGTACACTTTATATTTAAATCCACAAATTTATTCGCCATGAGAAGGAACAACTTAGCAGCATCGCGAAACCCGGCAAAGGAAGCTTCGCCTTAAACGGCAGGGAATAGATACTGACTACCGTAATTGTATGGTGGAGGCTGCTGATACCTAAAGAATGCAAACACACAGGTAAAGGATAGTAGAAAGAGTGAAATAAAGATAGCTGTGTACGTAAACACTTGATTCACAACGAACATGAGGCACAACGACCACTAAAGAGGAGAAAGGGCACTGGAAAACAAGCGTTTGAAGCGAAGGCAGGTAATAGCCCAAAAGTAGCCAAATAGCCAACGACAAAATATCCCGCCAAGTCCACAAAAATGTAGCCCAATTTGGCTATTTATAGCCCAACCTGGCAACCCTGCTGGTTGTTTGAGCTCCGTACAGCTATGCACTTAAAAACACTGAACCACACAAAAAGAGGCGCACGCGTGCATGGGCTTACTGTCCAAAAAACGGAACCATGTGGCCGTGTCGGCTCCCCTTGTAGACAGGGAATTGCGCGCACCACAAAGTGGGAAGATGGCGGGAATCGTTTACGCGCTGTCGCCGCTCGGGCGAGGTTCCCCGTGATGGATAGCGCAAACAAGACGCAGGGCTGGCCATCATAAATATATTCCGACTCGCCGAATTTGCTACCTTGTTGAGGTCTCCCACACCGGAGGTGCACTCAACAAGATGCGTGCTCACAAGGGTTGCCGGCTCGGGCGTACCAGCGTATTCCGGACACAGTGAGCAACGAAGGCGAAAACACAATGTCCTGTACGGTGTCCCTTTTCGTGCCGCTATCTCTCTACAGAGCTGAACAACAGAAACCTTCCCTGAAGAAAGGTCGGAACACATGCGTGCCGGCACTGCTACCACCGGACTTGGAGGCGCCCGGCGCCTGAACGTGTCGAAATGATTAGAACAGATCGCTCTTCAGCCCTTTTTAACGATGACACCTTTCGAAGACGGCAAAACGACACGTGCCCGTAAAACCTATCGACACGCGACAGTCCAGAGGTGCTACCGAAAGCGTGAAAGTGGGGCTGCTTTCCCCCGTTTTGCAGGGTGCGTCGCCGGCCCATGCGTGGCGGCTCTTTTCCTTTCGTCGTTGACAACCATCAGTCACGGTTTAAGTGCTCAAGCATAGGCGCGTTGCCATTAGGCTGTAATCATCGCGCGGATGGGCACGGCTGCACGGATGTGTGTCGGGGGCCAAAGAAGACTCCCATAGGAAGAAGGCTTGATTGTGCTTTCAAGGGGGACGAATAAAGCTATTGATTTTGCTTTGCTCTGTGTTATAGGTCGGGCCTTAAACTGGGCCTAAATTTTAAGGTGGTGGTCACCTTTAATGATATTTGATTGGCTGATCTTCTGATGGCATTTTTGAATAACCATCGCCACTGGCTTGTTAACCATTTTTTTTTAACGCGAGCGAAATCTCGATAGCCAGTACAGTCTGAGCTGAAGCTCCATGCAAACCCTGTACCACGGCTATACTTACGCTCTAACCGAATGAACAATGAGTACAGTAGGTACTGCAAAGTTTGTCCTTTTTTGTAAATTAATTTCTGCTTCTGATTACATAAATATATCCTCCGTTGTCAGTGTCGTCACTTCCTACGAGTACTCATCATGTCGCCTTCATACACGCTGTACTTCACGATTCTTTTATCAGGGTTTGGACACATTCCTAAAAAACTAACATCCAAATGCAGTAGTATTTTATTTTGAAATGTTAGCGATGTGTATGACACTGCCGTAACATTAACTAAACATGTAAGCAACATAAATACATGACTCCCGAAAATGGTAAGGCGATTTCATTTGCATGAGCATGAAGGCCCGCTGTTGTGAAGGTATAATCGACGCCTTATAAGGACCAACAACAAGGGCAATACTTGAGCTCCACAACAAAACACAGCATGCAACTTGTACAAGCCCACAAGCTTTCTGAGTGACCGATATAAAAGCATTGTTTGGGAGCTTGGGTGGTGAGAGGTGCGACGCCATGGGATATTGCTACAGTCTTTTAACGAAGTGTAGCGGTAATGATTTCTTGCTAAATTTACCCATCAATTTTGTGAGAACTGAAGTTCTTGTGTCATTCTGCGTAAATCTCTTAGTTCAGGAAAAGAAAACATGAAACTTGTACCTCAGAATTATTCGCTATCTTCAATAGCCACCCCAGGCAGTCTCACTGCCATGACTTCACGTCTAGATTTGTCGTAGTCTGTAATGTGCAAAACTGGTTCGCAATCCTGAAAGTTGTTCCATAGAGATATGCGAGACCGAATAAATTATCCCTATATATATAGGTATGCCCACACATGGTCACAACGCGTGAATCAAAAGCAAACTTATCAGATTTCAAATTCAACATCACCCAAAACCTAAATTGTGACTCCAGAAATGTGATATACATGTTACATTGTAACGTCTGCGGGCAAGAATACATCGGCCAAACGGACACACCATTTCGGCAGCGGTTTAATAATCACCGGTACCACGCCACTTCACTGCCGAAGCTACCCTTATCCAGACATCTACGCTTGCCAAACCACAGCTTTGAAAATATCAGCGTAACTCTTTTACAGTCCGGTTTCCAAAACACGCGCGCGCGCGAACAACGTGAGGCATATTTTATCTTTAAATTTAGAAGATTAACAGCCGGCATCAATGAGGAACCTGGAAGACTCTCCTGCCTCCGAGAGATAAGCCAAAATGAATTTGCCAACACAGAATCATAATTGGGACCATGCCTGTTTCTTGACTGGCTCGTACGTGTGCAGTGTCGTTTACTTGCTTGCTTTTCTTGCTTTTCTTTCCTTTTTTGTTTATTTTTCGTTCACGTTTTTCACTACTTGTACAATGTAAAGTGCTTACGCTCCTCTACCACTTGGAGCCTATTCACAAGGAGCGGGCGGAGATGAAAGGCGGTATGCCGACCCATTAAGGGGACACTCTTCCCTCAGGTGCGTCATCCTGCCCTCCGCGACAACAATTTTGGGTGGCCCTGCGCCCGACACGAACCGACAAACACCTTCAACGACTTCATGCCATACACAGTTAACGTTTCCTTTTTTTTTTTTTTTTTCGTTTCCTCGTCTCGTTTTCTGACTTCGTCGGTGTTCTTCTCTCTCCTTTTTCTTTTTTCCTTTTTTCTTTTTCTCGTAATCTGTCTCCCCCACTCTCTGAAATGTCCTTGAAGGCGAGAGGGACGCGGCAGGAAGCAAGATCGAACTTCGACGTCAGTTTTAACTCATCCCCCGAGGAAGGGAGCCGCATGCAATAAGTAACGCGATCCATTATTGGGGAATTTCGGCATCTAAGCCAATGGTATTGTTATATTTTTACCTCTGTTTATCATCTCCTAGATATGTAATATACATTATAAAGTACTAACAAAAGGAGCTGAAAACCACGTGCTATGAAGACACCACCTCTTTTTTCTATGCAGTAAATTCAGTCGGTTTGTACTGCCCCCATAGCAAAATAATACCATGACGGGACTAAACTTCAAAAAACTTTTTCTTGACTATAACAAAACTACTTCGATTAAACTTTTTGTGGACGAAGATGTTATGATTCTCAATCATATGCGCTTTTCTGCTTATTTTTTTTGGACCACCTTAGGGTGATACAGACGTCTGAACATAGGCCAATGTAGCGTTTTTTCCAAGTTCGGGATTTTATTTTAGAACCTGTGCGCCGCACACAGGCAAAACAAAAACTTTAAGAGATAGTACGTTTTATGGAGAGGTCTATAAAAATAATTGATATATTTGGTCTACAATCTTATTTTGTAAAAAAATTCCCGAAAAAGCAGCAACTTACTCAATTTTACCTACGCGCCAAGGAGTGAAAAATATAAAGCTACTCTAAGCAACTGTCCTATAATAAAAGCGCGATGCTCTGAAAACACAAAAAAAGCAAGTTTCGGATGAATGCGTGAAATGGTCTATTTATCGCGAATTTTTCTTTCGTACCTGGTTTTCCACCATATCGAGAAGTTCAAATGGCGCTCACGTGCCCGAAAAATTTTTGCCGCTCAAAATATTTTGGGAAAATACTGTAGAAGTAATGTCTATGTGTGTCTAATTTTCTCAGATTTTTTCAGAGAAATCGATTTTTGTCGAGCGCCCAGACTGGGACAGTTGGCGTGGAATGACCCTATATATATACCGAATTCCAGGGGGGGGGGGGGGCAGATGCCCCCCCTTGCCCCCCCCTTGCGGACGCCCATGTGAGGCACTTGTAAAGAGGAAAGAAATTATTCGAGGGAGGTCGGTACAAGTACAAAGTTTTGATGGGACCAGACAAATTTACGATAAATGGGTGAGAACAAGTGTCTCTTTTCAAGGCCAGAATGCTGACATTGACGCTCTCGTAGTAAAAGGGTGTGACTACAAATTTTTACTTTCCCGACCTGATATGAAGACCCTAAAGTTAAACCTTTATTGGAATGATGAAGTGACTGTGGCGAAAGAGACGTGCGCCTCATTGACTATCACAGATCGCCTTATTACATGTTAAGACGACGTCCGCCGCTAGTTCCCCGAACTTGTCTGCTTAAGCAACTATCCACCAGCAACAACAAAATTTTCGGTTCCTTTCAAGCTGAAAGACGTTACACCGGTCAGGAGAAAGCCTTACAACATGTCACGCGAGAAGAAAGTTTGGTTGAAAAGCGAGATCCAAAAGATGTTAGATGCTGGCATAATACGACCATCGGTGTCTACGTTCGCCTCACCAATTACGCTGGCTCCTAAGAAGATGGATCTTTGAGACTATGTACAGACTACCGAATTTTGAATCACCAAACGGACCTATTCCCATTTCCTATGCCAAGAATTGATGGAATAATTGAGGAAACGGGAGGTTGCAAAGTCTTCTCCAGAATAGATCTTTGCAAAGGATTTTGGCAGGTACCACTCGAAGAGGAATATAAAATGTACACGGCCTTTGTCACTCCCTTTGACATATATGAGTACAATCGCTTACCTTTCGGGTGGAAGAACAGCGCTGCCTGGTTTCAAAAGATAATGAATGGCGTCTTGAAACCCTTTCTTGGAGTATTTTGCAACGTCTATGTCGACGATATTTTAGTCTATTCAAAAGATGAAACGTCTCACGCTGAACATCTGACTGCTGTTT
Source organism: Rhipicephalus sanguineus (assembly GCF_013339695.2). Classification (NCBI taxonomy): domain Eukaryota; kingdom Metazoa; phylum Arthropoda; class Arachnida; order Ixodida; family Ixodidae; genus Rhipicephalus; species Rhipicephalus sanguineus. The sequence goes on along the minus strand of NC_051178.1, from coordinate 102,249,867 downwards.
TGATCGCACTCAGCGAAGCTAAACTGAAAGTAAATTTTAGGAAGTGTGAGTTCTTCAAGACAAAAATTACATTTCTTAGACGCGTCCTGGATGGACTTACTAAAAGCACTAAGGAAGAATCCGTGGAGCGCGTAAGGCACATGAAGAAGCCAGATAGTGTACATGCGCTCAGAGTTTTCCTTGGGCTTGCCGGACACTTCAGAAACTTTATAAAAAATTTTGCGGCCCGAGCGAAACCATTGAACAATTTGCTTCACAGGAACACAGATTTTATTTGGACTGATGAATGTGAAAAGGCCTACGATGACTTAGTATCAGCCATATCATCAGATCCGATCCTTACGCTACCCGATTTCACTCTTCCCTTTGAACTGACGACAGATGCTTCCAACTTCGGTGCAGGTGCTGTTCTGTACCAGCGAAAACATGAAAGAGGAGCCCAAGTTATTGGCTACTATTCGTATACGTTTACGAAGGCAGAGCAGAACTACAGCACAACAGAGAAGGAGGCATTGGCTGTTGTTCTAGCAATGAGGTATTTTCGATCTTACATCGAAGGTACAAAATTCAAACTATTCACTGATCATCAGGCACTTACCCATTTGCTGAATATTTCACAACCAAAAGGGAGAATAGCCCGACGGATCAGTGAAATCCAGCAGTTTGACTTTGAAGTCGCACACAGAAGCGCGCAAGAATTATCAGATGCCGATGCACTTTCTCTGCTTCCTGTAATCAGTGGCTGTGGGAAAAAGGAAAGTGTGAACTTACTCAGGCACTGAGAAGGTACAGAGCAATTGATGCCCATAGGAGGAAAGTTCCAGGTTACAGCTACGTTGGTACAAAAGGTTCTTGAGCTGTATCATGACAGCCCACATTCAGGAGGACACGATGGGTTTTGGCGAATCTATTACAAATTGAGAAAGCGATTTACATGGCCAGGAATGAAGAAGGATGTCGCCGATTACATCAGCTCCTGCCACAATTGTCAACTCAACAAGGCTAAATACAAGCAGAAAACGGACACTATGATAGTCCCAGCTCACGCAAGTGTGCCGTTTGAGACCGTTCATGTTGACTTCGCTGAACTAAAGAAAAAAAGCGAAGGCGTGAGGAGAACTCAGTCTTTCTTAGTATGCATTGACGAATGCTCAAGGATTGTTGCGGCCAAGCCAGGAAGGGAGAATGCGCAAACTGTCATAGCATTACTGAACAGAGACATGTTTAAGGGACTGAAATACATTGTATCTGACAATGGATCGGCATTTAGGAGCCAGGAACTTGCAAAGTGGGCACAAGAAAAAAACATCACTCTGAAGTTCACAGCCCCATACCACCCGTCAGCTAACGGGCTCGCAGAACGGGTCATACGAGACATAAAACAATACATAAGCATGCATGTACCCGGAATTCCCAGGAGGGTGGAAATGTTGCCTACAAGCGGTAGTGTCGCATCACAATAGATCCCATACAAGTGCTTTGGGATGCAGTCCCCAGTATGCGGCCTTCGGTGAACCGGCGTATCTGCCTGCAGACGACACGCTGGAAATCAAGACAAAACTACACCTTGAGGAGACCAAGAAGACTGCAGAGAGCCAAAGAAAACACCGGGAGTCGCTTAAACGAGCGTTTGACAAGCGTCATAACAACAAGATCCCCAATATTACTCTAGGTGATCTAGTTTTGATACGGAAAGGCTATGACAGTCATAGTACAAAACTGTTGAGACCATTTAAGGTGACGAAAACGGCTACAAAAGACGGAATACTTAAGACCATCGGCTACGTAACCGAAGACGGTGGCATGGAAGTAGCTGCTATCAGCAATGTGATTCCCTATATCCAGCGGAGGGACGAAAACAAAGCCAGGGAGAGTGTAGCGACTCGAAGACGACGAAGAACTGCTTTGGCGGGGGAACGGGGGAAAGAGAAAGAAGAAGAATAAAAAATCTTCTGTCTCTGTCCGTGTTGGAATGTTACAACTGACACAACAGTGGTGTACCGAAACCGTAATAAGGTGTCCAGAGAGATTGTGGAAGCGTTTTTGATTCAAAAGAACGATCTCGATTGTGTCAGCCAGCCTTCCTTGAGCCTACACCCTTGTGAGTTAGCGTTCCTTACAACTAACCTGGCACCTACGCTTTCCGCGCAATAAAAAGTCTCTAGTTTGAGCACGTGTACTTGAATCGCTCGCGTTCAATTTTTAGCTTATCTTGGCTCCGTTTAAATTTTTTACTTGTATCATCTTTGGTGTAAGAGCAGATGAAGATGTTGTCATACTATTCATTGTGGATTACGATGTACGTTCTTGGGTGACGATGTGCTGTTTTGATCTCTGCTGGTTTGTAAATAGGCGTGGATTCTGAGAATACATTTCAGTTTGAAGTTAGCGCTCGTCTCGTGTTTATGTTGCTTCCTTGTGTCCCCGTAATTTTCGCGCTACATGCTCTACGATGAATTCTTACAAACTCGCCCAGATTTCCGTTCTCATAAGGATAGGACAGCTGTTCCAAGGACGTTGGCGATTCAGAGTACTGGGAACTGTACTAAGGAAAAGCTGTAAGCAGTCCTGTAAACGAACAACCAGGCAATCGCTGGCGATGGCGTCGCTGGAGCCAAATTTAATAGGACACATCTAACTTAAGTGATTCTGGAAAGCCTGCGTACAATATCTGGTTATATTTCAGAGTTCGGCTATCTATTCAAAACAGCTTCATTTGTATCTTGGGCAATAAAATGTACTTAAAAAATAAATTGAGTTTCCATTTTATCCTTTAAGCAACCGATTACAAGAACACGCGTGGAATGCATGGTGTCGTTTAAGTGTCTGCTACGAATTCGTTCCCAAACAAGCGACAGGAACTGTGGCAATGAAGGGAAAGCTACAGAGCCACAATGCACGTATCCTTGAGATATATAAAATACCGCTTCATTTTCTACATGTAGCTTTTTGAGACGGAACGCAGCGCACACAAGCGAGATATTTGTATTTTTTTTTTTTACTTTATACGCTGTCACTATGCGTTTTTGCGTGCGTGAAAAAGTCGCGCCTTTCCCCCGTACCTCAGACGCTAAGCAGTGTTTGCGTCGAAGTGCAACGCTAGCCATCACTTTCCACGGCGTTACGAGACGCGCGCCAAACCGGACTACTTCGCGTAGCAGTACATGTACACGGAGCAGAAACCTGGAGACTTACAAAGAGGGTTCAACTTAAATTGAGGACGACGCAGCGAGCGATGGAAAGGAAAATGATAGGTGTAACCTTAAGAGACAGGAAGAGAGCAGAATGGGACAGGGAACAAACGGGGGTTAAGGACATCATAGTTGAAATCAAGAAGAAGAAATGGATATGGGCCGGGCACGTAGCACGTCGGCAGGATAACCGGTGGTCATTAAGGGTAACTGACTGGATTCCAAGAGATGGCAAACGCGTGAGGGGGAGACAGAAAATTACGTGGGTAGATGAGATTAAGAAGTTTGTAGGTATAACGTGGCAGCAGAAAGCACAGGACCGGGTTCATTGGCGGAACATGGGAGAGGCCTTTGCCCTGCAGTGGACGTAGACAGGCTGATGATGATGATGATGACATGTGCAGGTGCTCCGCCCCCGTAGCTTTCCCTTCATTGCCACAGAAAGTTGTCCCCGAGTATAAAGAAGCACTGATAGCCAGAGTACAGTGCCTAGAATATATATAGCCAGAGCAATGAATGAATGAAGGAATGACAAAAAAAAATCCACGCAGGATCTCCTTTGGGAGTTGTCCAAGGAGGTCTGCTTAACCTCCTTGGAGTTGCCTAAGTGATGCTTAAGCGTCACCGCGGATGACGCGGTTGCCGTGCTCGTGCGACTGCCTCCGACTAGCGTGTCGGAAAACGCCGCTTCCTCGTGCGCCAACGTGCTCGACCTTCATGAAGGTTGCAGTTTTCCATGAAGCTTGTTTTCGGGCGGCACCGGCATGGCGTCTTTCAATTTCTCCCTAGCGTTCATCAACGTCTGGAACGTCAGACACTCACAGACACGACACGGTTGTCCAAAATCCAGAGAGAAACTCGCGCAGAAACCAAGCGATCGCACCTCTCGTAGATCTACGGGCACGTCGTCGTTGGCGTAGGCCTTCGGGGCAGTGCTGGGCAGTATCGAAGATACATGTATCTTCGATACTATCTTAGATACTTTTTGGGTATCTTGTATCTGTATCGCGATACGTCTCGCAAGACGTGTATCTGTATCTGTATTTCTGATACATTGAAGAATGTATCGTGTGTCTTAAGATACAAGATACTGCGATCGCAACACCGCAGTTGGAAACAATAAACGTTGGCTGAACTCCGCTTCTCAAGTTGGTACTGTTCCCACTAAGTCACCAGATTAAAACTAAAGACAATGACATTATTTTATCTTTCCACCAGAGTTTTCAAGCGAGGACAGGGGATGAGCTCTGAGCGTCCCTATTCAGGGGGCAGGGTCACGTGGTGGCGCTCGCGTCGTCTCGACAAACGCGCGAACGTCTACGCTCAGATGACATTTTGTTTTCACGGTTTCTTTTTTTTTTAGTTGTGTCAGTGCAATGACACTTGGCTCTTAGCTACTATCCTGTGAGCGTACTCCAGTGCATGCGGTGTCTTTTGCACAAATTCTGCTGCCGCTGTAGTGTCGTTATCGAAGTTTCTCTTGCGTTGTGCATGGCTACGAAGTCTGAAAAATGCAAGAAAAGTGGTTGCATTGCGTCTCGTGGCTTTCACACAACGGCGATTTGAAGGACTTCGTCGATGCAAGTTTGACTTACATGGAATGAGGTTGACCTATATGCAAATAAGATTCTAACAGCTATAGCACCACCGGTACCGATGCCGGATTTAACAGAACATGCATTCACTTAACAGAAGCTATCTTGGCGTACGTCTCCTTTTCTCTTATAGACATTTTTCCATGTGGCCACTTAATTGTGTTTACGTCTGTGTTATTTGTGTTTTTTCTTTCCCATTTTCTTTCCTCTTCCTTTCCCCCTATCTTCCTTTCCCCTATGTTTCCCCTTTCCCAAATGAGCAGGCAGGCGTCGTGCCCCTTTAGGTGGCAGTTGTCAGCCTATTCCCTCCCTATTTCCTCTGTGTCTTCGTGTTTTCTATGTGTTCAAACCAAATAAATAATAAATAATTCAATGAGTTTTCAAAATCAGAATTGTATTCTTAGCACAAGTTCTTTCTAAGCTGTCCTTTTCCATCCTATACATTACCAATGTCTCTGTATTGCTTTTTTCGGGTCTGCTTACGACAATATGTCTTTAACGTGCTGGCAACGTAAAATCTCTCCTTTATTCTTACTTTTTGCTGTCTACATTATTTCTGCTCCTATTTACAGACTTATATTCTACTTAGGTTTACTGATATGTCAAGGCGACGTTGAGAACAAATATATATAATAATCTGCGCGCGCTTGGAGTATACATCAACAAAAGTTCTGCTAACATCTTAGTAAAATAGCGAAATTGAGTTTTCGTTATAATGACGTAAATAATTGGGAGCCGTCTCAAAGTTGTTAACAAAGGGATTGGAGAAACATTGTTATACGAAATGCACCGTTTTTCTAATGAGCGTCTCAACGCGTCAGTTTACGCCATTTTACATAGGCACTGAATTTTCTGTGGTCTTAGCTTAAATGCCTATTTGTCATGGCTATTAGGGGTTACTCGCCGCGTTGGTCTAGTGGTTATGGTGCTTGACTGCTAACCCGTAGGTCGCGGCGGCCGCAATTCGATGCCCGTGTGCTTATATTTAAGTTTTATAACACCACGTGGTCAAAATTTCCGGAGGCCTCCACTATCGCGTCTATCATTATCGTATTGTAGTTCTTGCGACGTTAAGCTCAACAATTATTATTAGCTCTTGGGAGTGCCGCCTGTATCGTGTTCCTATACTTTTTCGCTGAGTTTGATACATACCCGTTTTTCTATTTTACTTAGTTATGTTTGTTCTTCTTTCTTAGTCTTCTTCAAATATTTTTACTGTTACTAATCACCAGGTAATCGGAGCTTAAGTGGCAATATAGTGTGAATAGCGGCGGTGTCCTGCGGCACTTCATGCAACTATAGAACACGTCTGACAAGTTTTCTAGACTGCAGATGTTTTCTCATAAAAGAGAAATTGTTAGAAGATCGCGCATTACTCAGTACGTCGCTAACAAAGGCTTTGCGCCAGCAGACAAGTAGAATATAAAAGTAATTTCAGTTTTATGTCCTCTACGTAAAGAAGATGCGTCGCAAAGAATGTCGCTACCAACGTTCTCGCTGATGTACATCTGTCCGGTGATCGGGTATTGCGAAAACCGTGATACGTTTACGAGAAAGGTAGAACTTACCAACGGTATTTGCACCATTGAGCGCAGGCATCTTATTGACGATGGCAGCCTGCTAGCTGGGCGGCAAGCAGACCATCGACTCTAGTCAATTACAAAAGCGGCAGGCAGAAACCGTTATCAGTGAAGTTTATAAAGAGCTGTCATGGTAAGCAGCTAAAGCAACCCCAATAAGTTGTTTCGGAACAAAAGAAATATACCTTCAGCGAGAAATACAATACTTTGGCGATACTAACAAACATTTCATTAAAATAAAACAAAAGTGGTCGCAGTTAATAAACATTCAAGCGAACATTTTTGTGCATCGGCGTTTAGTGCTGCATTATCGTAAATACCGATCTATAATAACATATTTCTGAATGTATCGAAGTATCTTAAGATACAATTGGAATGTATCGTATCGGATACAATCGGCGTTGTCGTATCTTGTATCTGTATCTCAAATACTTCTTGCCTGAGTATCTTGTATCGTATCGCGATACAATTTCAAAGTATCTTTGCCCAGCCCTGCTTCGGGGTCTTCGGCTCGCCGCCGTCGCTTCGAAGCCATTTGATGATGATGATGATGATGATGATGTCCTCGTCCTGATGGCACTCACCCACAAAGGGGGAGCCAGAACGGTACTAAACGAATGTTTAAATTTAGGTTAAAAGATGTAGTTGTTGAAGGAGCAAGCGGTCAGACTATCCGTTTCGGTTTCTAAGATAAATAATAACAGATTTCGAATCAAGATTATGGACAGAGATAAATAGACTAACACGGTAATCTTTTTGTTTCATTTATGTAATCGAACACAGCAGAGCAGACATCCCTGTGGCTATAAGCTAACAAAGTGCCGCCAAATGATTACATTTCTGGAACATTCATTGCTAATCCTAACTTCTTAAATGGCGCTACAAGGTATCTTTTTCTCTGATTAGAGTAGCGTCGAAGCCATTTGCTGGGCTAACTGTTGCCTTCGTCTTTTTTAGTGGACCAGTGGTGAGTAGTGGGATTTACCCAATTTCTGTGGCACGTGTGATTATATAATTTTCTGGATCGACTCACAAGGAACGATTTGCTAAACAGCTTCGCTCTTAAAACAGAACAGTGAAGGTAGCGAACGCGAATGCACCTTTCTTGTCTTTCCCTTGTGCGTCGGTAACAAGTTGATCAGGGCTAGTCGTTTCATAATTAGAGTAAAGGATTAAATAGGGCGACGGGAACAAGGACAACAAAGGAACGAAGCGACTGTCCTGTGGCCCTCGTTCTTTTGTTGTCCGTGTCCTCGTCGTGGTGTTTCGTCCTTGTGCCCTTATGCAGTTTACACCAAAAATCAAGTTCACCACCAAGCCCAGCTTAAAACCCGCTTTCGGAGGGACTCGCCCGTCTTCGGGTGGTTTTGCATGAGTTAAGACATGCCAAACTCGTGTTGCCATGAATCCGTCCACCGCTGATGGTTTCATTTATAAATCCTTCCCTCTCACATGCAGCACGTTTTATTGCGATAGCAATTATATGGACACTCTCGGCTGACTTTTGCCGTCGCCGACGCCGTCATGCCCCGGATATGTATATGTATGTAGATATATAAAAAAGGCACAAAGAAAAATAAAGCAGAAGAAAAAATTCGGCAGATCCCACTTACCGTGGGAATCGATGTTATGCGAAGCATGCGCGGGATGGTGACTGTGGCATAATTTTTCATGTTGAGTGAAACGTTACGGAATGACGCTATGTGGAAGTGGTATAAACACACTCATATGATGAAGAGTCGCATATGTATTATTTAACCAGTTGTTTACAGTTGCGTAACGATGCCAACAGCAACATGGGTGTTACCATCACCAGACGCGGTAGGCTGATATGTAGTGCTTATGTTCTTCAATACTGGATAGCGCGAATCCGAACAGCACAAAGAAGAAACACAAATGCACAGGACAGGCGTTACTCGCAACTAAGCTTCATTCAGCAAGGTTCCCCTGGATATACACGCAACCGAGTGGCACACGCAGGCGCACTGCGCGTACGTTACAGTCACAGTTGCAGTTGTTACAGTTGCGTTACAGTTGTTATGCTTATACTTATCTGTTATGACGCGAACGGACGAACGCATCACGAACCCGTGTGTATGTGTAGAAGGGATTCTTGACAGTTCTTGAACAAGGTCGTCATCACCGTGATCAGTGAGCACCAGCAGCTGGACCAGACTTGTTAATCGGATTTGTTCGTGATCGCGGCTACGAGGGGTCTAAGTGTAGTGAAGTGCGAGGTATAGCACAGCTGGTGGAAATCCTGGATGGCTCTTACGATGAAATGATCTATGACGCCTCCTGTCCTGCACGTGGCAGCAAGGTCTTTTGATGACCTGTCCACATTCAAGCCGTCTTTCACGCAGTGTAAAGACCAGGCGTTGTTGGGTCTTGATAAATCAATGTTGCAGTCACCGGTAATGATGAGATGCCTGGTTCTCTCGGCACATTTATTGTAGGAAGCATTGACCCCGGTTTTTGCGTAATCGACGTGGTCCACGTTGCGGACCACGTGAACGAGTGCATGTTAGTTGAGCGTCTTCCAGGGGTGTTCTGTCTTCAGCTTCCTCACTTTCCTTGTGTCCGCCACGGTGGTGTAGCGGTTACGGTGCTCGGCTGCTGACCCGAAGGTCGTGGGTTCGATCCCGGCCGCGGCGGTCGCATTTCGATGGATGCAATATGCTAGATGCCCATGTACTGTGCGATCTCGGTGCACGTAAAGGAATACCAGATCGTCAAAATTAAGACCCCAACAATTATTATTATTATCACTTTCCTCGCGTGTCATTGTATGCGTTCGCATTTGCTGTGTTGGTTGAGACTTTGTATCACCTGTGGCACATACCCGCATAACATAAACTCTGGTTTACGGGTATGTGCCACACGTGACTGAGAGAAACGGTTTCATGACTTCCAGGACAGGTATTTTGCGTTATTCATGTCATGACCAGTGCATCGTGTTCACCATACACCGATCCCCTGCTATGCCAATTTTGGTATATTAGAAGTTATGGAGACGACCAGGAGGGCGCCGAGACGTAGGCGGCTAGATAGATACGTAGATAGAAACGCCCAAAGTGCCTGAGGTTCGCTAAGAAATGCTTCGCATTTAAAAATTCCCAAGCACCCGACCGGGGATTCGAACCATCGACCCCTCGCTCCCCGGCCTGCTGCATTAGACAACTCAACCATGCCCCATGCTTTCTTTTCCTTTCACGGTATTTATTACACGGAGTATTAGAATGCGTATAGCGACAATAAGCGCTCAAGCGTTACTAAGGACACACTCGATGGCTAACACAACGTGCAGTAGAACAGTGAAAGTTCTTTACGTCGTTTATACATAAAACGTGATGAGGCCGAGCACCTCACCAAGAGGGGATACCAGTCCAGTCTAAAGTCCAGGTCGTCATAAATGTCCTTTAGGTGAATAGCCATTCGAATGAAGTGTATGCTTGAAGAAACGGTGGGTTCTGCATTTAGGTCTTGCCTACGTGTTTTCCATAAGCTATGCATACCCATTAGGAAAAACATATCATATGGCACTTCATCAAGCGATGTTGGTATAAGATAACGTATTGTGTGAGAATTAATGACAAAACTTTTCTTCAGTGCTCGCTGAAGGACATCCCAGAACAGAATAGCATCTTTGCAGCTAACAAGCAATGCTCTATTGTTTCCGGCACATCACATAGACGGCAGTTAACAGAAGAAACAAAAATAGTATCTCTTCTTTTTAACCATGTGTTTACCGGCAGTGTTTCAGAGTGGAGTTTATAGAAAAAAACATGGCTGATCCCTCCGTCATAGGAATCGGTATAACACGAAAGTCAAACGTGTCTTCACAGAAATAGTGCTTATTGTGTAGTGATATATGAGATCTTGTACAATCTCTATTCGTGTTTGGCAACTATAGCACCGTTTGACGTGGATGCACCCATGTCGACAGCATGTCTCTATCGCAACGACTAACGCCCATGATCATGATTAAACCGTTGTGGTAGCTGACGGTGTGAACATATATTTGGACACAGCGAATCATGAATCCCGCGTAAGGATGATATCAACAAGCTCATAATCAACACTGGTACCCGGTATGCACTTCTTCAAAGCGTCGTCAATTAAGGAGAGAAACGGCACGGTGTGCGCCTTCTAGCAATGGGTAACCGACGCCTGTGCTCATGCATACGTAACACACACTGCGCTTCAGCAACACGGGAAGTAGAGGTTCGTAGCCTGAGCCGCAAACGCGTGCGTCCCGCTGGCCTCTGTCTCGCAGGCGCGGCTCTCGCTCCACCAAGGCACGACATTCGCCCGTCGAAATCGCGTCCTTTCTGCAACGCATATTGCAGCAGTTTTGTTAGTCGGTGCTCTCGCAATTAAAGCAGTCGGCCGCGGGGAAATCCCGTTTGTGCACGTGGAAGCTGCACTACTCCGATGAGCCGACGCACGCTAACACGAAGCCAAAGGCAAAGAACGTAACTGCGTCAAGGGTGCCTCGGCGACGCCAGCGCGGCCAGTCTACCTCTCTGGTACCGAGACGCTTTAACCATGACCTCCGATACCGCGTGCAATCTCGGAGTAAGCGCTAGTAAGTGTCGATCGTGAAGCATTACTTTGTTTCACATCTCACAGACGGCGGCACCACCCCGCTCCGCCCGCCGCGAAAGAGAATGTGTGAAAGATATAAGGCGCGTTCGCGCCATGTCTCGCGTCTGCGTCGGACGCTTGCCGTCGCGGCCGCAACGCCGTGGGTTCGATTCCCAGCGGGGTATCTTTCTCCTGGTTTTTTTTCTTTCTCACCCGTTGGCGTCCATTTTATCAACGTCATATCCGTGACGGATGTACTTGGTGTAGAGTGCCTCGATGCGCGCGCCCCCGCTTAGAGTGGTGTCAGCTTTTGAAAGGGCAGATGCCGCCTCCTCGGCCTTGGCGGCAGCGTGGCCGCCATTTTGAATCCCCCGCCCGGTCACTTGTGCGTGGCGCGCGTGCTGTTTTTGGGTCAGTGCTCGTTTCCCTCCAGTTTTATGCGCTCGCTACCATCACCATGGCTACCATGGCCGGGTGTTGCGTGCCGCAGCGCACCAATCATTCCAGAAACGCTGGGGGTTGCATCGTTTTAGAAGATACGAGGTTTCTTTGGACAGTAAAAATCAAACGTGACAAGCGGCATCCGAAGAACACATTATGCACTTGCAGCGTACGTTTCCAGCCGGTATTTCGTATGCACATGCAAGAATAATTCTGCCGGTGTTAACCTTGAGTAATAAATGGACACACTGATATCAGCTACATGCTCAAAATGCTTTGGTTCACGTGTGCATGAATCCTGCATTTTACTTCGCAAACATTCTTTACTGCACTTGGTTGGTCCTGTATCTGCCTTTGATTTTTGCTTTCGCTATTTTTGTGATTTGAAATGCATCATGGAATATATTATGCGTGTTTGTCTGCAGATCAGATCCTTCTTTTTTCCTAATAACAATTATTTGTGAGAATTTACGTCCCAAGAACCCCGATATGATTATGAGAGGCACCGTATATAGTGGAAGGCTCCCGAAATTTTGACCATCTGTTGTTCTTTAACGTACACATAAATCTAAGTACGCGGGCCTCTGTCATTTCACCTCCATCGAAATGGGGCCGCTGCGGCAGGGATTCCATCCCGCAACCTCCGGGTCACCAGTCAAGCACCATAACTAAAACAACGGCGGGTTCTTGTTTTTTATATTCTTTTCCGTGTTTCAAGTACGCCTTCTGTGCTGGTCTAATGCCCATGTATGTATGAGTGCAGTTAAATCTTTTTTATCCTTCCCTGTTTGTGTTTTAAGGTTACATTTTCGTCCTGTCTTAAATAATTACGCAGTTCCTGTTTTTTTAATCATTTACGATCACTGTGAATCGACTAGTGGCATTTTTGTTTTATTATGTAATCTGCGTTTTATTGGTGTAATTGCTTCTGGCAGCGCAGAGTTAATGCGCACAAATAAATGGCCTGTACACTGGATAATAACGCGCGCGCGCGCACGCACGCACGCACACACATACACACGCACGCACGCACACACACGCACACACAAACACACACACACAAACACACACTGAGTATCTTATTTCTTTGAGCAAGCATAATTTATTTATTAATAATGTAAGCCCTGAAGGCTCATAGAAGAATGCGCATACAAACAGTTCTATGCGCATACAAACAGGTCTATGCAAAGAAGACGCATGAAAACAACAAGAAGACGGGGAAGCATTGTTTACAGTAGACACGTTATGTCAGTAAAAAAATGCAAGAAACAAAGTCAAGTTGTACAATTAGTACGTCATGGAGAACCAGTTAATGAAATAACTCACAGGCTCCCTTATGCGTTCGCTTAAGACGGCTCGAAAGCGAAAGCCATCTTCTTCTTCTCCGTTTTCTGCGCACAAAGCGCGGTTTAACATTGCCTCCAAGATCGGAGGCACCTCACCTGGTTTTGCACTGCCTTCGTGATCTGTCCACTTTTGACCAAGCTACGATGTCATGCGATAACGGCATCATATGACGTCACGCCAAATTTGTGAAGCCATGATGACGTCATATGGTGACGTCATCACATATGACGATGATTTTTTGCATCCCTCGTCCCCAACGTCGTGGTATGCTGACGCCGTAGACGCGGGACGCCGACGGTCAAATTTCGTGTATGAGGAGGCATTTAAGGCTTTCGCCTTAAAAAAGACGCCCGCCACGGTGGTATAGTGGTGACGGAGCTCGGCTGCTGACCCGAAAGTCACGGGTTCGATCCCGGCCGCGGCGGTCGCATTTAGGTGGAGGCAAAATGCTAGAGGCCCGTGTAGCGTGCGATGTCAGTGCAGGTATCAGATGGTCAAAATTCATGGAGCCCTCTACTACGGCGTGCCTCATATTCATATCATGGTTCTGGCAAGTGAAACCCTAGATATTATTAAAAGAGACAAATAAACTACGCCGTGCATCCGCCGCACAAAATGTAAAACAGTATAGGAAACACTCAATGATATGTGCATGCAATTGGGCATGCGAGAAAACCTGCAGATACAGAAAAAGAAACTGCAGATACAAGAAGAAGGAAAAACGCACTGATACTGCGCGCATGCAAAGTTTTACGGCATACTACTTAACAACGTATTGATCGTTTCGATAAGGACTCAAGGTGCAACTCGAGTGCCGATACAGTAGCGGCTACAGATTGTGAGCAAGAAATGTCAGCAATAATAATGATAAAGAAGCTTTCGTTACATTTTTAGCAGGATATTCGCACCATACTGCCCCTCGGCCCTTTATTCTGTGTACAATATGTATGATGCCATTTATAATAAACGACTAAATTGTTTGCAAACTTAGCAAAATGAGCCACCTTAATCGCACTTAGCTTCGCAACACTAAATTGTGTGTGTTCAGATACATATACTGCTGCTGCTGACACGTATACAAATACCTTAAACGATTGTTTGTGTATTTGGAATGCAGAGCTTACGAGAAAATTAAGTAAGGCTTTAGACTTTATCGTTTCCGGCGTAAGGAAGAGGATTGGTTTTCAACATAACAGTCTACGTCTACCTCTAGCGCATAACACGTGCACAGGCCGTCAGCTTACATGAATTACATGCTTCCTTAATAAACATTTAGGCAACAACAGCAATAAAAGCTGCCCAAGCTTCAAAAAAGAAAAGAAAAAGAGAAAGCTCACTACCGCGCACTTATTTCCGGACGCATCCGCGCACCGCAAGCGCTTTGTGTAGCGCGTTCCGCATGCTGCCGAGCTGCGGCGGGATCCGCAATGGCGGCCGTCGTAGCAGACGACGCGCCTGTCCTCACCCTCAGCGGAGCGCGCGGGCATCAAAGCACCCTAACTTGGTGGACCCCGGCATAAAACACTTTCGTGTTAAAATGTTTTTGAATTAGGAGGAATATACATTTTGCGCACACGTTTCAACACATCGTGGCCTCATAGGTCGTAGTACAATGAACGGTACAACGTAGGCGGGAAGAGCATTGTTAGTAAATCCTTATATAGTGCCTTGCGCGAGACTGTGTACAGGTATTCCATGGAAAAGCGAGTTTTAAGGAACCGAACTGTGAGGTAAACTTCCTGCATGAATCCCCCCAAACACGGACGTTCGGAGAAGTTTGAAGAAACAACTAAGTCTGGCAAGCAATCAACAAGTGTAACCTGCAAGAATGGACGGATTATGGGATGGGAATTGTCTCGAAAAAAGAAGAACCGTGAAACTGCCATAGATAAGGATCTACTAATCCCAACCCACCCTCACTAACTGGCCTGAAAATGTTGTCGCGACGCATGGGCTCAAAAGTCGAAGACCATATGAAAGTAGCAAAAACTCGATGAAAACGTTGTACATAAAATCTTGCGCAATGGATAAGTTGCAATACATAATAAAACTTTGTTGCTAGGAAAGTACTGCAAGCTTCAGCTCTCCCAAATATTGAAAGTCGATGTGGAACAAATGTCTGGGCCTGTCGTTCAAGCTTAGGAACGCGCTCCTTCCAGTAATGCGCGCTGAATTTATACGCATCTAGTGGTACACCGAGGTACTTTGGCGGGATTCGTGTCCAATTAATCCCCGCAAACTGATTCGGCGTGGTACCCCACGAGACAAACCATAGTCCTAAACTCTTAGAAGAATTTAAACGAGCTCCTGATACAACGCCAAACTTTTCAATTGTAGACACCACATTTTCTACACTTGGTTTATCTGTGCAAAAGAAAGTGACATCATCTGCATAAGCTAATACTTTAACCTCACTGCCTAATATACTGAAGCCGCGAATACAACTGGACGGTATTATGCTTAAGCACAGCGGCTCTAGATAAAGCGCAAACAAAAGTGGTGACATCGGGCATCCCTGTTTCACCGAAGAGCAAATAGAAACAGGTTTCGAGAGTTGATCCTTTAATAACGAGACGAGTCGAACATTCATGATAACATAGTTTAACGCCTTTAAAGGGACACTAAAGAGAAACCGGAAGTTGATCTTCGATGGTAGATTATCTTATTACGATTATAACGGTACCATTGTTACGGCAAGCAGAGCTTTCGTAAGCGAGAAAATAGCGAAAAACAAAATGTGGGTGGCGACGCCACCTTGAAGTTTCCGCACTATTTGCCGTGACGTCACATGTTTTGAAGGCGCCTACTAGGGACTACGTAGTTCGTATTCGGTAAAAATGAAGTACATTGTCCTCTTAGGGGGCCATAGACTTAACATACAAAGTTTGGGGTAATTTTGTCGGGCCAATGGCGCCAAAATACGATAAATACACTTTGAAATCAATGACGTCACTGCGGGGAGATTTCGGCGCGGAATTTAAAAATGAAACTTTGGACTTGATTTTCTCCTCTATTAATAAACCTATGATGGCGATATTAACGGCATTAGAGTTCTCAGAGCACAATTTATCGATCTAAGCCGATTCATTGTTTCTCTTTAGTGTCCCTTTAAGCACAACTGTGCCAACGCTGGCATGCTCAAGAAGAGAAAAAAGGAACGAATGACTAACACGATCAAAGGCTTTTGCAAGGTCTAGCTGTTGCAAGCTGTTTTTGATAACCATGGCAGAACTGAAGAACTGTACGAGCAACGTGTATATTGTTTTGTATAGATCGGCCCCTAATTCCACATCTCTGATGAGACCCGATGAGAATCGACATCGCAAATTGCAACCTATTTGATAATACTTTTGCAAAATTTTGTATTCCCCATTTGACAGTGATATCGGCCTGTAACCTTCGACGGAGCGAAGTTTTTCCTTTTCATAGGTTTTCGGCATTGAAACATTGTGGCTTTTGCAAAAAGATCGCGGGAGTGTCTCATAACTTATTTGAAAAATATCCATCAATATGGGAGAAAGCGTTTTTTTTAAAGCTTTGTAGAATTCAGCTGAGATGCCATCAGGGCCAGGTGTTTTCGATATAGGTAAGTTGTCAGTTGCCTGCTCAATTTCCTGCATCGTAATGAGTCCATTAATGACTGCACAATCATCGTCCTTCAAGGGGCTCAAGAGGGAAACAAAACTAGTTTTCAGGTGAACGTCAGGATCACCAGAGAGAGAACTAAATAAACTTTCATAGTACTTTTCGAAGTTCGAAGTAATGTCTCTTATACCTGTTATAAGAGCACCGTTAGAGTATAAGTCAGGAATGTTTTTATAACTTGCATGGCGTTGTTCATCCAGTAAAGCTTGACGCGTCGGCTGCTCAGAATTCAAGGTGCGCCGGTTTCGAGATCGAATACGCGCCCCTTTGCAGCGAGCTGCATCATATCTTTGAAGCTGACATTTAATATTTTCAATTTCATTAATGCATGTTCCCGGCATTTCGCATTCCATCTCATAAAGGTTGCAAAGACTTTTAAGGCGTGCCTTTTCTTCATACTTTCTATTGTAAGACTTAACAGCTCCAATTTCTATGGCTATAACACGAACTTCTTGTTTAAAAAGCTCCCAAGCAGCGAATATATGCAAACCAATTGAAAAACATTGCCTCATTGCCGTCTGAACACGATTCATGAATTCCTGATCGCCGAGAAGCTTTGAGTTCATCTTCCAAAGGGCCCACTGTGGGCGGAGCTGTTTATGACGATTTTCACCAATTTGCGCAATAACAATACAATGATCTGAGAACGACACTGCTTCAGTGCTACAGGACATTTTACGAGAGAGGAGTGATGAGGACACGTAAATCCGATCAAGGCGAGCATAAGAACATCCCTGAACTCTTGTATATGCCGTTACATGATTCGATACACCAATGTCAATTAGCCCTGCGTTATCTACAATACCGGATAAAAGCTCGCCACTCCTGTCTCGCCTGTCATTAGAATTATTGCGATCCTTAGCGTCACATACATAGTTGAAGTCACCCATTAGTACAGTGCATCTGTCGGAGTCAATTAAATTAGACATGTTTTTGAATAAATCAAGTCGTTTCGAAACCTCATTAAACGCATATAGATTGATAATTCGCCACGGCGCTCCTTGCAACAAAAAATCACAGCATGTATATCTGCCCTCATTATCAACACTAGTACTGATTGCTGAACAGGGTAGGCTCTTTCTCAGGAACAGCCAACAGCCCGCAGATAAACCTTTTGCATGTGAAACACACACGTTGTACTCAGACAGAATAGGCCGCACGGCCCTCTCAGTCTCTTCGTCGCTCTCGATCTTCGTCTCCTGGATGGCGACAAAGTCGAGACGCTTTCGCTTAAAAAGTCTGCGGAGCTGCGCCTGGTTCTGCGAAGATCTAAGGCCACGTACGTTCAAGGTTGCAAAGATAAGTTGCTCAGATCGCGCCATGGTGACTACCTTCTGTTACGCTTATTGTCCCGTGTGATCAGTCCTGAAGGTTGATGGTGAGGCTTCCCTTGAACCCCCGTCAGGCCTCCTAGATCGTGATCGCCGACACTTCCCTTTATGCGGGGACGTTCGACTACGGCGTGACTTCCTACTGACTGTCGCTGGCTCACTCTTCTTGCTTGAATCCGAGCTGTACGTCGCGCAGCGCTTAGGCATTGTTGTATCCACAGAAGCCTGCATATCATCACCTAACACCACACCATGATGAAAAAGCTCCTGCGGAGCTGTAGCGCAAGCAGGTGAAGCAACTTCGGCGGGATCTTTCCTGAGGTCTCTTTCTTGTGATAGAGGCTCTTCGGTGACATTTTGGGTCAGCGCAGCGCCTTTCTTCGTAGGGACTTTTCCTTGTGCTAGAGGCTTTTCGGAGCTATTTTGGGTCAGCTGCTTGCAAGCTGCACTTGGTTCTTTGCACTTAGAAGTTGCAACTGTGTCAACAGCAACTGATTTTCTTGCCACTTCTGGATCCTTCTTGGTGGAGCCAGCAGAATCTGAAGTTGACGGAGTATCTCCTGTTGCATCCAGAACCTCGGTGGCATCCATGATATGCTCTTGTTGGCTATCATCTGGCTGTTGCATGCGTTGCCTCAGTTTGTTAGCGTATGTCACAACACAGTCCTCGGCTGAATGACCGAAGCGTCGACAGTCGTCGAAGCGAGGAGTCCTACAGTTTCGACGGATGTGTCCATCCTTACTGCATCGAAGGCAATGTGGTGGACGGCCAGGGATCAGGACGAGGCTTTGCACTCCACAGACAGAAAGAATGTGGGGAACATCGCCAGCGCGGACTCCATCGGCAAGGGACAAAACATCACGATTTAGTGTCTGCATTTGCTTCATGTCCGCTACTTTCCAGCTTTCTTTTGATATTGTCTTGATCTTCCCGAACACTTGCAGTGCTTCGCGAATATAGGCATCTTACAAGTGCTCAGGAAGCCACAGAAGCTTCATCTTTACTTCCGTGGGCTCCGGGTCAATCACGAGGCATTTTTGACGAAAAATTCACCTCTTGTGACCACCTTGTTTTCGTTAGCGTTGACTTGCACGTGACCATCCATACATGTGACATTTGAAATTGACCTATAGAGCTTATTTCCTTCAAGTCGATGATGTCCCGAAGAGTATCTCTGAAGCCTTGAACCCGGTAAGGGCGACCAGCTAAGTCCGCATGTAGAAAAACCGAATCCACAACCAGCTTACCGGTGGGAATGCGAGGTAGTACAACACGGTAGTCATTGCCGTTGGCTGAAGCCTGAGCAACACCTCGGCCCATGGCCGATAAATCCTTGGTAGCGGAGAACATGATGATGATGATGATGATGATGATGATGATGCTCCTGGGATGATGGCACCTACCCACTCAGGGGGATCGGCCAAGAGTCGGGCGGATCATAAAGTCCGAAAATTTTAAGTGCTAATAGACGCGACCGTTCGGAACGTCGTCTTCGTCGTCTTCGGCGAGCTATTTATATACACCGCTGGTGGTAAGCAAATCTCGGAGGATCTTGAGCGTGTTTTCTATCACGCAACGCTTACAATTTTCTTTCATTGTGAAAACTGCCTTTGAGACACGCACGACAAAGTGGCCCTTTTCTGTACCTACTCGTGATGTGGAAGAAAGAAAAAAATCACAGCATATCCACGGGGTGAATGATGATGAGTGGGGCGAAGCTACGGAGGGAATCATCTGTAAACCGTGAAACTCTTCCGTGAAATGCGCCCAGTACATAATATAAAGAGTGTGAAACATCGTGCATATATTAAACATCAAACTTTTATTGTACTGTTGGTTTACGTGGTCCCTTCATTATCACTTGTGATCGGTGAAATGCAAGGAAGAAGTCCGCTCCCGAGCGAAAGAGCGCCAAGAGCGACCGCATTCCCCGCTCGCCCTGTGCGAATTAAAGGCAAGGCTAGAGGGAAGACAGGACGCGCGTTCCACGACGCGAGGTCGGTAGCATAGTGAGAAAATGTTTATTTTCTGAGAAATCCACACCAACAGTGTTACAGAAAGGCACTGAAACCTACAATGCTCATTTCGACATACAGCACTAACACCTGAACACCTTCACACAGGACAGTTTTCTTTACTGTCTAAACATCACAACCAACGATATTGAGGCATACTGTAGCCGTGACAGAAAGTATTGTCCACAAACCTCACACGTGGCCATGGCACGGCCAGAAATTATGTACATTTCAAAGCACTTCTTGGTCGGGGAAAACCACCGAGAGCCTCACTTTACCGTTTACTACGCTCAAGAACGGGCAGGACCAGTGCCGCAGGAACTCGACTTCGCCATGTATTGACAGTTGGGCCTCCAGAAAGCTTAATATTGTCCTCCTAAACTGAGCTAACAACGGCCACTGTAGCCACAAACGTCTCCGATGGACGCATGCCCTGCAGCGATTGCGCCAGAGCACATATTCGCCCGCGGCTATAGCTAACCTGCCGAGGGCCCCTCGGGGGCACCGGTCTCTCGTGTAGTAGTTCGCTACACGCAAACTGGGCATACTTCTATGAACCAGTCGCCAGAAGGTCCTTGCGACCACACAGGTCGAGACGGCGTGTGCCGCTGTTTCGGTACTGCCGCAGTTGGGGCACCTCGCATACTGCACTATCCCCCATCGCTGGAGGCGATCCAGGGTCGGCAAGATACGCCAGGCCCTCTGCCACTGTAGGTCGGCAGCCTCTTTGGGTAATCTACCTGACGTCAGTTCCAGCCAGGGGAACGTTGGTGGCGGGCTATTTAGTGCCGTTCTGGCTGACACCAGTTGTTCGCACAGCCTTGCTGGCGGAACTTCCCGTGGATTTAGGTCGGGGTCCAAAGCCGTGAGTTCCCGTGAAAGCGCAACTAGCGCTCGGTAGTAAGCGGGGGTGATCACCGCACTCGGGTATAGGTTTCCTAATGCCCTGGGGACGAGTGTTCTGCGCAGCGGGCCTAGAAAGAACATGGCCAGTGGCCTTGCGGGTGCCCCTACATCATCCAATATTCCTAGCACTGTCCTAAGTGCGAGCAGCTGCGCCATCGTCCCTATACACGGGAGACCGTAGCCGCCGAGGCACCGCGGTAGGCGTAGCGCGTCTCTCTGGAGGCGCTCCGTGCTTCCGTCCCAAAAAAAGGAGAACACGGCTCGGTGAAGAACCTGCAACACTGGTGGCGGAGGCAACGTTACACGTGCAACATAGAAGACGCGTGCCAAAAAGATACACTTAATGAGGTATGCCTTTTCAGCAAACGAGAAGTTACACCTCATTGCCTTTTGTGTGGAATCCACTACTTCCTGTACCAAATCGTCCCAGACGTCTGATGCGACTCCTTTTTTCTCGAACGTGACCCCAAGAATCTTTATCTTTTTTTCTATCCTTAGATTACAAGGTAGGTTCGTCTGGTGCAGGTCGCCCAGCGCCAAGGCACTGCTTTTACTGATGTTTAGTTTCGCTCCCGAGAGCCTACCGTAATCTTCAAAGCGCCTCAGAGCCTGAAACAAACTATCTAGGTCTCTAACAAAAACCGTTACATCATCCGCATACGCAGATACTGTCACCGTCTCTGTTCCCGGAAGGGGGAGTCCGCGTATTTTTGCGTCCGCCGAT